>NW_004443962.1:1737489-1853120 GCF_000243295.1 Trichechus manatus latirostris | reverse complement strand
TCTTATCCTGTAAATAATTATATTTAAGTTTTACTTCATGGTGTCTTTTGAAAAATCTCTTCACCAATTTGTGCCTCATTTTACTCAGCTCCAAGATGTGGATACTCGTCCTCATTCTCAAGAGTGGATATTAACATATATCTCTAGTTATTTAGGAGAGGTATTTAATATTAACAAAGTTTTAAAGAAAGTTACCTTCGATACAGGTATTTTGTAAGCACAAAGAAGTTCTTATTGTGGATTTTTAATAAGGCTATTTTTTTTTTAGTGTTGCTTTTTTTTTTTTTTTTTGTTATTTGGTCTTCCAAAGATGCACCAACTGGAAGAGATCCATATGTGTACCCATTTCAAAGAAAGGTGATCTAACTAAAGGTGGAAACTATAGAAAAATATCATTAATATCACACGCAAGTAAAATTTTGCTGAAGATCATTCAAAAATAGTTGCAGCAGTACATCAACAGGGAACTGCCAGAAATTCAAGCCAGATTCAGAAGAGGACGTGGAACCAGGGATATCATTGCTGATCTCACATGGATCCTGGCTGAAAGCAGAGAATACCAGAAAGTTGTTTACCTGTGTTCTACTGACTATGCAAAGACATTCGACTGTGTGGATCATAACAATTTATGGATAACATTGTGAAGAATGGGAATTCCAGAACACTTAATTGTGCTCCTGAGGAACCTGTACATAGACCAAGAGGCAATCTTTCGAACAGAACGACGTGATGCTGCATGGTTTAAAGTCAGGAAAGTTGTGTGTCAGGGTTGTATCCTTTCACCATACTCATTCAATCTGTATGCTGAGCAAATAATCCGAGAAGCTGGACTATATGAAGAAGAATGTGGCATCAGAATTGGACGAAGACTCATTAACAACCTGCGATATGCGGATGATACAACCTTGCTTACTGAAAGTGAAGAGGACTTGAAGCACTTACAGATGAAGATCAAAGACACAGATCAAAGATCAAAGCCTTCAGTATGGATTACACCTCAACATAAAGAAAACAAAAATCCTCACAACTGGACAAATAAGCAACATCATGATAAATGGAGAAAATATTGTAATTGTCAAGGATTTCATTTTACTTGGATCCACAATCAACATCCATGGAAACAACAGTCAAGAAATCAAATGACACATTGCATTGGGCAAATTGGCTGCAAAAGACCTCTTTAAAGTGTTAAAAAGCAAAGACGTCACCTTGAAGAATAAAGTGCACTTGACCCAAGCCCTGGTGTTTTCAGTCACCTCATATACATATGAAAGCTGGACAATGAATAAGCAAGACTGAAAAAGAATTGATGCCTTTGAATGGCGAAGAGTATTGAATATACCATGGACTAGCAAAAGAATGAACAAGGACAGCCAGAATGCTCCTTAGAAGTAAGGATGGTGAGACGATGTCTCACATACTTTGGATATGTTATCAGGAGGAATCAGTCCCTGGAGAAGGACATCATGCTTGGTAGAGGGTCAGAGAAAAAGAGAAGACCCTTAATAAGATGGATTGACACCGTGGCTGCAACAATGGGCTCAAGCATAGCAATGATTGTGAGGATGGCGCAGGACAGGGCAGTTGTTTTGTTCTGTTGTACATAGGTTCGCTATGAGTTGGAACCCACTCAATGGCACCTAACAACAACAAAGATGCACTAATACAGTAGCCATTAGCCATATGTGGCTGGTGAGCACTTGAACGGTGGCCATTGCCACATGTTGAACTGATAACATTTGAATATATTGGGTTAAATAAAATATATTACTTAAATTAAGTTCACCTGTTGCTTTTTACATTTTTAATATACTTACTAAAAAAAATTAAATTACATATGTGGCTAACATTATATTCTGCTAGATAGCACTTCTCTAACGAAACTATACAGAGTTTTCAAAAAGGACCTGTTTTTGATCATTTGACCTGTACCAGACTTGCAATGGACTCTCCATACTTTTCATCAGAATAAGGTCATTGGGAACACTGACTGCTTTCACCTAAAAGAAGTGCTTTAAATTATCTTTTCTGTGTGTGCCGGATCGCATTCTTTTTCCCCCCATACAGTTCTCCTTGCCAAAATCTCAGTAAGCAAGTCAACCTTCTTCTCCTTTATTTTTGCTTCCAGAGAGGCAATGAGGTACTCCTGCCACTCTCAAACCTGGCAAGCCCCACTCATGCAGGGGTCACAGCTGGCCAGGGAAAGGGCACTGGATGCTAGACGAGCCTGGCATTCACTCAGGAAGGGAGTGCTGCCCTACATTGAAATTGGCTCAGTCACTTCCAACTATAATGGGAAAATAGCTGATGCTATTTTGTATTGGAGCCCCTGTTTGTTACAAATGGTTGACACGCTCTGCTACTAACTGAAAGGCTGGAGGTTCAATTCCACCCAGAGGCACCTGAAGAAAGGCCTAGCAATATAGTTCTGAAAAATCTGCCATTAAAAACCCTGTGGAGCACTGTTCTACTCTGACACATGTGGGGTTGTCATGAGTCAGAGTCTATTCAACAGTGACTAGTTTTTATATTGTATTATTATTGTAATTTGAACTCTGATTACAACCTGAGTTGTAATCTCAACCCTCATTGACTGGCTGTGTGGCTTCTGTCAAATCATTTAACCTTTGTGGGCCTCAATTTTCTTTATATCCTGTTAGTGTTTTTAATGGAGTCTAATAGTTAAGTAAAAATTATAGGTCCTTATTCAAGAGTTTATAATGATCTAAGAATTCAGTCATTCAGTTTAAATTTGTAAGATTAGGAAGAAAATAACATACAAAGAAATAAATAGTTTTGCTCCTGGTTGTATTAGGAACGCTTTCAGCTGCAAGTAAGAGAATGCCATGTTAATAGTGACTTAAACAAGAGGGGTTTATTTTGCTCATATATTAATGAGTCTGAAGATAAACCCTTGCCGAAACAACTCTCAGCATCGAAATCATCAGCAAATTCTGTTGATTTGATCTTCAAAACATATTTAGACTCTATTGTCTCCACCTCCACCACTTCCAGCTTCAGCCCACCACCATCATCTCTTGCCTGGATCATTACAATAGTTTTCTAGCTTGTTTCCCTGTTTCCTCTCTTGCTCCCCTTCAACGTTTTCTATATCCAACAGCCAGAAAAATTCTATTGAAATTTAAATACCATGTTACTCCCACGCTTGAAATCCTCCCGTTATTTTTTATCTCATCGAGAATAAGATCCCAAATCCTTTCCATAGCTTTCAAGCCCTAAAAGATCTAGATCTATGAGATCTCTCTTATTTCACTTCCCCTTTTCTCACTCAATTCTGCACTCTCTGCTCTTCCTGTGGCTCCTCTAACACTTCAAGCATGTTCCTCCCTTAGGGCCTTTGCATATGCTGTTCTCTATATTGGAGCATTCTGCCCCTGAAATATCTGCAAGACCTGCTCCTTCATTTCCTTCAGGTCTCTCAAATATCATTTTATCAGATAGGTCTTCCTTTATCACCCTATATAAAATATCACCCTCATCACTCTCCATCTCCTTTACCCTTCTCATTTTTTTTAATTATGGTGGTTAACTCTACCTGACATATTGTATATTTATTATTGACTGCCTTACTCCACATAAATTGTAAGCTCCCTGTAAACACGGCATTGATTATTTTGTACAAAAGAATCTCCAGCACTGGTAAAGTGCCTGGTACATAATAACAAAAAAAAAAAAAAAAAAAACCAAGAAGTCCTGCTGCTGTCGAGTTGATTCCGCCTCATAGCAACCCTATAGGACAGAGTAGAACTGCCCTATAGTGTTTCCAAGGTAAACATTCATTAAATAGTTGTTGAATAATATTTCAGCAACTGAAAGATATCAAGTCCCTGTCAATGTCTTTGCAATTCCCTTGGCCTTTTTCTCCTTGTTGCAAGATGGCTGCAGCAGCTCCCACCATCGTGTCCTTATGCAGGAAAAAGTGAAGACAGATCCTTTCACTTCCTGTACTTCTGTCTTAACAGAGAGACAAAAACATCTCCTAGAATTCTGCAGCAGACTTCTCTTTTACATTTTACTGACTAGAACTGGGTCAAAGGTTACCCCTACTGCAGGAGAGGCTGGGAAAGCCAGTATTGAACTTTTCTAGCCTTTAGGGTGAGAGACATGCAAGGGAGAACAGTGTGATTAATGAAACCCCTACACCAATAAAATGTCTTGTCTAGTACTCCCCAGTTATATCACATGGCCAGTTAGAGGTTTGGTAAACCGTGATACCCAGAAGCGCTCAACAGAGAGCTTTCACCCTATAATGCTGCTGTTTTTTTCCCACCCACCACTTCTTGAAAACAAAGCCATTTATATTACTTATCTTTCCAATTTAATTATTATTTCATTAAATGAAAACATTTTCATATAATAAGGTGGAAAAATTGCTTATGTAACTCTATAATTAGGGAAGGCTGATAAAGGGTATATCAACTGGGTGGACAGATGAAGAAAAATGGCCAAAGGCATGAATCACTTGTTACTGTTGTTGCTAGGTGCCAAAAGAGTGGGTTCCAACTCATAGTGACCCTGTGTACAACAGAACAAAACACTGCCCAGTCGTGTGCCATCCTCACAATCATTGTTATGCTTAAGCCTGTTGTTGCAGCCACTATATCAATCCATCTTATTGACGGCCTTCCTCTTTTTTGCTGACACTCTACTTTACCAAGCATGAATCCCTCAGAAGGAGTCAACAGGAGAAAAGCTGAGGGGTGGATTGGGAGGCGAGGGCAGGAACCACAGATGATACTTTCCTCCTTGATTTCCAATTCTTGTTTATGCTGTGCAAAACAACCAAGCCCAGATTTTTGTGCGATGTTTGTAAGTCAGACACTTAGAATGCTGCATAGGAATTTATTTCTCCTTTTAAATAATTTACAAAAGCTGGGGCAGTTGTTTTGTTCTGTTGTACATAGGTGTCCTCCATGTTCTGAGGGAGGCAGGAAAAGGCACTAGGATTTGGATGGACCCACATAGACTCCCTCTCTTCATGTGTTCCATGAGCTTCCAAGGGCTGGCTTAACATATCAACCACAGAGGGAAGACACCTATCTCAGGTCTGACATGTGGGGCGATAGATAAGAAAGTAGCCTGTAGAGGACTCCAGAGTATGGAATGTCCCATGCCTCCAATTATCTGGCACAAAAGAAGAAAATGGCTCAGAATCTCAGAGCCTTAGAAGAGGAGGGTCTAAAAGCATCGGCCGTAAGAAAGCAGTGCCCGCACTACCAGACTTTCAAGCAAACCCTGGATTATATTATCACACAGATCTTGTGAAATCCCACTATTTTCTCCTGTTGCTGCTTAAAGTATAAGGAGAATGTTTCACATTCTGTAATGACATTTAGGATGACATGTGCGGCGGCCGTTTTAAATGCCTAGCCATTTGGTTATCTTTTGCAACAAAGAACAAATGAGAAACAGGTGAAATCGAATTAATTAAAATCCCCTCTGACTGTGAAGTCTTTTGTCAAATGTGGCATCTAGGATAAGGGCACAGGCCTGTCAGCCCTGATTCACATACAGTGCATCTTAATATTGAGTTGGCAGGGTTTCTAATCTATTAGAATATAGCTTTCCGTTCTTCCTGTTATCAAAAAGAAATCCAGAAGAAACTGACCATTAAAGGCGAACATATCGCCCTTGAGATCATTTGGAGCCCTGGTGGCACAGCAGTTAAGAGCTATGATGAGCTATGGTTGCTAACCAAAAGGTCAGCAGTTCGAATCCCTCAGTGGCTCTTTAGAAACTTTATGGGGCAATTCTACTCTGTCCTATAGAGTCACTACAAGTCTCAACCAAATTCTAGTGCTTGTCATTATGGTCTGTTGACCAGGCCATGCCCTGAGAGAGAGAAGAGTTTGCCTGGTTTTATATCCCAGCTCTGCCACGGGGCACTGTGTGACCATGGTAGGTTACTTAACCTCTCTGTTCCCTAATTATCCTATTTCCTATAAGGATCCATTTCTTTAGGTTAATATGAGGATTAAACAAATTAATAAATAATAAATACTTAGAATCATATCTGGTAAATGCTATAAGTAAACGTTAGCAAACGTGATTGTTGTTACTCCAAAGTAGATATGCGGTCAGTGAGTGGAGATTTGGAAGAACGTGGGGGAAATGAATCTTTGACTAACTAGATTTAAGGACATAGAGGAGAAATAGATATTTTATTTCTAAATTAAAAAAAAAGCAAAACCCATTAATAAGAAATTGTAGCACTGTACTTCTTTCCAAAGTTATAAAAGACATAGTGGTGTAGCAGTTAAGAGCTTGCCTGCTCACCAAAAGGTCAGCAGTTCAAATCCACCAGCCATTCCTTGGAAACCCTATGGGGCAGTGCCACTCTGTCCTATAGGGTCGCTATGAGTCGTAATCAACTCTACTTGGCAACGGGTTGTGTGCAATGGATCTCACCTGCCCTTTTCTGTCTGACTTGGTCAATACGTAAAACTTGACTCTTCACTGAACTGACTGGAAAATTTAGCCTAAAATTAATCAGTTCAATCCAAGAAAATAAATCGGTGAAACCAAGTTTTCAGCTCATGACCTTATTTCTCTGGCCAAATTGTCTGATTGATTCTGTTAGAACCAGAGAAACGGTTGCACAGGTATCTCCAGGCTGCCTGACACAGCCTCCCCCCCCCTTTTTTTCAGCAGATAACTAATCTTTACTCTTCCCAGGGCTGCCTGAAGCTCAGCTTCTTAATGTTAAACTTTAAACAGTAATTCTTTGTGGATTATTGCTATAAGAAATGCCAAGAATCCCTGGGCTACTGATTCACAATATCTGTCTTATCAGCTAACACTGTCAGCCTAGCAGCCAGAGCGTGAGATTTTGCATGTAAAGCACAGCAGGGATTATGGGAGGCAAATTGGCCTACCTTGGGCCCAGTGGGAAAGGCATATCTGACAGTGCTGGGCCTCTGTGGCACAGCTGCGGCACACCTCCATGTCTGTAGAAGGGATTTTGCAATGCATGTTCTGGTACTCCTTGGACTCTATGTTTAAACCAAAACCAGTCGCCTCGTAAAATAGCTCCCAACAACAACAAAAAAATCCGTGCTTCACTGGAGAATTCTACCAAACATTTAGAGAAAAGTTGACCTCAATCCTACTCAAACTATTACAGAATGTAGAAAAGGATGGAATACTCCCTAATTCATTCTATGAAGCCAGCATAACCCTGACACCAAAGCCAGGCGAAGATACCAAAAAAAGGAAATTACAGACCAATATACCTCATTAATATAGACACAGAAATTCTCAACAAAACTATAGCCAACAGAATTTTACAGCATATCAAAAAAATAATACATCATGATCAGGTGGGATTCATACCAGGGAAGCGAGGGTGGTTCAACATCAGAAAATCAACGCAATTCACCATATAAATAAAACAAAGAAAAAGAATCACATGATCATCTCAATCGATGTAAAAAAGGCATTTGATAAAATCCAACACCATTCCCTAATAAAAACTCTCAGCAAAATAGGAATAGAAGGGAAATTCCTCAACATAATCAAGGGCACATATATGCAAAACCAACAGCTAACCTTATTTTCAATGGCGAGAGATTGAAAGCATTCCCCCTGAGAACAGGAATGAGACAAGGATACCCATTATCACCACTTTTATTCAATATTGTACTGGAACTCCTAGCCAGAGCAATAAGGCATGAAAGGAAAAGAAAGGGTATCTGAATTGGAAAGGAAGTAAAACTATCCCTATTTACAAATGTCCAGTTTTCGCATGCATATGAGGTGATTGAAAATACCATTGCTTGGATCAGTCACCTCAGTCTTCAGTGTCACTTCTTTTGCTTTTTAACACCTTAAAGAGGTTTACTTAAGTGGAAAAACGTACCATGCTCATAGATAGAAAGACTCAACATTGTGAAAATGTCAATTCTACCCAAAGCGATCTACAGATAGAATGCAATCCTGATCCAAATTCCAACGGCATTTTTTAACGAGATGGAGAAATGAATCACCAACTTTATATGGAAAGGGAAGAGGCCTCAAATAAGTAAAGCATTACTCAAGAAGAATAACAAAATGGGCGGTCCCACACTACCTGATTTTAGAACCTATTATACTGCCCACAGTAGTCGAAACAGCCTGTTACTGGTACAACGACAGATACATAGACCAGTGGAACGGAACTGAGAACCCAGACGTAAATCCATCCACCTATGAGCAGCTGATATTTGACAAGGCCCAAAGTCCATTAATCGGGGAAAAGACAGTCTCTTTAACAAACAGTGCTGGCATAAATGGATATCCATTTGTAAAAAAATGTAACAGGACCCATAACTCACACCATGCACAAAAAGTAACTCAAAGTGGATCAAAGACCTAAATATAAAATCTAAAATGATAAAAATCATGGAAGAAAAAATAGGGATAACACAAGGGGACCTAATACAAGGCATAAATAGTATGCAATCCATAACTAACAATGCACAAACACCAGAAGAGAAGCTAGATAACTGGGAGCTCCTAAAAATCAAACACTTATGCTCATCAAAAGACTTCACTAAAAGAGTAAAAAGAGAACCTACAGACTGGGAAAAAAATTTTGGCTATGACATATCCGATAAGGGTCTAATTTCTAAAATGTACAAGATACTGCAACACCTCAACAACAAAAAGACAAATAATCCTACTAAAAAATGGGCAAAGGATATGAACAGACACCTCACCGAAGAAGGCATTCAGGCAGCTAACAGACAAATAAGGAAATGCTCACGATCATTAGTCATTAGAGAAATGCAAATCAAAACAACAATGAGATACCATCTCACCCAACAAGGCTGGCACTAATCCAAAAAACACAAAACAACAAATGTTGGAGACGTTGTGGGGAGACTGGAACTCTTATGCACTGCTGATGGGAATGTAAAATGGTGCAACCACTTTGGAAAATGATACGGTGCTTCTTTTAAGAGCTAGAAATAGAAATACCATACAATCCCACTTCTAGGAATATACGCAAGAGAAATAAGAGCTGTCACGTGAATAGACATACATACATCCATGTTCATTGCAGCACTATTCACAATAGCAAAAAGATGGAAACAACCTAAATGCTCATCAATAGACAAATAGATAAATAAATTATGGTACAATCACACAATGGAATCCTATGCAATGGTAAAGAACAATGATGAATCTGTAAAACATCTCACTACATGGATGAATACGTAGGGCATTATGCTGAGTGAAATAAGTCCGTCACAAAAGGACAAATATTGTATGAGACTGCTATTATAAGAACTCAAGAAAAGGTTTAAACACAGGAAAAAAAGCAATCTTTGATAGTTATGAGGGTGGGGAGGGAAGGAGAGGGGAAATCACTAACTAGATAGTAGGCAAGTGTCAACTTTGGTAAGGGAAGGACAACACACAATACAGGGGAAGTCAAAACGACTGGACCAAAGCAAAAGCAAAGAAGCTTCCTAGACACATCAAAACACTCTGAGGGACAGAAGAGCAGGGGCTGGGGCCTGGGGACCATAGTCTCAGGGGACATCTAGGTCAATTGGCATAACATAGTTTATAAAGAAAATGTTCTACATCTTACTTTGGTGAGTAGTGTCTGGGGTCTTAAAAGCTTATGAGTGGCCATCTAAGGTGCAGTTAATGGCCCCATTCCACTCGGAGCAAAGTGGAATGAAGAAAACCAAAGACACAAGGATAATACTAGCCCAAAGGACTAAAGGACCAAACGACAAAAGACCCCACCAGTCTGAGACCAGAAGAACTAGATGGTGCCCAGCTGCCACCGATGACCACCATAACAGGGAACACTACAGAGAGTCCTGGACAGAGCGGGAGAAAAATTCACATAAAAAGACAAGACTTAATGGTCTGACAGAGACTGGAGGAACCCCCGAAACTATGGCCCCCAGAGGCTCTGTTAACCCAGAACTGAAAACATTCCCGAAGCCCACTCTTTGGACAAAGATTACAAAGGACTATAAGACAAGGAATTGATGTATGTGAGGAACGTGCTTCTTGGTTCAGTTGGGTATAGGAGACCAAATGGGTGGCTCCTATCCGGAGGCAGGATGAAAGGGCAAGAATGGACAGGAACTGGAAGAATGGACACAGGGAACCTGGGGTGGAAGGGGGAGGTGTGCTGTCACATTGTGGGGACTGCAATCAATGTCAGAAATCAATATGTGTATAAATTTTTTAATGAGAAGTTAACTTGAGATGTGAACTTTCACTTAAAGCACAATTAAAACAAATAATAAATAAAGAGGTTTTTTTGTAGCTTATTTGCCCAGTATAATACATCATTTGATTTCTTGACTGCTAGGAAATGAACAAGGAAGACTGACGAAGAATTGATGCCTTTGAATTATGGTATTGGTGAAAAATATTGACTATACCATGGACGGCCAGAAGAACAAACAAATTTACCTTGAAAGAAATACAGCCAGAGTGCTCCTTAGAAGTGAGGATGGTAAGACTTTGTCTCACGTACTTTGGACATGATATCAGGAGGGACTCGTGCCTGGATAAGAACATCATGCTTGGTAAAGTAGAGGATCAGCAAGAAAGAGGAAGACCCTCAATGAGACAGATTGGTACAGTGGCTGCTGACAATGGTCTTAAGCATAACAACGTTTGTGAGGATGGCACAGGATGGGGCAGTGTTTCATTCTGTTGTACCTAGGGTCACTATGAGTAGGAACAAACTCGATGGCACCTAACAACAACAAACTGTGAAAACATAAATTTCTGTTCGTTAAAGCTACCCACTTGTGATATTTCTGTTATAGCAGCATTAGGAAACAAAGACAACCTTCACAGTGAAAATGCTAAACCGTGGACCATCAAGTATTGAGTCTCGTCCTTTGGCGATGGATTTGCTTTTTCTTCTAGAACAAATCAATTAAATATTCTGTACTCTGGGGTTATCTCAGAAACAATGGGAATAAAAATGTTGAACAATCTCTCCAGATTGCTTTAATAATTATTAGCAATTCCGAATCTTTTCTTTTGGAGCTAGAAGGGAAAACAATACTATTTAAAAAAAAAACAAAAAAACTGATCTTAACTTCAATATTCTAGGGAAAGTGAAGAATTTATCTTAGAAAATTTTTCTTTTATTTAAGAAAAATATTAATGGGCCTTCAGTTACAAAAAAAGCAGGCCCCAGATAAGCCTTGGGACAAGTGCATAGTAAATTAATTTCCATAGTAAAGTAAAAGACAGCAAGTTTTCCCCAGTGGTGGGGGTGAAGATGAGGGAGCAGTATTAGGGGAAAGAGATCCATTGTTATGGGGCACAGCTGAAGGAGTTTAGAACAACACTTGATAGTCAAGTTTCAGCAGGAATCATTTTCTATTTTAGCAAAAATTTCTATGGAAATTGGTTGCACAGAAGAATAATCCAAATGTTCTTTGGGGAGTGAAGGAGAAGGGACTGTGGTCACGTTTTGAGGCCAAAGGTAGCCAGAGAAGCCTGGAGAATCCAAAAGGAAACATTGAGGTAATAGAGAATTGAACCAGGAACAGGAGTTTGGAGCAATGGGTAGCGGACATACCCCAGGAATCTTTTGCAGGACTTCCTGTAGTCAAGTGAGATTACGCTCAAGTTTTCTCTTTTCTTTTTTTTCTTGGGTATGGGGTGAGGTAATAATAAATAATAGCAACAAGAAGAACTACAACAACTAGAATTTATTGAATTATTCAAAATTCCCGTTAGATAAATTTGATTAAATATGGCAGATACCCTTCTAAATTCTTACAAATATAATCTCATTGAATTTTCACAGCAACCCTATGAGGTATTATCATTACCCCTGCTTCATAGATAAATGAACTTTGCACATTGAGGCGTTGGGAGAAAATTCTCCAGGGGTGTCTCATGGATCTGCATATCTTGTGAACTGAGACTCTGGCTTCCTTTTTTCTGGAATATCCTTTCAAGAATGTCTGTATAGAGAATAGGTTTGGAAGGTAGAGATTGTGTCTCCTTCAGGTGCAAAGAACAGGTTTGTTTATTGTCCAGAATGATAATGTCTCCCTTCAGGGAAAAAGCCAGGTAGGCTTACACCCCCATTATGAAAGATTTGGGTTCCATAAGCATGAGCTTCCTACTCAGTCACGCCAACCCACCGCACGTACACGCATCTCTCAGCCCTGTTAGCATTGCCCAGTAGCAATTGGAACTCGGGACTGGCATAAATGCTGATACTTTGGCCACTGCTATTTCCATGAGTAATAAAGTCTTTTGTTTCTGACTCAAGAGTTTCATGTGATCTGCTAACATTCATGGAACAGTGGCAGGATAACTTGTTAGCTTTCAAGAAGGGTAAAAATCTCAGACCCTTCACAGTTCTGATAGATGTTAAGCAAGTTGGCCAAAGTCACTCAGCTAAAAAATGGTGGAGTCAGCCATTAGACCAGCCCCGGAATTTTGACTCCCTAATACTTGCATTCCACCACCATGCTATATTAAAAGAGATGGTATTAAAAGAAATTAAAAGAAATTCTCATCACTGGTGAGAATGCAGTTAAAGCAGTACTTAGAGAGAAATTTATAGTAGTTAATGCCTATATTAGAAATGAAGAAAGATCTCAAGTTAATAACCTAGCCTTTTCCCATGCTGGAGAAAGAAGCATAAACCAAATCTAATGTAAACCAAAGGAAGGAAATAATAAAGATTACAGAGAAAGTTAATGAAATAGAGGATGAAAAAAACAAAATAGAAAAACAATGAAAGCCAAAGTTAATTCTTTGAAAAGATCAACAAAATTGGCAAAACTTTAACTAGACTGGAAAAAAGAAGAACAAAACACTCAAATGATCAAGTCTGGAATTAAATAAGGGACACTACTTACTATTGACCTTATAGAAATAAAAAGTATTATAAAGGAATCCTGAAACTCTTATTTATTGCTGGTGGGAATGTAAAATGGTACAGTCACTTTGGAAGACAGTCTGGCAGTTTCTTACACTTAAACTGAGGCTTACCATACAATCCAGCAGTCTTGCTCCTAAATATGTACCCAAAGGAGTTGAAAACTTATGTTCACACAAATACCTGCACATGAATGTTTACAGTAGTTCTATTCATAGTGTTGCTGTTAGGTGCCATCAAATCAGTTCCAACTCACAGTGACCCTATATACAACAGAACAAAACACTGCCCAGTCCTGTGCCATCCTCACAATCCCTTCTATGCTTGAGCTCATTGTTGCAGCCATTGTGTCAATCCGTCTTGTTGAGGGTCTTCCTCTTCTTCACTGACTTTACCAAGCATGATGTCCTTCTCCAGCTTTCACATGCGTATGAAGCAATTGAAAACACTATGGCTTGGGTCAGGCACACATTAGTCCTTAAAGTGACATCTTTGCTTTTTAACACTTTAAAGAGGTCTTTTGCAGCAGATTTACCCAAAGCAATACGTCGTTTGATTTCTTGACTGCTGTTTCCATGGGTGTTAATTGTGTATCTAAGTAAAATGAAATCCTTGACAACTTGGATATTTTTTGCATGTATCATGATGCTGCTTATTGGTCCAGCTGTGAGGATTTTTGTTTTCTTTATGTTGAAGTATAATCCATACTGAAGGCTGTAGTCTTTGATCTTCATCAGTAAGTGCTTTCAAGTCCTCTTCACTTTTAGCAAGCAAGGTTGTGTCATCTGTATACTGCAGGTTGTTAATGAGTCTTTCTCCAATCCTGATGACAGTTTCTTCTTCATATAGTCCAGCTTCTCATATTATTTGCTCAGCATATGGATTGAATAAGTATGGTGAAAGAATACAATCTTGATGCACACCTTTCCTGATTTTAAACCACGCAGTATCCCCTTGCTCTGTTCAAATGACTGCCTCTTGGTCTATGTAGATGTTCCCCAGGAACACAATGAAGTGTTCTGGAATTCCCATTCTTCACCATGTTATCCATAATTTGTTATGATCTACACAGCCAAATGCCTTTGCATAGTCAATAAAACACAGGTAAACATCTTTCTGGCATTCTCTGCTTTCAGCCAAGGTCCACCTGACATCAGCAACAGTATCCCTCGTTCCGCATCCTCTTCTGAATCTGGCTTGAATTTCTGGCAGTTCCCTGTCGATGTACTGCTGCAGCTGCTTCTCAATGATCTTCAGGAAAATTTTACTTGTGTGTGATTTAATGATATTGTTCGATAATTTCCGCATTTGGTTGGATCACCTCTCTTTGGAATGGGCACAAATATGGATCTCTTCCAGTCGGTTGGCCAGGTATCTGTCTTCCAAATTTCTTGGCATAGACAAGTGAGCACCTCTAGCACTGCATCCATTTGTTGGAACATCTCAATTGATATTCTGTCAGTTCCTGGAGCCTTGTTTTTCACCAGTGCCTTCAGGGCAATTTGGACTTCTTCCTTCAGTTCTTAGTCATATGCTACCCCCTGAAATGACTGAATGTCGATCAGCTCTTTTTGGTACAGTGACTCTGTGTATTCCTTCCATCTTCTTTGGATGCTTCCTGTGTCATTCAATATTTTGCCCATAAAACCCAAAAACCAAACCTGCTGCCATCGAGTCGATTCCGACTCATAGCGACCCTATAGGACAGAATAGATCTGCCCCATAGGATATCCAAGGAGTGCCTGGTGGATTTGAACTGCCATGGAATCTTTCAATATTGCATCTTGAGGCTTGAATTTTTTCTTCAGTTCTTTCAGCTTGAGAAAGGCCAAGCATGTTCTTCCCTTTTGGTTTTCTAACTCCAGGTCTTCGCACATTTCATTATAATACTTTACTTTGTCTCTCGAGCCACCCTTTGAAATCTGCTGTTTAGCTCTTGTACGTGATCATTTCTTCCATTCTCTTTAGCTACTCTATGTTCAAGAGCAACTTTTAGAGTCCTTTCTGACATCTATTTTGGTCATTTTTTTTGTTTCCTGTCTTTTTAATGACGTTTCGCTTTCTTCATATATGATATCCTTGATGTCATCCCACAACTCATCTGGTCTTCATTCATTAGTGTTCAATGTGTCAAATCTGTTTTTGAGATGATCTCTAAATTCAGGTGGGATATACTCAAGGTAGTACTTTGGCTGTCATGGACTGGTTTTAATTTTCTTCAACTTCAACTTGAACTTGCATGTGAGCAATTGATGGTCTGTTCTGCAGTTAGCCCCTGGTCTTATTCTGACTGATAATATTGAGTTTCTCTATCATCTCCTTCCACAGATGTTGTCGATTTGATTCCTATGGATTCCATTCGGCAAGGTCCACATGTATAGCTGCCATTTATGTTGTTAAAAAAAGGTATTTGCAATGAATAAGTCATTGGTCTTGCAAAATTCTATTCGTAAATGCCAAAAATTGGAAGCAGCCAGATGTCCTTCAATAGGTAAATGGATAAACAAACTGGTACAGCCACACAATGGAGTATTATTCAGCAATAAAGAGAAATGAGCTATCAAGCCACAAAAAGACATGGAGGAAACTTCAGTTCATATTACTAAGTGAAAGAAGCCAGTTTGAAAATGATACATACTGTATAATTCCAACTATATGACATTCTGGAAAATGCAGAAGTATAGAGACAATAAAAAGACCAGTGGTTACCAGGGATTTCAGGAGGAGAGAGGGATGACTAGGCAGAGCACAGGGGACTTGTAGGGCAGTGAAACTCTTCTGTATGATACTGTAATAGTCATGACAACATGCATTTGTCAAAACCCATAGAACTATACAGCACAAAGAGTGAACCATAATGCAAATATGGATTTTAGTTAATAAAAATGCATCAACATTGTTTCTTCAATGGCAACAAATGTACCACACTAATGCAAGATATTAATTAATAATAGGAGAAACAGTGTACAGGAGCAGGCGATGAGGGTATTTGGGAACTATCTGTACTTTCTGCTCAATTTTTCTGTAAATTTAACATTGCTCTAAAAAAATAAAGTCTATTAATTGAAAAAAAAGGAAAAGAAAAGAAAGGCAATGGTGGCTCCAAGTAGCCAGAAGAGAGGGGGATAATATTCAAATATGTTGTATTATGTAAAAGTTAATAAAGCACGCATGTATCCTATAACAAGTCAGTGCAGCTGTATTTGATATAATTTGCCTCCACTGTAATTATGGTCAAAAGTAGAGTGAACAAAAAAGTGTCCTCCAAAATCATTGGCATAATTTAATGTATCAGACAGAAATGCTGTTTGTAATTCTTCCAAGGCATAGCTTAAAATACTGTATCTTCTATGTAGCCCTTCCTATTCCCTCAGTAAAAAAAAAAAAAAAAAGTAACATTTCTCTGAATTCTAGATCATTTTACATTTCTCTATAGAGGCAGAACTGCAGAGTAATAAGAGCATGAACGCTGGAGCCAGCCTATCGTAGTGCTGATCTTGGCTTTGCCACTTTGCGATGTGATGTACAGCCATTTACTTAAGCTCATTGGCCCTCAGTTTCCTCACCTGTAAAGCGAAGATAATAATTATAATAGCAACTCATAGGTGCAATCATGATAAAGTGAAAGCAACTGAGTGTCACTCCACTCCTATGGTTCAAGAAGAAAAACACATTTCCTATGAGGATACCGTAGCTTTCTTTGGCTTTGCAGCCTACAACCTAAATGCCCTTTGTTATGATACTGAATGAATTCATCCATTTAAAGCACTCTGAATATTGCCTGACACATCATTTAGCTCTCAACAATGTCTACTATCATTACCCATCTCCTGGTGGTGCAGTGGTTAGACATTCGGCTGCTAACCAAAAGGTTGGCAGTTCATGTCTACTAGTCGCTCTTTGGAAACCCTATGGGACAGTTCTACTCTGTCCTATAGGGTTGTTATGAGTCAGAATAGACTCAATGGCAACGGTATTTTTTTTTTTTGGGTTGGTTTATGGTCCTTTTAAATTCGACTTGACTATCGGCTTTCATGGCTATGTGTGCATCTTACATGAAAGACTCAGGCTTCAGCAGCTAGTGAGTAAAGATGCAGCCCCATCTATACTATCCAAATATCAGTGACTATGATCCCCTTCCTGCTTGTTTTAGAAATACAACAGGAAAATCACAGCCTCTTCTCAGTATTTCCAGGAATCCTCAAGATTATTTTCAGATTTCCACAACTAGTACTGATTAGAATTCACCCCCTCCATCAGCCTGAGCCCCAACAGCTCCTCAGTGGTGTTACTGAAGTTGGAACTCTGCACCCACCAATACCACTGCCATCACCTGGGATCTGGCAGAGCTGGGAAGCCACCACACCCAATTTTGGTGGACCGGCCTCAAATTCTCTGCTGTCGCCTTTACAAAGTGGAAAGGACAACACACTTTCTGTGTGATACTTGGGCAGAGAAGAGCCCTGAACAAGGTTTCTTGCACACTCCAAGTATTTCAACCTTCAGAGATGTAACTGCTCTCTCCCCTGTGCATATGCACAAGACCAGCAAAACTGGAGTAAGACAAGTTCTCCTCTTGCCACCACATGGTCCCAAAGACCAACATTCTCCTTTGATTCTGTTGCTAAGACTTGTTCCCTGCGATAGATTCCTTTTTCCTTTGTGATGAATTATTTCCAATGGTCCATTTTGACTCTTCCTGCAGAGCGTCAGGCATATATATCTGAACACCAATGGTAGATGCAGCTCAAAGATTTTTCCAAAGAGACTCCCAGCCTCTGCACATCATACGTACACATACCCATTGCCGTCAAGTTGATTCCGACTCACGGCAACCCTATAGGACAGAGTAGAACTGCCCCATATGGTTTCCAAGGAGCGGCTGGTGGATTCAAATTGCTAGCCTTTTGGTTAGCAGCTGAGCTCTTAACCACTACTCCACCAGGGCTCTCTCTGCACGTCAGTGGATGTAAATGGGTATATAAGGATACTTTTGGAATGGCTAAAATTAAAAACACTAAGCATACCAAGTGTTGGCAAGAAGATGGAACACCTGGAATTCTCATACACTGCTGCTAAGACTGCAAAATGGTACAACCATTCAACAGTTTGGCGGTTTCATAAAATCTTAAATATATCATATGAGCCAGTCATTCCACTTCTAGGTATTTACCCTCATTCTACTCATGGGTATTTATAATAAATAAAAACATATGTCCACATAAGACTTGTACATGAATGCTCATAACTTTATTTGTAATGGCCAAAAACTGGAAACAACTCCACTTTCCAACAACAGATGAATGGATAAACAAATCATAGTATATCAGTATAATGGAATACTACTTGCCTATTCAGCAATAAAAAGGAATGAACTATTGATACACACAACACGGATAGATCTCAAAATAATTATATTGAGGGAAAGAAACCAAACAAAACAAGTACATACTGTATGGTAGCATTTGTATGAAATTCTAGAAAATTCAAGCTAATCTATGATAACAGAAAGCAGATCAGTGGTTTCCTGGGGTTTTGGGGTCAGGGTCAAAGAGGGGTAGGAGGGAGGGATTACAAAAGGTAATTTTGGGGGGATTATGGATATGTTCACTAACTTGATTGTGATTACGGTTTCATGGATATCTGCATATGGCAGAACTTATTAAATTGTTCACTCCAAATATATGCTGTTAAAAAAAAAAAGGGATGGGTACATAGGGAAAGGTGTCACCTAGTCATTTTCTCCAGAACGATCTGAGGTCTGTCCCCTCCTACCCTGTCAAAACACCTTGTGTAGTATCTATGACTTACTTCCTCTTAGGAGACTAGAAGCTAGCTAATTGAGGACAGAAATGGCCTTACTTATCTTTGCATTCCCCATGACCCTTAGTAAAACACTTTGCAAGTACCACAGGCACTAAATATGTACACATGGAATGATGGATAAATGAATCCACTAATTAAATAATTAATTACCAACATGAACAGTCTTCAATCAGCTGTCATGTATTTGTAACTCTACAATGGCTAACTTCTCTCTCCCCAGGATACATTCCTTCTCTTGACAACCCAACACTTCTCACTCCAGATTATCAGGCAACAAATCTCTGTTTGAAGATCTGTAGGTATAAAGGATGTAATTCCTAAAAGAATGCCAGGAGTACTATTTGTTTCTCTTCAAATAAGCAGAGAGGTGGCCTCTTATATGTCCTTTTAGCAGCATTAAAAACTCGGAATTGTAGTTCAATACCTACCGGATTCATGATAAAGCACTTGCCAGCCTTCAAGAATCTGCATGCAAATGGAAAAGAACCTGTCAATAAGAGAAAAACCCTGCGCCAGGAAATGAGAGCCTGGAGTTCTAAACCTGAATCTGCCACTTATTGGCTTTTTGAACTTGGATAAATCAATTCACCACTCATGGGCTTAGTTTTCCAGTCCTTAGAACACGTGGATAAAGTGAAATTGTTTCTGAGGCTTTGCTACGCTAACATTCTGCAATTTTGTGACTCCACGAAAGATCTATTCAACTAGGATTTAAATGAACTCTTTTGGGTAGGGGAAAAAAGGAGGTAGGCAGTTGAGGGATTAAGTGGAGGAGGAGAGGGTTAAAACTACAGAGAGTACTCCTACTCCTGGAAGTCTGTAAGGCTCATGTGGATGTGGGCACTCAGGCCCAGTTCATTATTGCTGAACCATTATCACTTAATATAGACCTCTTATATTGCATTCCCCTTCTTCCAAGGAACATGTACCTCTAGTTTTGTGCCCATGTACTTGCTGTGGATAAATTGTGAAATGAAAAAAGCACGGTGGTTTTGTTCTCAAGGAAGAATGAGCCACTAGTTCTGCAAATCTTCTGTGCATGTTTTACATCCAGGGATGCCAGACAGAGGTTTGGCATAATCTATGTTCCATCACTGTCAGAGAGCAGAATTACGTTTTTGGCCCCTGTTTCTACTTGGCACAAGTCCCTTTTTTCTGATGCCTGATGGGATGCCGTCTCCAAAAGAGTAATTGATTGCCAGGTGCAGGCGTGATGAAGCCAGTGCAACTGTGGGTCACACCACCACCATAGTGTAAGAGGAAAAGCACACATTTTCTATGAGGACACAGTAGCTTTCTTTGGCTTTACAGCTCACAACATAAACACACTAGATTTAAAATAAATCATAATAACCTATGTATATCCTGAATAAACTGGCCTCCTTCATGGAAGCAGAAAAGGGGGGAGAATAAATCAATTATTGTCAGGACTAGGGGTCAAAGCTTAATTATAAGAAATGAAAGCATAATGGCCATTTAGAAAGAGTATATTAACAAAAGTTTGCCAGTGTATAATAAGGGTCTTCATCTTTCCAACCCCTGATAACTGTTTCCTCACCACTTGCTACTTGATCACTTAGCCACAAACTTAATGTTTTTGTTATATTATTGTCCCACATCTGGAATCACTTTCTGATTATTGTTGGAGAAGTAAGACCATCTTGTCAACAAAGAGACCCTCCATACCAATATAGAAGAGAACACAGTTTGGGGTGAGCATTTAACAGATTTACACAGGTAAGGTAGCATGAAGGAGCCTAGTGGCACAGTGTTTAAGTGCTCAGCTGCTAACTGAAAGGTCAGTGGTTTGAACCCACCAGCCACTCCATGGGAGAAAGATGTGGCAGTCTACTTCCATAAAGATTTACAGCCTTGGAAACCCTATGGGGCAGTAGTTCTACTCTGTCCTTTAGGGTCTCTATGAGTCTGAATTGAATCGATGGCAGCCAGGTTTGTTTTTGGTTTTTGAAGGTAGCACAGAAGTGACTAAAAAGGCTGAACAGAATTTTACCCAAATTTATACAGTATAGTAGAAGAAAGAACAATAAAATTCCTCTTCCCTCCTCTGTAAACAAAGGGGCTGTAACTCATCACAGGCTCCTGTATATTTTGTGAGAGACCTCTGAGCTAATTCCAGAGTATGATTTTACATCTCTAGAGGTTATTCAACTTACGACCTTGGGTATATCTCTGAATTGTAAAAACTGGAGCTTGAGCTTAATCCTTAGAGATATGCATGTTTATTCCAAAAGTTATAGTAAAAACTCAGATTTACTACCTCTCCAAGGAAACACTCTAAGGAAGAAAGGGGAAAACAGTCTCTTTCTTCTTTACAAATGGAGAAAAATCATTTTCATTTACTTTTACATTAGTGAGGGTCATGATAACAAATCGCTGTAACCTAAAAAACAGCTCCAAAAATAGTAGACATAGGGAACCCAAGGTTGAGTAAGGACAGTGTTGACATGTAGTGGGGTTGTTAACCATTGTTAACCATTGTACTAACTGTTAAATGAGAAACTATTTTGTTCTGTAAACCTTCATCTAAAGTAAGAACAGCAGCACAACTGGAAGAACGTAATTGATGTCACTGAATTGTGCAGGTAGAAATTTTTGAAATGGTGTATTTTTGGCTATGTATATTTTCACCAAAAAAAAAAAAAAAAAAGATCGAGAAGGGAGAGGGTTGACATGTCGTGAGGTTGTTAACCAATGTCATAAAACAATATGTGTACTGACTGTTTAATAAGAAACTATTTGTTCTGTAAACCTTCACCTAAAGTACAATTAAAAAAAAAATAGTAGACATTTACATGTTCACACAGTAGCTCAAGGTAGGTGTTCCCGGTCAGCAGGTTAGCTCTCTTCCACACAGTCATTCAGGGACTCATGTTGACAATGTGTCTGCCATCTTCAACCCATGGTTTACAAGACCATCCTAGAGGTTGCTATCTCAGTTAGCCATAAAGGGTAAAGAACATGGAAGAGGCAGGCACTCTTCTCTTTAAAAACCTTAGCCCAGATATGATAGCCATCATTTATGCCCACATTCCATTGGCTCAGACATACGGCTGTACTTACTTACAAAGCAGTCTGGGAAATGCGCTCTCTGTCTGCCTGGGAAAATTAATTGCCAGAGAAAATTAATGTGGTGAACAGCTGGCCATCTCTGCCACAAGAGATTAGAAGAAGCAATCTGAAAGCAAGACCATATGACTGTAGATAGATTAGTGAAAAGATAGTGCCTTTCAAAAGTACTGACTTTACTAATTGCTAGTTTAGCTTCCCAACCAACTTGATTCACCTCTCATAGGGTTACAACCTGGAAACACTTCTGGTAGCACCATGAAACAGTCCCTTTTGTGCTGAGTTCTACTTGCTCATTTAGAAGTAAATCTCAGTCTGGACGAGCTTGTGGATGGGGGAGTCACTCAAGACTGCACCTGCCCACTCTTGTTCAAAATGGTTCTGTTCTAAGTTCCCAGAGCTTCCATTTCCCTGGCCAAGGCTCTCTCTATTGCGGTTACCAGCCTCAGCACATGGTCAGAGACATTATTTTTCTGCCAGTCTTTTAGTAGACTTTTTAGACTTGAAAATGCCCGTTGCTTATCTCTGGGCACTCATTCCATTCTAATGTAAGGACGTTGAGAACAGGGGCCTGCTTGGCTCGTCTGTCTTGCACATCATAGGTGCTTCTCAGCCACAGCTACTGAATTATTTTTGCTTGGAGATATGAATGCCCCAAATCTATTCTATCAGTTTCCATAACTTCTCCCTTTTTTCTTTAAATAAGATGCCCCAGGTAAGACACAAATGTCCTTTTTCCTACAGTGGAAATTTTACTTCTGGAAAATCATCTTGGATTCTGGAATTCAAAATCCTCATCGTTCTTATCATTGGTTGCCCGGCTTTCCCCCACCTACTCTAATGTGATAGCTGTTGCCCCTCACATCTTCCAGATGACAAGATCGTGGTATCTGGTACCCTTATTATGAGGCAAAACAAGAAGGCTTCTCCTTCTCCAGGAAGAGTCACATTCTGAAGCCTAACCATGCTCCTATTCAATCTTAAAGTCTTGTAGAAGCTTCCAACTCCTGCATTTTTAGTTAGCTAATTCTCCCAATGGTCTGGGCTTTTCTAAAAGACAGAGTTCTTTGGAGGTCGTGTTCAGGCCCCATTCTCACTCCTTCAAATCCAAACTTTGTGTTTTTAGTTAACAAAGGATTGGCAGGTAAATGTTGGCTGGTATGGTTGAACCAGAATAAGTGAACCTTATGAACTCAGACTATCAACTTTCTGTATCTCTGAAGCCCTTTATGAGAACTCTAGATTACATGCTTTGACTTTCCACATTATCAATATCCATGGTTTATACAATTGAATTGTGTTGTGGTCATTCCTTGCCTATCCCAGTTCAACTTGCTACCTTCTGATATTTGGGCTCTGCAGTTTATTTTACAATTCCATTCCACCTCCATATTGATTCTCTGCTCTTTTCTTTCCTACCACATGCCCAGGAGGATCTGACTTCATGACCTGTGCTCACTGGGACCCTGGCTTCACCTTGTGTTCAGCCAGTAAATGTACTAGCAGGAGATAGAAGGGAAAAGAGGAGAGAAGGTTTGGACATTTCTTCCTTCATTCCTCCCTGTTAACTGGAGTGTCTCTTAAAGTTACCGGCTTTCTCTAAATTCTAGCTTCTGGAGGGCATCCTCTCCTCTAGGGCTCCAATTCCAGTGGGATTCCAGTATAACTCCCTTTATCTCTTCAGTCAAGAGGGGGGTGGGTAGTAATTGTTTGCCATTATTGCTGGCCTATTTCTGTCTCCCCTTTACTTGATTGTTTCATTAACCTGGCTGACACCTCTGGAAGTAGTCTCTTCTTTGAATTTTCTTCATTTGAAAAATCTGGAATAATTACACTTCATGACTCAAACAGGGCCTTTGCTACCTACAGGAGTTGTGATAAGTCTGTAGAGAAAGAAAAAAGCAGTTCCTGACGTGGGAGAACTGGCCTGACTTAGCTAGGGACTAACATCCTACCCCTGCCCATCTGTATTTTTCATTGCAACTGCCTTCATCCAAAAGATCTTCTATTTTCACAGAATGCTCATCTCTCACCATGCTCCTTGGTTTAAATTCTGGTTTCAGAAAGTGCTCTCCAAGGGCTTATACATCCATGCTAACATGTTTGTCACATGCCTTTCCTAAGCCAAAAACAATTTAGAGTAGTTAATTAGGCCCTAGAATATTGCAGATAATAGGACTGGGTCAATCAAACAAGACCCTAAAGGCTTTATTTATAATAGCACATCCTGCACACTGCATAGACCACCCTGTGTCAAAATAAATGTTAATTCTACCCCCTTAAAATCCCTACACCAAACAGCACCACTAGTTCCTGGAGTAGCCTCAGAGTATTCAAGAGGACATAGAAGATACTCTCCCTTGCATCAAAAAATAAAGTGTGCCATCAGGGAATCTAAGATGGGAGATGATATACAAGTGCCCCTTGCATTTGCCAAAAACTGCAGGACAACAACTTTGAATCTTTCAAGTTCATACATGTAGACAGCTCTGTGGTTTTACAGCTTGAACCTCCCACTCTCCTCCTTTATTATTTTTGTCCATGCTGTGTTCACCACTCTGCTCCATCTGGACAGCCAAGACCTTGTTTTGTACATTTCTGAGACAAGTAACCTGAACATGCTGTCAGAGATCTTCTGGACTCTTGCCAAAACCATACTCAGCCTAAAAGAAATCCTGGATGGTAAGAGTGCATGGCCAGGGCATCTCCCCTGAAATCTGGCTCTCTGTACTCCTTGGATTTAACTGAATGAGGATTCTGGGAACGGTAGCATCTCTCTCATTCCTGACCCCAGGAAAAGGAGTCGGTCTTCTCATGCACCTCCTTGAGTTAGACATATCTAATGGGATAACAATATCTGTTTTTGATAAGTCCCTTGGACTGTTTTCCATTTTCTTTGAAGCTACTGTCTTCAACCTCAAATTTAGGTATTAACTATGGTACCCAGTTGGTGATCTATTTGGACTTCAATCTAGATCATACTAAATTCAGCCTTCTGACTGAATGTTATGCCTCCCACCATCCTGTCCTTCTCTGGAGGGAGGCTCCTTCAGTCCAAGAACCCAAGCAGACTCTGTATCTGGGGTCAGTCCGGAGTAGTGCTAGGAGGTATCTCCTATCTAATAACCTTAGCTTTTCTCCCTTGTCTCTTGTGTTCTGATCGTTCATTCAGCAATCAATTCATCCATCCATTCATCCACTCAACCATCCATCCATCTACCTATCCAATCATCCATTCAAAATGTTTAATAATTTACCATATGCCAAGCCCTACATTAAACTGTTGGAATAGGACAGAGTTGACATCATCATGGAACCTATAATCTAGTGGTGGAGAGCAATTTTAAAGAAGGAAAATTGCATAAAATTTGGTATGTACTAAATAAGTACGAACATCATGTTCTGGGAGCTTGGTAGTGACTAGCTGCCTGCGCCCACCTCCTTCATTGCTATGACTCCCCTCTGAACCTCTGCCTCATCCTCCTCCAACCCATTCTTCAACTCCTTCAACGCCAGAGCCTACTGCTTGTACCACTCCTGACATGCTTCCTTCTATTTTCTGATTTTTTCTCTCCTCCCATTACATATAAAATCAGGCCCCACAAGAGATATATTAGAATGCCCCAGTTGTTCCATGGAGAGGGATTTAAACCATATTTTAAGTGGCTGAATTTCAGTGTGGATAATTTGTGTCTGGATAATGAGTTATCTGTCTACATATGCTATCCATTGTAGAAGCTCATATGAAGTGAAACGTCTGCTCTAATTGCCGTCTTTGGGGAACAGTATGGGAGATAGGACAAAGTGATATTACTACTCTATTGGCCCAGCACCATGAATTTAAAAATGTTTATGTGAAAATACCAAACGGGGATACATGTTACACTCCCACATACATATAAAAAAAGACTTGGACCAAAGTGCTGAAAACAGTAATACAAAGCAAACTCATTTGTCTACATAACCAGAACCATATAAAATGAATGCTTAGGCTTGTGTCAAAGTCCTTTCACTTTGAGGGGCCCTAGTGTTTTGGTAGCTGTATAACCCTTTGTCATAGAAACCTAGCAGGCCATCCAGGGGTGCTGGTCGGGTAAGTCTGGGTCAGCAGGTGTTTTCGGGTCTTGGATTTGGTCAGGAAGTGTACTTTAGTAATTCTTTCATGTGTTTATTTATTTGATCACAAATAGTATGGAGTGCCTACCATAAGCCAGGCACTCTACTAGGCTGGAGATACAACTGTGAACCTGAAGGATATGCTCCCTGCCCTTCGAGCTTATACTGTAGTAGCTGCTAACAATAGCTGGGAGGAGGCAAAGCTAGACGGCAATAGGGTGTAACTGCAGTAGTTCTAACATTTAACTTCAGTATGCCGATTCATGGCAACGCCATGTAAGTCACAGTAGAACTGTGCTCCATAGGGCTTTCAATTACTAATTTTCAGAAGTAGATTGCCAGGCCTTTCTTCCAAGCTGCTTCTGGGTGGACTCCAACTGTCAATCTTCCAGTTAGCAGTCCAGTGTATTAACTGTTTGCACCACCTTAATGTGTCATATACTACTCCAAGTGCTTTACTTATATTTGTTTATTTAATACTCAGCACCACCTTAAAGTTAAGGTTATTATCCTCATCCATTTTATTTTTGTTAAATGTAGTATCCTCATTTTACAGAGGAGGAAACTGAAGGTCAGAGGAGTTAAGCAACTTGTCCCAGATCATACGGCTAGTACATCACAGTCTTTGCCAAAACCATGTGCTTAACGACTATTCTCTATTAAGGTTCAAAAATGAGGGGAAAGCATGTCTCTGTGCCCACTCCTAAGGCTGAGTTAGGTGTGTAAGGATGGGAAAGTATGGTGGGTCTTGCATAAGCCCCCATGACTAGTCAGCCAGAGTAATATATAAAACTTGGCACTGGGCACCTGCATACTCCTCACAGTTTCCTTTCTGAACCACTTGCCCTGAAGTGCCTTATGTTCCACTCTCCAATCTGTACCTGATCTTTCTTGCTTTAAACCTCACATTTCCTTTTCTCCTTCATGGATGCCCTTGTTCTGCATCTCCACCTGTGAGCCCCGAATTCCTGTCTAGACCACCCTCTGGTACCGCTCTCTGCAGTGCTAGGTAAATGCACTGCCTGAGATAGCACAGCCCAGGAGCTACATCGACAACTCTCTGGGTTCACCTGTCCCCCAGGCAGGGCAAGAACACAGCTCGTCCCTGTACCCAAAGCCAAACCCATTGCCGTCAAGTTGATTCCGATTCTTAGCGACCCTATAGGACAGAGTAGAACCGCCTCATAGGGTTTCCAAGGAGTGCCTGGTGGATTTGAACTGCTGACCTTTTGGTTAGCAGCCAAACTCTTAACCACTACACCACCAGGGTTTCCTTGCACATCCAGATGTGTGTCCATATACAATGCTCATGGAGAGATACCATACGGATGCATTTGAGGTCCCAAGGAAACAAAAGGCTTTGATCTGTGATTTTTCCTTTCTGCTATAATCTGAACCTATAATGCAATTGAAGATAATATAGAGTTGCATCAGGAAATCCTTTTTCACTTTGTGCTGAGCTTGGCTTCTGGAGAAGTAACATAGCAACTGAATTTTTCTTTCTCTGTCTTTATTAGCAACTAAAATCAGAATGACTTTTCTTCCCCCTTCTTGGTTTCACTTAGAGATTCAAAAACCTTTCATTCTGATTCTCTGTAAAATTCCATTGTCTCTTTGGGGAAAAAAGTGCCTCTCCTGCCTTATAATCTTCTGCTATCAGTAGGAAGCTAACTCTAAACAAAGTTCTAGGAGAAAACCATCACCTTTGTCACTCGACAAGAACTGAAATGTGGGGTTTTGACAGATGACAAATGGATTGTGATTAGAGGAATTATACAGGCACAGAAGGTCAGGCTTGAAATGTAAGAAATTTTCTGTCTACCGGTATAAACCTAAAAGGAACCTACAAATTACCAGACAACTATATTGGCCATTGCAGAACACATCTCTCCTTCTCCCAGCCAGAGAGGCAATGCTGTGTAGAAGTGACGTTCCGGCCACTCTTTGGCCAATGTAGTGTTATCCTAGAAGATTTGTGGAATGTAAGAGCTAGAAGGAAACTCCAAAACCATCTAGTCCAAAGAACTCATTTTCCTTATGGAGAAACTGAGGTCCAAAGAGAAGAACTGCTTGGCAAGGTGAATGGGAGAGTCAAATTGCACCTTGGGTCTTGAATCTCGCTCAGCCAAATGTCTGTGACTCTGCTGCTTCTCTGTTGTTTCAGGACAATTCTGAGACATGTAACAGTGAGGAGACGCCTCCAGTCAGTTGTGCCCAGAGCTTTCAATGAGTACGTCTGGGGAGGAGGATGGTTCTGTGAGAAATATAGCGATCCAATAGGACAGAGTAGAACTGCCCCATAGGGTTTCCAAGAAGTGGCTGGTGGATTCGAACTGCCGACCTTTTGGTTAGCAGCAGAGCTCTTAAACACTGCGACTCCAGGGCTCCAAGAAACACTTAAAATAATTTAATTATTAATGGTAAAGAAGACTTTTAGCTGCTGCTGCTGCTGCTGCTGCTCCTTAAGGCTCACCATTCTGGAGTCTTTTGCGACACCTCATTTATCAAACAGCGTGATAGGATGATAACTTCACAGAATGAATAGCGCTGACTTTATTGTAGAGTTCTAAAATATGCTTTTTTCTTTTGGAAAAAAAGTCAAAATGAAATACATGCTTTCATAAAGTAAAATTGGATTTCTCCATTTAAAAATCTTTTTTTTTCCATCAAATACGCAACGTTTAAAGGCCTCAACTTGCAAATTTACCATATGGGAATCTATGTATATGTACAAATTATATCTCCATATATTTTTTGAGGACATCTGGGAATAATTTTGGGTGGAAAGTTATTCAATAAAGGAAAGATAAAGCTAAACTTACTTTCCATAAGATAATTGTAACCATGCTTGCTTTTTATTTAGGCATATACATTTTTAATAAAATGAATAAATAGCAACCATCCAGCAGCATTTCCCAAGAAGTAGTCCATTATCTACTCTGTCCAAAAGATAATCTGTAAAGATGGATTCCGTGGGCAAATGAATTTGCAAAATGCAAATAATCTAGTCCCTTGAAAATTTACAATCCATATCAGCTTTATATGGCTCTGAGATGTCCTACTGCCAAGAAAAATGCATTTTTCAACTGTTTTATCACAGAGTTATTTTATTTTTCATGGAGAAGATTTTGGGAAACTCTGCCATGATAGTACCTTTTAAAGGATCAGAAAGAGCTATTTTAAAATTATGAAGACATTTAAAACAGTGGAGGAAAAGCAAGAATGATTGTCTTTAGCTTCTGTCCCTCACACAGTAACAGATACCAGTGTAGGCTTCATGCTTTAAACAAATATAAAACTGGACAGAATAAATGAATGTTGGGCAACAAGCAACACAAGCAAGATCCCTAGGAGAAGAAAAGCATATTCAGCAAGCCCTATGATCAGGGGCCTTTAGCCTGGGACCACTGTCTGGCCCCAGGGGCAGGGAGGGGGAGCCCAAACAGAGCACTTCACTGAGCAGAGAAGGCAGATATCAGAGTTTGGGGGTGCTGAGGCAGCTGGAACTTGAGGGGCAGGATACCATAAAAGAGGGAATTGCATGGAAAAGGAGCGCCAGAAGTCTGCATAGGGATCCCTTTGTCTTTGTCCAAATCCAGTACTTCATATGCACAGGGCAAGACTTCATGGGGCCTGACAGAAAACAACTACTGGGTTGTTTCCAGCTCAAGAGTGATTCTGGAGGACAGAGATTGTGGGGAGGCACAGGAATCCTGACCATCAAAGTGAGGAGACCTTGCTGAACACTGTGGGCTTTCAGCTGAGACCCCAGAAAGACTCTGTTGTTAATTGCCATTGAATCGGCTCTGCTCATGGCCGTCCTAACTCATGACAACCCCATGCAGATCAGAATGAAATGCTGCCTGGTCTTGCACATTCTTCACAATCCTTGGGATGTTCGAGTCCATTGTTGTGGCCACCACGTATTTTGAGTGCCTTCCAACCTGGGGGCCCATCTTCCAGCACTATATTGCACAATATTCTGTTATGATTCGTAGCGTTTTCACTGGCTAATTTTCAGAAGTAGACTGCAAGGCCTTTCTTCCTAGTCTGTCTTAGTCTAGAAGCTCCACTGAAACCTGTCTACCATGGGTGGCCCTGCTGGTATTTGAAATACTGGTGGCAGAGTGTCCAGCATCATAGCAACATGCAAGCCACCACAGTAAGACAAACTGACAGATAGGTGTTGGAGAAAGACTCTAGTTCTAGAATAAGGTCTACACTAGACCCCCCCACCCCCGACAAAGCTTACAGTCAAGCCTCAAAGGGATCAGATGATCCACCAGTAAACCACTGCCTGCCTTAACAAAATTCAACCTTCTTTATAGGAAAATATACATATATAACCAGACAAAAATGAAGGGCTTCCAACGTGCAGCATACCATAAAAAATTTACCAGATATGTGAAGAAGCCAAAAGATGTGATCCATAGCTGGTGGTGGCAGGTGGTGTCGGGGTGTCAATAGAAACAGACCAATAACCAAGGTACTAGAATTAACAAACAAGACTTACTTACAGATTAAAGTGCTTACTTACAGATTTAAAAGGAAAGACCTACAGAGTGAAAAATTGAAACTCTCGAACTGAAAAATATGATATCTGAAATAAAAACAAAGAAACCCCATACGCTCACAAGTACATATTGGTCCTTCTAACAAATACTTTTAAAATATCTAGCTATTCACACATTCCTATAACAAAGTTTTCTCTTTCGAGTTTAGATTCTGTACTTGAGTTTTGCAGTTTCTGGTGATTTCAAAGAGCTCCCTGAGCTGTAGAAAATCCTCTGAGCAGCCACTGAAAAAGACATAGAAATTATACCAAGATACAGAAATTAGAATCTAGCTGTTTGAGGCAAGTTATAAATGATTCATTAGCTGGTTGAGCTGTGGGGAGTGAAAAAGAATCGTTTCCTCAGTGGGAAGCAATAAAAGAAAATATTTCAAAACTGAAATAGGAAGCAAAGCAAGTCATAGATAAAGATGGTCACCCACATATAAGGAGTTCGCTGTAATTTCACCCTCAATCAAAGCCAGCTCTTCGCATTTCAAGGAGACATTTGCCTCCCTTGATTTTATCTCCCACCCATACTATGCTGCAAGTCAGCATGGCAGAGCACCAACATTTTTTTTTTTTTTTTTTTGGTTTTAACAAAGAGAAGTTTATTCCCTTACGGTAAAGTAGGCTATAAGTCCAAATTCAGGGTGTCAGCTCCAAGGAAAGGCTCTCTCTCTCTTGACTTTCTCATCAGTGTTCCCTCAGACTAGGAGCTTCTCGGCTCAGGGATCCCGGTCCAAAGGACATGCTCTGCTCCTGGAACTGCTTTCTTGATAGTATGAGGTCCCCAATTCTCCACTTGCTTCCCTTTCCTTTTATTTCTCGTAAGGTGAAAGGTGGTATGGGCCACACCCTAGGGAAACTCCCTTTACATTGGATCAGGAATGTGACCTGGATAAGGGTGGTGTTACAATCCCACCCTAAACCTCTTTAACATAAAATTACAATCACAAAATAGAGGCCAACCACACAATTCTGGGAATCATGGCCCAGCCAAATAAATACACACATTTTGGGGGGACATAATTTAAACCATGACATTCCACCCTTTGGCCCCCCCAAAAATCACATCCTTGCAACATGGAAAACATATTCACCCCATCATATCACAGCAAAAGTCTTGACTCCAAGTCCAAAATCCAAAAATTCCTCTTCATCTGTGAAATCTAGAATACAAGTTATCTGCTTCCAAAGGGACAATGGCAGAACAGGCACAAGCTAGACATCTCCATTACAAATGGGAGAAACTGGAGGGAAAGAAGGGATAACAGGCACCAAGCAAGTCAGCAGAACACATTACATTAGCCCTCAAGGCTTTGAAAATAATCTTGTTTTCTGAGACAGTTTACACAGTGGCCCTGCCGTCTGGACTCTAGGTATTGGCCACCCTCTCCAGATTCTGAGTGGAAGCCCCTCAGCCTTGGGCTTCAGCTTCGCCTTCCAGGCCCACTGGGACTACAACTCTGCTCCCTGGGCTTCAGGCGCACCATTCTCCTAGTCCATCGGAGTGACAACTCCGCCCTTAGAAACACCAGAGGCCATGGCTCCACCCTTTGAAACCCCTGAGGTCATGGCCACACCTTTTGAGACGGAGGCAGCTCAGCTTCTTGTGTTCCTTGTCTCTTCAGCTTCTGCTTCTTTTTCCTGCAGCCTCTTGGCCCTTGGGCCTCATGCCCTCCTGGGACAAGTGTTCCGAAGCTCAGTAGCTCCACCAATAAGTGCCGGAGGTACCCCCACTCTGCCAGGAAGCCTCCTGCGCACAGGCACTCAGCTCTCTCACTCCGTGGGTCAGCTCCAGTGCCATCTCGCACTGGTCCCCTGGGTTCTGCTGCTGTTGGTTCTCTGCCACTGCCGCTCCTCTGCCACTGCCGCTTCTCTGCTGTTGCAGGTTCTCTGCTACTGCTGGTCCTTTGCTGCTGCCATTGCTTCCACTTTTTAGGTATCTGTTAGAGCAACACCCCACTCTTTCGGTACCAAATTCTGTCTTCGTTATCTGGTGCTGCTATAACAGAAATACCACAAGTGGATGGTTTTAACAAAGAGAAGTTTATTTCCTTACAGTAAAGTAGGCTAAAAGTCCAAATTCAAGGTGTCAGCTCCAGTGGAAGGCTTTCTCTCTCTCTTGGCCTTCTCATCCGTGTTCCCTCAGACTAAGAGCTTCTCAGCACAGGGACCCCTGTCCAAAGGATGTGCTCTACTCCTGGCACTGCTTTCTTGATGGTATGAGGTCCCCCCAGAGCACCAACTTTTGTAGGATTTTCTATCAGAACTCTTATGAAAGTCTCTAGATCTTTGGTCAGAAATGTCAAGCAGGTACTGCTAAATGATGCGTCTGTGTGCATGTATGTGCAGGTGGGTGTGTGTCTTAGTGCTGCTGGAATACAAATACCATAAGGGAGTGGATTTAAAAAAACAGAAACTTATTTTCTCCCTAAAAGTCCAAATCAGGATCTCAGTTGTGTCAATTCCTTCGTTGTCGGTAGCCCCAGGGTGTTCCTTGGTTCTTTGGCAATCCTCCCACGGAGTCTTCCCCAGTGTCTTAGTCATCTAGTGCTACGCTAACAGGAATACCATGAGTGGATGGCTTTCACAAAGAGAAATTTATTTTCTCACAGTCTAGTAAGTTAGAAGTCCAAATTCAGGGCATCAGCTCCAGGGGAAGGCTTTCTCTCTCTGTCGGCCTTCTTCTCTTTGGTGTTCCCCTGGACTAGGAGCTTCTCTGCAAAGGGACCCCGGTCCAAAGGACGCACTCTGCTCCCAGCACCGCTTTCTTGATGGTATGAGGTCCCCAATTCTCTGCTTGCTTGTGGTGAAGGCCACACCCCAGGGAAACTCCCTTTACATTGGATCAGGGATGTGACCAGGGTAAAGGTGGTATTACAATCCCACTCTAATCCTCTTTAACATAAAATTACAATCACAAAATGGAGGCCAACCACACAATTCTGGGAATCATGGCCCAGCCAAATTGATACACACATTTTTGGGGGGACATAATTCAAACCATGATACCCAGTATGTGCATGCATGTCTCTGTGTTTATATAACTCAGAAGTCATTAGGTTTAGGATCTACCCTGCACTTGTATGACCTTAACTGATTGATTGAGTGTATCATATTAGATTACTTTATGAAAAGTAATTACATTAGATTAGATACACATGTATAGGGGTGGAATTCCAGCATTTGTTTTGGGGGGATACAAGCCAATCCATAACAGTGTGTAAAGAGGAGTTATATCCTGTAGCCTGTGGATTCTCCTTGTAGGAATGGAGTTCTCGCTCTATGCCTGCACCCAGTGACATAGCAAGGTGAGGGGGCAGAGCTGTGATCCATCCTGAAGGGGAGTAGTGTCTCATCACTGACATTAAGTTGTGTATAATCACCAGCACATCTGAATAATAAAAAGCAGATTAACCTCTGGTTAGTTTTAATATTGTCTTAAAATTCTCTATAGGTGTCACTTTCACTGTCCTCTTCCCTCTCAACACACACCACAACCTGGACATTTTGCTCATTCCTTTTTTATTTAATCAGCCATAAAGTAGTCAATTGGAATACTGCTCTTACACTCTTTGCTCTATAGTAGAACTCATTAAGGAGCTGAGTTTATCCTAGGGACTTTAATCATGTATTCTATGGGCCTATTTTTAATTGTTCTCAACAGATAAAATATTTCTGTGCCTACATTCTAAGGATGATTTTATAGGAAAAAAATCGGTAAAAATTTAAGAATGTTATCTTCTTGTTTATATGGCAATTAAACCACTTTTTAGATTCAAGCTTCATTGCGATCTCTTAGCACTGTTGTAGCCTTCTGGACACAGGTGGATATTATTATTTTCATTTGACAAATGTTGAAATGAAGGTCCAGAGGCTGAATTGCCTAAAGTCACAAAGGTAGTCACAGTGAGGGACTGGAGTCCACTCTCCTGTTGCACAACTGTTTTATTTCTACTGAATTATGCTGCTTCCATTTATATGTCTATTCAAATTAATTATCCCTTAGAGACTATCCCTTGGAGACTCTCAGGAAAGATATCTTGTACATTTAGATTTTTATCTTTATTATTCCCATTTAACTAATAGGAAAACCGAGGCTCAGGAGTATTAACCAGCTGCCTTAGATAGACAGGTGACAGCACAGGCGCTAGAATACAGGTCCTGTACATCACTCTTTGCACCATGGCCAACCTGGACTCAAGGCTCTAACAGGATCAGTGGCACCCATAGTCCTAGTGAAAGAGAACTTTACACCCAGGAATCACAGAGTTATGAAATAAATATAATATAAGATAATTAGGTTTCTGGCATCTTCAGAGGATGGAATCCTAGGAATGAATTAAGTATGTATTAGCCCCATTTATATTTAGAGGTAAAGGGCATGTCTTAGTCATCTCAAGCCGCTATAACAAAAAATACCACAAGTGGATGGCTTTAACAAAGAGAAATTTATTCTCTCACAGCCTAGTAGGCTACAACTCCAAATTCAGGGCTTCAGCTCCAGGGGAAGGCTTTTTCTCTCTCTGTTGGCTCTCGAGGAAGGTCCTAGTTGTCATCAATCTTCCCTTGGTCTGGGAGCTTCTCTGCACAAGAACCTCAGGTCCAAAGGAGGCTCTCTGCTCCTGGCACTGCTTTCTTGGTGGTTTGAGCTCCCCACTCTCTGCTTGCTTCCCTTTCCTTTTATCTCTTGTAAGATAAAAGGTGGTGCAGGCCACACCCCAGGGAAGCTCCCTTTACATTGGATCAGAGATGTGACCTTAGTAAGGGTATTGCAGACCCAACCTAATCCTCTTTAACATAAAATTACAATCACAAAATGGAGGATAACCACAGAATACTGGGAATCGTGGCCCAGCCAAATGGATACACATGTTTTTGGGGGGACTTAATTCAATCCATGACAGGGTATATTTTTGTAAATTGATATCTTTTAATTTTCCTGTAAAATATAATCCCTTTGCTACCTTGCACCTCTTAGACCAAGCTACGATTTATTGCTCCAGGGCAGGAAGTTGAACTCCATACAAAGACAAAGGCTTGGCTAACTAGCCTGGGAGATTATCTCAGTGAATGAAAGACCCTGGCCCTCCATGAAGGCTTAGCCTTGTGGCAGGAGTAGGAAACGAGGATGTGGCCTGGAGGAAAGTCTGCCCTCCCAGCCCAGAGGGACATTGGAAAAGAAAGGTACACAGTGCAGAGAAGCAGTTGGGCAGACCCAGGTGTCTTGACTTTCCAGCTCTGGGCTTGAGGCTGCAGAGACGTAGGAGCATGAATTAAGTTACATTGGAGCCTGAAAGGAGAACAAATACTGTCCCAATTCCTACTTAGGACTCTTAAAAGGCAACTCCTGCGGGGCTGAATTCCCCATACCAACCTGGGGCACAGATATATCAGAATAAATTTCACAACACAATTAGATAGAAAGAGGACTTGAAATTTAGTTTTTCTGAGCAGCTCTAAATCCTCATTTAGAATACACCTCATTATTTTCAACTAAATGCTAAGCAGTTTTAGATGACCTGAAGAAGCTCGTAGGCTTATGAGGTCAGAGGCATGCACATACAGATGTTGACCTAGAGGGACGTCTTAGAAATAGCTGATTTGAGACGCAATTGGCTTGTCAGAGGGCCATGTAGCGATGGGTGGGGGAACCCCACAGTAGAAGCTGGGATAGGAATGCTTATGTCAGGGGCCCAGATAAGAGGACATGGCAGAGACTCAAAAAGATTTAAAATGCTAGCGAGAACTAGGCTATGGAGAAGTCGAGAGAGAGAGAGGCCAGATGATGGTAGCCATTAGCCATAACCAGGTGACAAAAGACAATGCCTCCGAGACCAGAAGAACCAGCAGATGTTACAGGGAAGCAGAGTGGTTCTGATGATTCTCCTGCCTTCCTCAATACCATGATGTTTAATAAGTCCCTTCCCTCCACACATACAAGCACTTGAAACATCCAGACAATCTGAGACAGAGGAGCAGAAAGAAGAGAGAAGCAGATAGGGTATTCTTATCCCAAAGAAGAATGCTACATGAAGCCACTGTTGAAATCATTGCATTGGACTAGTATTTTTTTATTATCATTTTGAAACAATCTCAGACTTATAGAAGAGTTGCAAGTACAGTACAAAAAGTTTTCCCCCCGAATCAATTTAAAAATGAATTGCAAACGTGATATCCTATAAATCTCCAAATGCTTTAATGTGTACTCCCAAAACATCAAGAACATTCTCCTCCATGACCGCAATGCAATCACTAAAACCAAGAAATTAACATTGATAAATTGCTACCATTTCATCCTCAGTCCCCATTCGAATTGTACCAGTTGTCACAGTAATGTCCTTCACAGCAAAAGCAATCACACAATGCTGTAGTTGTCATTTCTCTTTAATTAGTTTTAGTTTGAAACATTTTCATGGTCTTGAAGCTTTTGAAGATTATAGGGTAGTTATTTTGTAGACTGTCCCTCGATTTGAGTTTTCTGATGTTTTCTCTTGATTAGATCTAGGCTATTCATCTCTGGCAGTTACATCACAGAAGAGATGCTATGCTTTTCCCATTGTATCTCAGGTAGCATACCATTTCCATTAATTCTATTAATGATGATGTTCGCTTTGATCATTGATTAAAGTCTATCAGTCTTAACCACTGTAAAATTATTCCTTTTCCCTTTTTAATTAATAGATATTTTGTGGGGAGGTACTTTGAATCTATGTAAATACACTGTTCTTTATTGCACTTAGTTTTTGCATGTATTGACATATCAGTAAGTACTCATAGCTTCCTATTTTTTGATAGGTTGCCTTCCTGTATAATGTCTATTTTTATGCTTTGTGGGTCCCTATCATTCTTTGTGCACGTCTTTAGCTTTCTGGCTGAAACAGATGTTCCAGGCTTTGGATCCCACTTGGCACTGTCCCACCTATTGGCTTCAGAACTGAATTGTTCAGGAAGGGAAGAAGAAGGGCTGACAACGTTTTAAACTCAAGCAGATCAGTTAATTTCTATGTTCCTAGTCTGCTTCTATAAAGATTACAGCCTTTGAAACCCTATAGGGCAGTTCTACTCTGTCCTATAGGGTCGCTGTGAGTCAGAAATGACTCAAGGGCAACGGGTTTAGCTCCCTGTTCAGTGGGTGGGACTTAAAAGAAAGACAAAATAAACTGCCTATCCTTGGCTAATATGAGCGGTAGTGTGAAGGAATTTGAAATTGGGCAAATCTGCTGCAAAAGACTCTTTAAAGTGTAAAAAAAAAAACCACTGGTAGTTTTATTAAAATATTGTATTTAGCCTTTTCTTTTTTTCTGGGGTATAATTTACATTCAGTAAAATTTACAAAACTTAAGTGTAAAACGGAATGAATTTTTGCATATGTGTATATTTAAGTAACTACCATCTGAATCAAGATGGAGAATATTTATATCACCCAAGAGTGTTTCCTGGTGTCTCTTCCTAGCCAATCCCCGACTGAGGTAACCACTGTTCAGACTTGTATCACACAGATTAGGGTTAGGAAACAGTCACCCGCTCAGACTTCACCACTAATGTAGAGACAATCTGCACAAGTCCCTCTTTCCCTGTGTATCTCAGGAATGGACTAAATGACCTTTAAGGACCTTTCCAGTTCTACTATTCCAGGAGAAAAATGATAAGTGAGGTATTTTCCCTCAAGGGTCCTTAGTAAACGAGTGGTAAAAATTATCTCCCAACTTCCAGGCCTAAGTCCGTCTACTATGCCATAGGACATCTGTATAAATTATTTCCCATAACTGAATCAAGTAAGAGTTTATTCAAATGAGGAGGTGATATTTAATTATGAAATATTAGATTATTAGGTCATTGATTCGTTTATCCCACCAGTACTTTTTACTATTTACTATTCATCAAAAATCTACATTGAGTTCTCCTGGGGATGTAACGAGAGTCACAACAGTACCCACTCCTAAGACTAGTGGAAGAGTGAAAACAGGTGTCCAAGTGACCATAATGGGAAGAAGAAATTCTCAGGGCCACAAGAGCGACACAGATAGAGTTCTAAGTGGGGAAAATAACTCAATTCCAGTCGGGAGGTCAGTGCAGGCTTAGTGGAGATGGCCTGAGATCTGGACCCTGAATGATAAGAGGTAGTCGAATAGACAGAAATAGAGGAATTAACTTATTCCAGAACTGTACTATTCTTACATGAGGACGGCACCATCCATCTGTAGAGCGAGCACAGACAATTCCCTTTCCAGTAAGTTTAATGGTTTCATGTTGATGTCGTCACAGACTCCACCGATTTATATCTGCAAGTGGGTAGATTATTGTTAGGGACAATGTATTTGTGTCACATTGTCATCAACAGATCTTTCATATGTCACAGCAAGAAACCAAGACACGTAGAAGAAAAGTATGTATCCACACAGCCTCTGTAACTTAGAGATTCTGGGCAAAGACAGTGGCGAAGCACAGAACCTCAGAGGGCACCTCTTATAACCCTTCTGTTTTTCAGATACAGATATTATAACTCAGAAAGATTATGTAATTTCAGCAAGGTCACCTGGCTAGTCAATTGCAGAGTTCAACTATACTCCTGGATTAGTATATTTTCTGTTTCAAAAAATTGCCCCTTTTATAGGAATAAAAGCAAACCTGACAATAATTTTCTTGAAATGGACCTATAGTTGACAGGCCAGGAATTGTTGGCTCAGAAACTTGTATCATCCCTTCTCAGTAAAAAAGTGTAGATTAGATTGGATCCATCCAAATTTTTCTCACCAGAGCATTTTCACAGAGTCAGTTTGTACAGGTTAGAGTGGGAAAACCGAACTTAGACAGCTCAGTCAATTAGGAAAGAATACATATTGCTGACAGCAAGACATTTTGCCTTGGGCTTTAACTCGTAAAAAATTATTTACATCAAACAAAAGCTAAAAGAACTGGAACATGATTTGTTCCCAAAAGGAAGAGTTGCTACCAACAGAATATGGCAATTGCCCTATGTCAGCTGCATACCTGGGGGGCCAGAAATTTCAAGCTAATAGGTATGTTTGCTTGTTTTTCTTCCCCAACCCCCAGCAATTGAAACGTGACTGTTGCTATCATTCATGCTCTCTGCTTATCCTTTACTTTCCCCAGTTTGGGTATGTTTTGAAAGAGGAGGCTAGCCTTTCCTCCTCGTATACAACCTAAAGATGCATAGAACTTTTTAAAACCTTGATTTCAATGTTATTTATTCATTCACTCATTCATCAATTCATTTTTCAAGCTCTGGTTGAGTGTGACTATGTGGGAAGGTATGAGGTTAGGTACGTGAGGTATGAAGGTGAACAAGACATGCAGTTTTAGTTGCTGTCAAGTCGATTTCGACCTGTGTATCAGAGTACAACTTCTCCGTGGGGTTTTTAAGGCTGTGACCTTTTGGAAGCAGATCGCCAGGCTTGCCTTCCAAGGTGCCTCTGCGTGGGTTCAAACCACCAACCATTCAGCTAGTAGTCAAGAGCTTGACCGTTTGCTCCGCCCAGGGACTCCCGAACAAGACATTTGCTGTTGTCGTGTGCCATCAAGTCTATTCCAACTCATAGCGACCCTGTAGGACAGAGTAGAACTGCCCCATAGGGTTTCCTCGGCTCACGGAAGCAGATTGCCAGGTCTTTTCTCCTGTGGAGCCTCTGGTGTGTGCAAACCGCTGACCTTTTGGTTAGCAGCCTGGTGCTTAACCATTGCATACCAGGGCTTCTTCCAACAAGACACAATCCTCAGTTAAAGAGATAAGTAAGGAAGCTCTTCCACATCATGTATCAAATGCCACCATAAGAATAATCTCAGAGTACTGGAGGAGAAATTAGGAGGAGCCTCTGACCCAGACCTGGAGGTGAGGGAGATGACTTCTCTATGATTCAGATTCCGCAACATAGCTGCAAGAGAGTTTTGCTTTTCCCATAGTCTAGAAAAGGAAACTGAGTTTCATAAAGTTTAAGTGTCCTAATTCATTCAATCCTTCATTCAACAGTCATTCATTCAAAAAAAAAAAAATCAGTACCTGTCAAATGTTAAGCACTGCAAGGTCCCCGGGTGTTGTGGTGCAAGCAGTGTGCCATCAGTTGCTAGCCCTCAAGTTGGCAGTTCTAACCAATCCAGTGGCTCCACGGAAGAAAAGTCCTGGTGAACTGTTTCTGTAAAGATTATAGCCAAGGATCACCTCTACTTTGTAGCACACATGGGGTTGCTCTGAGTCGGGGCCAACTCAATGGCAGCTAACAACAATAACTAACCGAAAGCACTGCAGAGAAAGACCTGGCAATCTCCTTCTGTAAGATTTGTTGTTATTGTTGTTAGGTGCCACGGAGTCAGTTCCAACTCACAGAGACCCTATGTACAACAGAATGAAGCTCTGCCCAATCCTGTGCCATCCTCACAATCGTTGCTACATTTGAGCCCATTGTTGCAGCCACTGTGTCGATCCATCTTACTGAGGATCCTCTGCTTTTTCGCTGATCCCCGACCTTACCAAGAGTGATGTCCTTCTCCAGGCACTGGTTCCTCCTGATAACATGTCCAAGGTACGCGAGATGAAGTCTTGCCATCCTTGCTTCTAAGGAGCAGTCTGGCTATACTTCTTCCAAGACAGATTTGTTCTTTCTTCTGGAAGTCCAAGGTATATTCAATATTCTTCACCAACAGCAAAATTCAAAGGCATCAATTCTTCTTTGGTCTTCCTTATTCATTGTTCAGCTTTCACAAGCATATGAAGCCATTGAAAATACCGTGGCCTGGGTCAGGCACGTCTTAGTCATAAAAGGGACATCTTTACTTTCTAACACTTTAAAGAGGTCTTTTGCAGCAGATTTACCAATGCAATACGTGGTTTGATTTCCTGACTCTTGCTTCCATGGGGTTTGATTGTGTATCCAAGTAAAATGAAATCCTTGACAACTTCAGTCTTTTCTCCATTTATCACGATGTTGCTTATTGTTGTGAGGATTTTTGTTTTCTTTATGTTGAGGTGTAATCATTACTGAAGGCAATAGTCTTTGATCTTCACCAGTAAGTGCTTCAAGTCCTCTTCACTTTCAGCAAGGAAGGTTGTATCATCCTCATATTGCAGGTTGTTAATAAGTCTTCCACCAATCCTGATGTCACGTTCTTCTTCAGATAGTTCAGTTTCTTGTATTATTTGCCCAGCATACAGATTGAATAAGTATGGTGAAAGGATACAATCCTGACTCACACCTTTCCTGATTTTAAACCTCGCAGTATCCCCTTGTTCTTTTCAAAAGACTGCCTCTTGGCCTATGTACAGGTTCCACATGAACACTTTTAAGTGTTCTAGAATTCCCATTCTTCACGATGTTATTCACAATTTATTATGATCCACACAGTTGAATGCTTTTGCATAGTTAGTAAAACACAGGTCAACATCTCTCTGGTATTCTCTGCTTCCAGCCAAGATTCCATCTGATATCAGCAGTGATATCCCTGGTTCCACATCCTCTTCTGAATCTGGCTTGAATTTCTGGCAGTTCCCTGTCGATGTACTGCTGCAACTATTTTTGAATGATCTTTAGCAAAATTTTACTTGCATGTGATATTAATCGTATTGTTTAATAAATTCTCATTCTGTTGGATCACCTTTTTTTTGGAATGGGCAGAAATACAGGTCTCTTCCAGCCTGTTGGCCAGGTAGCTGTCTTCCAAATTTCTTGGCACAGATGAATGAGCTCCCCCAGTGCTGCATTCATTCATTGAAACATCTCCATTGGTATTCCGTCAATTCCTGGAGCCTTGTTTTTCGCCCGTGCCTTTAGTGCAGATTGGATTTCTTCCTTCAGTACCGTTGGTTCTTGATCATATGCTACAGCCATGAAAACCTTATGGAGTGCAAGTCTACTGTGACACATATGATGTCACCATGAGTCAGAATCACTTCAACAGCCGCGGGTGTGGTTTGGTTCTTAGCACAGAGAATACAGTAGCAAAGAGATGAAATCCCTGTGCTCAGAGAATTTAGATTCTTATGGAGGAGGTAAGATATGAACCGATACATACGTAGCATGTTGGATGTTGATAAATGTTAGGTAACAAGTGGAGGTGGGGAGGTTGCTATCTTATGAAGTTTAGTCCAGGAAGGTCTTTCTGATAAGATCACATTTGAACTGAAATCTGAAGGAAGTGAGGGAATGAGTCATTTAGAGAAATAGCGTTCCAGTCAGAGGGAACAGCAAGTGCAGACATTGAATAAACTTGAGGTGTTTGAAGAACAGCAAGGTATTTGTTATGGCTAAATTAAAGAAAGAAATGGGAAATAGATGATGTTGGCCTTCTAGAACCTGATTCAGATTTCAGCTCCTAACTCTCAGTACAATTAGAAACCACTGAAGGTTTTAAGCAGAAGACTGGTTTGTCGAGTGTGAATACAGATTCTTAGGGACAAGGGAAATTGTGGGGAGCACCTTCAGAAGACCACTGAATAGACCAGGTAGATTGCAGATCATGGGACTTGGACCCGGGTAGCAGAGGGGGAGGCAATAAGAAGTGGTCGGATTCTGGATATAGTTTGATGGTAAAGTCAAAAAGACTTGCTGATAACACTAAATATGACGTACGAGAGAAAGAGAGGGGTTCAAGGGGACTCAAGGTAGATGCTGGGGTTACAATGGTGAACAGAACAGACAGGGGCCTGACCTCCTGGAGTTTGCCTTCTGGTGGCCTAGGCAGCCAATAAACCAGCAAACAAATACAAATACAATTAGTTTGTGATAAGTACTAAAAAGGAAGCAAGAGAGCGCTATACTATAAAAGATCAAGCGAGACGTACTTTCACTAGGTAGTCAGGGACAGCCTCTCTGAGGAGGTGGTATTTGAGCTATTAAAACAAAAATCATATTAAGGTAATAATAGAAACTGATTGAAGTTTATTGAATGTACGATTTGCAAATTGGGGTAACTTTTGGACAGGAGCATCAGAAATGCTCCAAAGACGAGAAACAAAACAAAACAAAAAACATATAAACCCGTTGCCATCGAGTCGATTCTGACTCATAGCGACAGAGTAGGACAGAGGAGAACTGCCCGATAGAGTTTCCAAGGAACAGCTGGTGAATTCGAACAACCAGCTCAGGTTAGCAGCTGAGCTCTTGAGAAGCACTTCCAAAATTCTTACACCAAATCTTACCAGCATTACCATGGAAAAAAGGGTCAGAACAGACCTGATAAACAAATTTGTGGTCAGGAAGGATTTACATGCAACACTGTCTCAAAGAACAATTAAAATAATTGCTGGTTTACCATAAACATAGCTCCCAGTCTGACCCTTGGAGTCTGTTTCCTGAAATGGACTGAATTCTTCAAAAGAGCACAATGTCCAAGGCAAAACAGTCTTACTAATTTATCTGGACCACGTTTGACTCAAAGGTGGCTTTTAGGAATCAGTTTTTCAAGGCTCAAGGTTGAAAAGGACACCTAAGGGCACCAGCCTGTGTGGGTTACCCCGACGTCCATGAAAGCCAGAAATCTGGATTCCAGGAGAACTAAAAGGCTTTTGTCAGAGCTAAAACCTGAAGACTGGGAAGGGCCTGCCATAAAAAGTTGCAGGGATGGAGAGGTCCAGGTCAAGCTCCAACAAGCACAGCAGCCCTGAGTTTTCACGTCTGAAAAGCAGAAAAAACAAAATTTAAACCAGTCTGTCCAACTCTTGGAGCCCTGGTGGCACAGTAGTTAAGAGCTCAGGTGGCTAACCAAAAAGTTTGCGTTTGAATCCACCAGCTGCTCCTTGGAAACCCTATGGGACAGTTCTACTCTGTCCTATCGGGTTGCTATGAGTTGGAATTGACTCCACAGCAACGGGTTTGGGTTTTTCGGTTTTTGTTGTTGTTGTTGGTTTTGTCCAGCTCTTAACCCTGTATTTTTTTTTTTTTTTAACTCTTACATGCTCTAGCATAATGGCTCTCAAAGTATGATCTATGGACCCAAGAGTTCCCTAAGATACTTCCAGCGGTCCATAAGGCCAAACTCTATTCATGCTGATACTGGGATATTACTTTTCTTTTTCATACTAATCCTCTCACGGGTATACAGTGAAGTTCTCCTGAGGCTACAAGACACACGAAATCTCAATGATTGAATATGCAAAACCAGTATAAGAATCCAGCTGTCTTCTATGAGGCCAGACATTGAAGAGATGTGAAAAAATGTAAAACAATGCTACTCTTCTCCCTACATTTCTTTTTATTTTGGAAAAGAGTTATTTTTCATCAAATATGTCTTTTATGTCAACATGGAAGGGGGTTCTTACTGCTAGTTTAAATGTAGTAATAAATATTTTTAGATTGTTCAATGTTGATTTCTAACGAGGTAAATGTCGACAGACATAACCCACAAAAACAAAAATTCTATGAGTCCTCCATAATTTTTAAGAGTGTAAAGGGGTCCTGTGATCAAAAGTTTGAGAACTGCTGTCCTAGCATTAATGCTGAAGCTCTCTCAAAGTTCGTACTTGATTTAGGAGACAAAATTGGAGCCATTATTCACTGTCCTTGAGCATAAAGAATGTGACCTAGCTGGAGCTGGACTCACAAGGACACATCAAGTGGGCCCTGAGGTATAAAGACCATAGCTAGGACAATCTTGGAAAGCATCTTCTAGGGAAACTTTCACATAAACAAATCATAAACAGAGTACAAAAGACCCATATACTTATCTTTTTCTATTAGCAGTTAGTGAATAGTAAGATTTATTGGACCAATGAAGACCCTCCTGACTGTTGTTACTGAAAACTATACCAATGATTATTAAGAAAAACAATTCAAAATGTAGAATCATGGTAATTTGGCAGTTTTTAGCCAACCTGTAAAAAGGTGAAGTTTTCAATGATTTTACCCATTGGTAATAATATACACTGATGATTCTGTAATGTTCCTCTGACTCCAGCAGACACGGCTCTGGCAGCATGCTTGTCCGTTTTCTACTTTTGCCTCTTTGAACATATGCCAAATAAAATCTTCCTTTTTGCTTTACTATAACTTTGTGGTGATTTTACCCTAGGAAATACTTTAACCTGTTGCCATTGAGTTGATTCCAAATCACAGCGAGCCTATAGGACAGAGTAGAACTGCCCCATAGGGTTTCCAAGGAGCGGCTGGTGGATTTGAACTGCTGACTTTTCATTAACAGCCTGAGCTCTTAATCACTGCACCACCAGGGCTCCATAGGACGTACTTAGTCCCTAGATATAAAACCCCTTTAGCATGTAGGACTTACCTTAAAACACAACAGTAAGAATTGCTAACACTATTATTGAGTGTTTACTACATTCTAAACATGTCCTAACTGCTTTACATATTTTAACTAATTTAATCTTCAAACAAACCTATGAAGTGGATGCTTTTATTATATTCATTCTACTAGGAGGAAACTAAGGGACTGAGACATTAAATAATTTGTCCCTGGTCATACAGCTAGGACATGATAGAGCTGGGATTTGAACCTAAGTAGTCTTGCTCCACAGACAACATTCTGAACCATCAGTGGTGATTTTAATGTCTGTGAACAAATAAAAATTTAGCCTTAACTCTGTGTAAACCTCCCTTGCAGGGACGGCAGTAGCTCCACCTGGCTGGAGTGAAGCTGGGCAGGCAGGGGGAAATCCTGAAATATTATGTGGCCGGAAGAGGCAGAGGGCGGATAAAAGCCCTGAGCTAGGGCTGGCCAAGCAGCAAAGCCAGGGAAATTCAATTCTGCCTTCAAGTCCCGCAGGCAAGCATGAATCATGATGAAGGTCAAGACCTCAGGGTCCCAAGCCGAGCGGGCACTTTTTAGAATAAGACAGAGCAAGGGCAGGGGTAAAGCTTGAGGTTCTGCTGCATTTTATATGGAGATCAGTTATCTTTTAGCACCAGCCTCCTTGCCCCTCTGCTTATCAAAAAAAAAAAAAAAAAAAAAAAAAAAATCCATAGTCGTCAAGTCGATTCCAACTCATAGTGACCCAACAAGGTTTCCAAGGCTGTAAGTCTTTACGGAAGCAGACTGCCACATCTTTCTCCCACAGAGCAGCTGGTGGAGTCCAACAGTCAACCTTTCACTTACTAGCTGAGCACTTAACCACTACACCACCGGGGCTCCTATTATATTTGGAATACCCATTGCTGTTGAGTGGATTCCAGCTCATAGCGACCCTGTAGGAAGAAGTAGAACTGGCCAATAAGGTTTCCAAGGAGCAGCTGGTGGATTCAAACTGCTGACCTTTTGGTAAGTAGCCCAACTTTTAACCACTGAGCCACCAGGGTACCATATTGGGAATAGATGATGTAAATTTAATGTCCTGCTTCAGAGAGGATATGATTCTCCCACTCAATTCCCATCTCTAACCTACAAACACTACCTTCATAGTCTTTCCATGTATGTATTTATTTCTAAAAATATATTGCTTAGTTTTGCATGTTTTTAAACATCAGGTAAATGGAATCCGACTGTATGTGCTCTTCTGTGATGTGCCTTGTACACTACACTCTCAATTCCTGAGACTCATCCATGTGGCTGGAGTTCATTCACTTCCTCCTGGATCCTAATACAGCCTCTTTCATCGTTTCTTTGCTTATTCTTCTTGATTGATACTTTGGTTGTTTCCAGTTTTTTGCGTTTTGTACAATGCTGCTATGATCCACCTTGTACATGACCCTTCTTGGTGCACATGCATTAGAATAACTTAAGGATATGTGCCTGGGACCAGAATCGCTAGAATAACTTAAGGATATGTGTCTGGGACCAGAATCGCTAGAATAACTTAAGGATATGTGCCTGGGACCAGAATCGCAGACAGTGGCGTCACTAGAGGGGTGTGAGGAGGGTGCAGACTGTACCCCCTGACACCACCAGAGGGGGTGACACCAAAATGACCCTAGGGTCCACAGTGGCAGCAGAGGGCAGGCCAGTGCTGCCGGAGGAAGGGCCACCAAGGTGGTGGTTCACTAGGGTTGGTATCACCAGTCATCCAGTGCGGTAACTCATCACCACCCAGCCATCACTGCCTGTCACTAGGGTTGGTGACACCCAGTGCGGTAACTCATGGTGCACATCCCATCCCACCCCCACCCCCAGTGGCATACCTCCACCCCCATCTCCCTCCCCCCGCTCCCCTACTCCTGTACCCCCCCATCCCCCACACCTCTGCCTTGTCACCTGCTAGTCAGGGTACAGGCAGCGGGGCTGCGGCACCAGCCCCATTTGTCAGAGAGGAGGCGCTCTGCCTTGGTCGATGTGAGAGGGGAGGAGCTGTAGGGAGTCATGGGGAGCAGTGTTGGGAGGGGTGGGCCACGTTGCCCTGCCCACCAGCAGGGGGCTTCACTGGGTGGCCACGCCCACCCTGAGCTGGGGAAGGGGTGTGAAGCCACCATGAGTCGCCCCACTGGGTGACACAACCCTAGTGATGCCACTGATTGCAGACTATGCAATACGCACATCTTCAGCTGCACTCAGTAACGCTATTGGCTTTATCAACTACTGAGAGAAATGAGCTAAAACTCCTCACAGTAATGATGGATTTTAAAATTCCTCGTTGCAGTTCTAACAATTTTGGCTTTATAGCTTTAAATTGAGAGATGATTCCCCTCACATTTACTCTGAATTGTGAATACTGATGTATTTGAATTTTATATTTTCTTTCTATTCTTATTTTTTTTAATGGACTTTCCTTCTCCATTATTTCTTTTTGATTTATTGAGATGATAGAAGAGCGTAGATTATTTGCCAAAAACGGGATGCAATTATTTCTCTCCTTGTAAGCAAATGCCTTTGGCAATAACACTCAGCATCCTTCTATCAAGAGGTAAAAGAGAAGCTGCTCGAATTGTAAGTCCAGGCCCAGTGTCAGCAAACTACAGGCCAGAGGCCAAATATGGCCCGCTGTTTTGTTGTGGTTGTCGTTTTGTAAATGAAGACTTATTGTAACATAGCCACACTCATTCATTTGCACGTTAGCTATGGAAGTTTTCTGGCAACAATGCAGAGTGGAGTTGGTACAACGTTAAGGCCAGCAATGCCTAAAATATTTACTGTCTGGACCCTTACAGAAAGTTTGCCAATTGCCAGTCTAGGCCTCAAGAGGCCTTTCACTCATTCCGTTGGAACTTGTCTGGTTGCCATGTGAACAAGCTCAGGCTAGCCTTCAGGAGGGGAAGAGACGGCATGCAGCTGAGACAAGCTGTCCCAACTGAGGCCATCTCACACTAGCACCTGACTGCATTGCGTGAGTGATCCCATCCAAGAACAGGCAAACCGAGCCCAGATTAGCAGAACTGCCTGGTGAAACCACAGATTCATAAACAATAAGAAATAACTGTGGTTTTAAGACACTAACTTCTAGGGTAGTTTGGCATATAGCAATAGCTAACTGGTACAGAGGGTTTTGCTTTTTCTCGTTTTATTTTTATTTTTCCATCTAGCAGTTGGAATTTATACCCTCTATTATCCTCTGTTTATATTCTGTTAGTGGCCACTAAAAATTTTAATGTGCAAAGTCTAATCTTTTCTTGCATCCTAAACAATGCAAGGACCTCGGTGACTTTAAATCTGATTATCCTCCTCCCAACTTATACACTACTATTGCCCAGAATTTTTGTTCTACCGTGTGCATTTAACTCCACAAATTAAATACTATTACTTATTATTTTATACTGATTTTTGTTTAGATTTACTCATATATTTATTTGTTTCATTGCTCATCATTCCTTTTGCATCTTAAAACTTCCATCCTTTAGAATGTCTTTTAGTAAGAATTGATTTTTGGCACAGTGTCTCAGTTTTATCTGGAAGTATTTTATTTGGCCCTCATTATTGGAAGGTATTTTTTACCAGGTATACAATTCTGATTGTTTTTTTTTTTTTTTCTTTCTCTCTTTTTTTTCTCTCTCAATACCTTGAAGATATTATTCCACTCTTTTCTGACTTTCATTTTTATTTTTTTCTTGAGGAACCAGCTGTCATTTTCGTTCATTCCTTCATTTAAAAAATCTGTCTTTTCTCTCCATACAGGGAATCTTTTTTCTCTTTGTCTTTGTGTTCTACTCTGTCATGTCTACTTATGGCTTTCTTTTTTATTATTATTTATGCTATTCAGAATGTGGTCAGTATTCTGAAATGAGGGTTGGTATTTTAATACATTTGAGAAATGCTTGGCCATTGTCTCATCGCATATTGACCTTCTCCTATTGTCTCTATGATCTTCTTTTGTAACGCCAGTTAGAAGGAGGCCAAGACTGCTCACTCTTCCTCATTGCTTACTCTCATTTTCATACTTTCTATTACTTTCCATCTCTGGGAAGCATTCTGAGAATTTTTTTTCTATCTTCCAATTTACTATTTCCTTCTTCATTTATGGTAAATCTGTTATAACTTATAAATTATATTCCAATTAAATATATATATTTTTTAATTGAGATAAAATTTACACACTATAAAATTCACCATTTCAAAGCATGCAGTTCAGTGGTTTTTAGCATATTCATAAAGTTGTACAACCTTCAGATTATCTAATTTCAGAACATTTTCATCACCCCAAAAAGAAACCCTATACCCATTAACAGTTAGTGCCAATCTCCCCCTCCTACCATTCCCTTTCTATGCGACGAAATTTGAAAGACAAGTACCTGGTGAACTGACTGGAAGAAATCCATATTTAAGCTTATTCCAAAGAAAAGTGATCCAACTGAATGTAGAAATTATCGAGCAATATCATTAACATCGCACGCAAGTAAAATTTTGCTGAAGATCACTCAAAAGCATTTGCAGCAGTACATTGGCAGGGAACTGCCAGAAATTCAAGCAGAATCAGAAGAGGACAGGGGATGAGGGATATCATTGCTCATGTCAGATGGATCCTGGCTGAAAGCAGAGAATACCAGAAAGACGTTTACCTGTGTTTTATTGACTATGCAAAGGCATTTGACTGTGTGGATCATAACAAATTGTGGATAACCTTGTGAAGAATGGGAATTCCAGAACACTTAATTGTGCTCGTGAGGAATGTGTACATGGATCAAGAGGCAGTCATTCAGACAGAACAAGGGGATACTGCATGATTTAAAGTCAGGAAAGATTTGTGTCATAGTTGAATCCTTTCACCATACTTATTCAATCTGTATGCTGGGCAAATAATCCAAGAAGCTGGACTATATGAAGAAGAATGGGGCATCATGATTGGAGGAAGACTCATTAACAACCTGCAATATGCAGATGACACAACCTTGCTTGCTGAAAGTGAAGAGGACTTGAAGCACTTACTGATGAAGATCAATGACTACAGCTTTCAGTATGGATTATACCGCAACAAAAAGAAAACAAAAATCCTCACAACTGGACCAATAAGCAACATCATGAAGAGAATATTGAAGTTGTCAAGGATTTCATTTTACTTGGATCCACAATCAACATCCATGGAAGCAGCAATCAAGAAATCAAAGGACACATTCCATTGGGCAAATCTGCTGCAAAAGACCTCTTTAAAGTGTTAAAAAAGCACTTTAATGACTAAGGTGTGTCTGACCTAAGCCATGGTGTTTTCAATTGCCTCATATGCATGCAAAAGCTAGGCAATGAAAAAGAAGACCAAAGAAGAATTGACACCTTTGAATTGCGGTGTTGATGAAGAATATTGAATATACCATGGACTGCCAGAAGAACCAACAAATCTGTTTTGGAAGAAGTACAGCCAGAATGCTCCTTAGACAATACTATTTACAATAGCCCCCAAGAAGACAAAATACTTAGGAATAAATCTAACCAGAGACATAAAAGACCTATACAATGAAAAGTACAAGACTCTACTGCAAGAAACGGAAAGAGATCTGCATAAGTGGAAAAACATACCTTGCTCATGGATAGGAAGGATAGGAAGAAAGACTCAACCTTGTGAAAATGTCAGTTCTACCCAAAGTGATCTACAGATACAATGCAATTCCAATCCAAATTCCAACGGCATTTTTTAATGAGATGGAAAAACAAATCACCAACTTCATATGGAAAGGGAAGAGGCCCCGGATAAGTAAAGCATTACTTAAGAAGAAAAACAAAGTGGGAGGCCTCACACTACCTGATTTTAGAACCTATTATACTGCCACGGTAGTCAAAACAGCCTGGTACTCGTACAGCAACAGATACACAGACCAATGAAACAGAATTGAGAATCCAGACATAAATTCATCCACCTATGAGCAGCTGATATTTGACAAAAGCCCAAAGTTGGTTGATTGGGGAAAAGACTGTCTCTTTAACAAACGGTGCTGGCATAACTGGATATCCATTTGCAAAAAATGAAACAAGACCCATACCTCACACTCTGCACAAAAACTAACTCAAAATGGATCAAAGACTGAAATATAGAATTTTAAATGATAAAGATCATGGAAAAAAAATAGGGACAATGCTAGGAGCCCTAATACATGGCATAAACAGAATACAAAACATAAGTAATAATGCACAAGCACCAGAAGAGAGACTAGATAACTGGGAGCTCCTAAAAATCAAACACTTACGCTCATCAAAAAACTTCACCAAAAGAATCAAAAGACAACCTACAGACTGGGTAAAAAAATTTGGCTGCAACAAATCTGATCAGCATCTAATCTCTAAAATCTACAAGATACTGCAAAGTCTCAACAACAAAAAGACAAATAACCCAATTAAAAAATGGGCAAAGGATATGAACAGGCACTTCACCAAAGAAGATATTCAGGCGGCTAACAGACACATGCAGAAATGCTCACGATCATTTGCCGTTAGAGAAATGCAGATCAAAACTACAATGAGATATCATCTTACCCCAACAAGGCTAGCGTTAATCCAACAAACACAAAAGAGTAAATGCTGGAGAGGTTGTGGAGAGACTGGAACACTTATACACTGTTGGTGGGAATGTAAAATGGTACAACCACTTTGGAAATTGATTTGGTGCATCCTTAAAAAGCTAGAAATAGAAGTACCATACGATCTAGCTATCCCGCTCCTTGGAATATATCCTAGAGAAATAAGAGCCATCACACGAATAGATATATGCACTCCCATGTTCATTGCAGCACTGTTCACAAAAGCAAAAAGATGGAAACAACCTAGATGTCCATGAACGGACAAATGGATAAACAAAATAAGATATCTCCACACAATGGAATATTATGCAACAATAAAGAACAAAGATGAATCCGTGAAACATAACATGGAATAAGCTGGAGGGCATTATGCTGAGAGAATTTAGTCAGTCACAGAAAGACAAATATTGTATAAGACCACTATTATAAGAACTCAAGAAAAGGTTTAAACACAGAAGAAAACATTCTTTGATGGTTATGAGGGTGGGGAGGGAAGGAGAGGATTATTTACTAACTAGATAGTAGATAAGAATTATCTTAGGTGAAGGGAAGGACAGCACACCCTACAGGGGAAGTCAGCACAACTGGACTAAACCAAAGCTAAGAAGTTTCCTGAATACAATCAAACACTTTGAGGAACAGAGTAGCAGGGGTAGGGGTCTGAGGACCATGCTTTCAGGGGACATCTAGGTCAATTGGCATAACAAAGCTTATTAAGAAAATGTTCTACATCCTATTTTGGTGAGTGGCATCTGGGGTCTTAAAAGCTTGCAAGTGGCCATCTAAGATGCATCAATTGGTCCCAACCACCTGGAGTAAAGGAGAATGAAGAACACCAAAGACACAAGGAAAGTATTAGCCCAAGAGACAGAAAGGGCCACATAAACCACAGACTTCATCAGCCTGAGACCAGAAGAACTAGATGGTGCCCGGCTACCACCAATGACCGCTCTGACAGGGAACACAACAGAGAGTCCTTGATGGAGCAGGAGAAAGGTGGGGTGCAGAACTCAAATTCTAGTAAGCAGATCAGACTTAATGGTCTGATCGAAACTGGAGGAACCCCGGGAAGCATGGCCACTGGATTCTCTGTCAGCGCAGAACTAAAACAATTTCCGAAGCCAACCCTTCAGAGAAGGATTGTACTAGATTGTGGGACATAAAGTGATACTCGTGAGGAGTGTGTCTCTTAGCTCAAGTGGATACAAGAGACTAAACAGGGAGCTTCTGTCTGAAGGTGAGATGGGAATGCGGAGAGGGTTAGGAGCTGGCTAAATGGACATGGGGAATCAGGAGTGGAAAGGAGGAGTGTGCTGTCACAGTATGGGGAAAGCAGTTAGGGTCACCTAACAATGTATGTATAAATTTTTGTATGGGAGACTAACTTGAAATGTAAACTTCATTTAAACTACAACAATTTAAAAAAAAAAAAAAAAGGATGCTCCTTAGAAGCGAGGATGGCGAGAGTACGTCTCACAAACTTTGGACATGTTATCAGGAGGAATCAGTCCCTGAAGAAGGACTTCGTGCTTGGTAAAGTAGAGGGTCAGTGAAAAAGAGGAAGAAGCTTAACAAGATAGATTGACACGGTGGCTGCAACAATGGGCTCAAGCTTAACAACGATTGTGAGGATGGGGCACGACCAGGTAGTGTTTCATCCTGTTGTATAGGGTCGCTATGAGTTGGAACTGACTCCACGGCACCTAACAACCATTCCCTGGTAAACACTAATCTATTTTTTGTCTCGATAGATTTGCCTGTTCTGGATATTTCATATCAATGGAATTATACAACATGTGGCCTTTTGTATGTGGCTTCTTTCATTCAGTATAACGTTTCTGAGGGTTGTCGATGTTGTAGCATATCAGGACTTCATACCTTTCTATGGTTGAGTAATATTGCATTGTCTGAATATACTATTTTTGTTTATCCACTCATCAATTGATGGACATTTGGATTATTTCCACCTTTAGACTACAGTGCATAATGCTGCTATGAACATTAATGTACAAGTTTTGTGTGGACATATATTTTCAATTGTCTTGAATATATTCCTAAGAAGGAATTGCTGGGTCATTTGAAGTCCTGGTAGCATAGTGGTTAAGCACTCAGCTGCTAACCAAAAGGTCGGCAGTTCTAATCCACCAGCTGCTCCTTGGAAACCCTATGGGGCAGTTCTACTGTATCCTATCGGGTCGCTATGAGTCAGAATCAACTCAACAGCAAAGGGTTTTTATGGTAACTCTACGTTCAATTTTTGAGAAGCTGACAGATTGTTTTCCAAAGTGATCGCACGTTTTACAACCTCACTAGCAATGTGTGAGGGCCGGGCCGGATTAAGGCATGCGAGAGCTCGAAGCATTGATAATCTGCAGTGTCCCCTCCTCTGCTTATTCATACATTTAAAAGGGCTATGTCAGTTATATATATATATATATATATATACACACACACACACACACACACACACACACGTATATAGGGGTGTGTGTGTGTATGTGTGCGTGTCTTAGCTGTCCATGATGTAACTGCTTTTTAAATGTGACTATAATATTAATTTTGGGTGAATGTAGCAAGAGTTACACTCGACAGCCACCCCCACCTCTTGTTTGTTAGAAAGTAATAGTATACACCCAAGAGAGCTGCTGAGATAAGAAGTTTCAGGTACCCGGGCAGGGACCATCGGAGACAGATGTCAATGAACGCGTTGAAGCGGTAGGGGCCTCAAAGCTTAAACAACCTTGTGGGTGGGCACCCTCATGACCCTGCATGGATTTTATTTCTGTCCGGCACATTCTCATGGACTGGAGCTCGTACCACTTTCCTTTAGTGCCCTGCCAATTCTCTTCCACTACTGTGCTTGCTTTTCCTTGTGTCCTGTCTGCTTGGCATCTATGGGTCATCGCTTTGGACAACCGTGCCCAGGTTTTGTTGATGCCCGAAGCACGTGCTTACCCTGCTTATTGGGTAATCTATCCCTGGCATGGGGGTCCAATTGCCCCACATCCTCATCAACACTTGTTATTGTTTCTCTTCTTGATTATAGTCGTCCTAGTCGGTGTGAAGGGGCATCTCCTTTTGGTGTGTTCGTTTACGTATGTATGTATTTTTATTGTGGTACAAATATATACCACAAAATAGTTGCCGATTCAACAGTCTCTATACGCACAATTCAATGACACTGATTGCATTCTTCATGTTGTGTAATCCTTATCCCTAGCTTTTTCCTAATTATTCTACCACTACTAATGTAAACTAATATAAAACGTAAAAATTCCCTCTCCCAGCCACCGGCACCCCTGCTAGTCACTAATAAGCTTTGGTTTCTATATATGTGCTTATTTCATATGAGTGAGGTCATCCAGTATTTGTCTTTTTGTGATTGACTTATTTCACTCAACATTATGTTTTCGAGCTTCATTCATGTTGTGGGAAGCATCCGAACTTCATTTTTCTTTAATGCTGAGTAATATTCTATTGTAAGTGAGCACCTCATTATGTTTATCCATTCATCTCTTGATGGTCATTTAGGTTGTTCTCACGATTTGGCTAGAGTGCAAAGTGCTGCAGTGAACATTGGTGTACAGGTTTCTGTTTGCATTTCTGCTTTCACTTCTTTTGGGTATATACCTAGGATTGGGATTGCTGGCTCCTGTGGTTGTTGCACATTCAGCCTTTTCAGAAGTCATCAAACTGTTTTTCACAGCAGCTGTACCATTTTGCCTTCCCAACAGCAGTGGATGAGGATCCCAATTTTCTCCTCATTCTCTCCAACACTCTTTACTTTTTAAAATCATTGCCATTCTAATGGGGGTGAAGTAGTATCTCACTGTGGTTTTGATTTGCACCTCCCTAACGGCTAATGAAGGAGCCCTGGTGGTGCAGTGGATAAGTGCTTGGCTGCTAACTGAAAGGTCGGCAGTTCAAACCCATCAGCCTCTTCACGGGAGAAAGATGAGGCATTCTGCTTCTGTAAAGATTTACCACCTTGGAAACCCTATGGGAACATTTCTACTCTGTCTTGTAGGGTCACTATGAATCAGAATGGACTCTATGGCAATGGCTTTGGTTTAAGTTTTGAAATGGCTAATGACTTTGAGCATCTTTTCATGTGCTTATTGGCCATTTGAATATTCTCTTTGGAAAACTGTCTCTTCGAGTCCTTTGCCCACTTTTTGTTGTTAAGTGGTAGGAATTTTTAAATATATTTTGGATATTAGATCTTTATCAGATAAACGGTTCCCAAAAATTTTCTCCTAATCTTAGGTTGTCTCTTCACTTTGATGATAAAGTTCTTTGATGAACAAAAGTATTTCATTTTTATGAGGTCCCAGTTATCTATTTTGTCTTTTGCTGCTCATGCTTTTGTTGTCATATCTGATAATCCATTGTTAAATACTGGGTTCTTTTTCATTTTGCATTTGCCTTCCCCTGATAACCAGTTATTTATTATGTCATGTGCATGTTGACTGTCCGTATATCTTCTTTGGAGAAATGTCTCTTCAAATCCTTTGCCCATTTTTTAATTGGGTTATTTGTGTTTTAATTGTTGAGTTATGAGAGTTCTTCATATTTTTCATACTAGTTATATAATTTGCAAACATCTTTTCCCATTCTATGAGTTATCTTTCCACCTTCTTCACAGCATCCTCTGAGGCACAAAAGTTTTTAATTTTGCTGAAATCCAGCGTATCCATTTTTTTTTCCTACGGTTGTCTGTGCTTTAGCTTGTGCTCATCTCTAAGAAACCATTTCCTAATCCCGGGTTGTGGAAATTTATACCTAGGAACCTGGGTGGTGCAAAAAACTTGTGCTCAACTACTAACCTAAAGTTTGTTGGTTTGAACCCACCCAGCAGCACCACGGAAGAAAGACCTGGTGATCTGCTTTTGTAAAGATTACAGTCAAGAAAAGCCTATGAAGCTCAGCTCTACTCTATAACATATAGGGTTGCCATGAGTTAGAATCAGCTTGACAGTAACTGGTTTGGTTTATAAATTATATATTAAGTTTGAAATATCAATTATTGTTTTTATTCCTAAAAGTTCATTTGTCTTTTTTCCTAAATATGCTTGATTAATTTTGTAGTCTCTTACTACTTAATCATATTTTCATCCCCTATTTACTTTGTTATACATATTAAACATAATTTTACTACATGTAGGTCTAATAATTCCAGTGTCTGAAATCTTCATTGTTCGGATTCAATCATCTGTTATTTTCTGCTGGTACTAGCTTGCCTTGTTTTCTCTGAGGGCTTCATAGTTTTGACTGCAAGTTTGACATTTTATCTGTGGAAGTCTTAAAGATTAATTCCTGTTGAAAGATTTTCTATTTTTTTCTAGATATATGAGATCACAACAAATCTAGCCCTACTTTAAAATAAATTCTTGGCTAGCTTCCCCTTTCACTGGGAGAGTTCCAGTGTATACAGAGAGATTTCTCATTAGGTTCCTTTTTTGGGGCTGGCCTTTGGCTTTGCTCCTCTCTCCTGAGCCCTGTTTGACTTTTAAAACTGAAACAATATTACTATGATCTGTCAGATGAGGGAAAGTTGTTCAGGGTATCTAGTCTTTCCTTTTGCTGAAAATGTAAGTCTTGGAATCACTTTCCACTAGTATTGTAAAAAACCTGTTGCCGTCAAGCCAATTGCGACTCACAGTGACCCTATAAGACAGAGTAGAACGGCCCCATGGGGTTTCCAAGGAGCAGCTGGAGGATTCAAACTATGGACCCTTAGGTTAGCAGCTGAGCTCTTAACCACTGAGCCACCAGGCTCCACTAGTATTGTAGTTTCTTGTACATATGTCATTTGACTCTCAGTTTCCCTAGAGTAGGTCTAATTCAAATTTCTGCCTTCCATAGCACCTAGTATCGTGGAATGCCTAGAGAGGTGCTTTCAAAAACTATTGAATGAATGAATAAATAAATTCATGGATATAAACTAGATGCTAAATGATAGACGTTCCGAGCTGATAAGCTAAGGATCCCTGAGGGCTTTGGAAGTGTAAGAAACTATATACTAAACAAACCTAGTCATAGACAGAGATCCTTCACCCGAAATATATTATAGGTGATGGTGTGATTATTCAAAGGTTGCTGTTGTTAGGTGCCGTTGGGTCAGTTCCAACTCATAGCGACCCTGTGTACAACAGAACGAAACACTACCCAGTCCTGCGCCGTCCTCATAGTCATTGTTACGCTTCAGCCCATTGTTGCAGTCCCTGTGTCAATCCATCGTGTTGACTATCTTCCTTTTTATCGCTGACCCTCTACTTTGCCAAGCATGATGTCCTTCTCTATGGATTGATCCCTCCTGATAACTTGTCCAAAGTATTTAGATGAAGTCTTGCCATCCTTGCTTCTAAGGAACATTCTGACTGTACTTCTTCCAAGACAGATTTGTTCATTCTTTTGGCAGTCCATAGTATATTCAATATTCTTCGCCAACACTGTAATTCAAAGGCAACACCATGATTCAAAAGTCAACTCTTTGGTCTTCCTTATTCATTGTCCAGCTGTTGTATGCACCTGAGGTGACTAAAAACATCATGACTTGGGTCAGGCACACCTTAGTCCTTAAAGTGACATCTTTTCTTTTTACACTTTAAAGGTGTCTTTTGCAGCAGATTTTCCCAATGCAATGCGTTGTTTGATTTCCTGACTGCTGCTTCCATGGCATTCGTTGTGGATCCAAGGAAAATGAAACCCTTGACACTGTCAATCTTTTCTCCATCTATCATGATGGTGCTTATTGTGAGGATTTTTGTTTCCTTTACGTTGAGGTGTAACCCATACTGAAGGCTGTGGTCTTTGATCTTCATCAGTAAGTGCTTCAAGTCCTCTTCGCTTTCAGCAAGCAAGGTTGTGTCATCTGCATATCGCAGGTTGTTCATGAGTCCTCCCTGATCCTGAAGCCCCATTCTTCCTTAAATAGACCAGCTTCTCAGATTATTTGCTAATCATACAGATTGAATAAGTATGGTGAAAGAATACAATGCCGAAGCACACCTTTCTTTACTTTAAACCACACAGTATCCCCTTACTCTGTTCAAATGACTACCTTCTGGTCTATGTACAGGTTCCTCATGAGCACAATTAAGTGTTCTGGAATTCTCATTCTTCATAAATGTTTTTAAATGTTTTAAATGTATTTGTTAAGTTAACATACGAATATTTCTTGCTGAACTTATACAAACTTGTTGTCCTCACAAGTCCCCCAGTCACCAAATAGTAAAACTGTCAACTATTTTATCAGATCTGTAAAATATTTTATATTAAAAAAAAAGTTTCTATTCAAAAAGGTTGAAAACACTAACGTAGCATGTTCTGATCATTCTTACAAGTGAGTTTTAGTAGTCAGCACATTTCTTTTTTCTTTTTTTTAATCAGCACATTTCTTGAAGAGATTAAAGCTAAATCTCCTTTCTGGGAATCTATACTCATAACTGAATGACTTTCACCTGTACCACTCTCTATAGCAAATGATCCCATTTAATGCTGTAACAGGGGCTGGGCAGTTTGCTCTCCAAAGACCCTGTTGCATCAGTGAGACAAAGGCGGCCTCAGAGTTCAGCATTTCTAAGTGACACCTGCTCTGGCTTATCCTACAGTGAGCAAAATAGGCTACACATTCTTCTGAAACTGTCCTTGACAAGATAGCTACAGAATGGGCCAGAAATCGTCCTTGACAAGATAACCACAAAACAGCCATAGTGGGCCCCAACTGGTCTTAGCGGGCTTTCTATGCTATCTCAACATTTCAAGTGACCTATTAGCTCATTAAGTACAAAATACATATAAACACCTGGCCCGAGAATCGAACCCTTGTCTAGAGAAAATGCATAATCATCCCCAAGCCCTGAGTGCCTGCCTGAAGGTCAATCTGGAATATTCTTGATGAATTTGCATTTCCTCAGTCTGCTCTCTGTAGAAGCCCACCTCCCCAAGCTGCCTGCGGGCAGTCTTGGAGGCAGTAGCCCTGATTGCTCCCTTCCTTGTACAACGAAATAAAGGTGTCTTTCTGATCCCCCACCTTGGGCTCTTGTGTTTTGGCTGTGACAAGTCACACTGAGCAAAACCTGGGGTTTTCACCCTGCAACATCAGTGATTATTTCGGGAGGCACAGCTTCTTCCTCTTGCACTCAATGCCACACACAGCTAAGTCTCCAATGAAATTGCCAGAGCCTAATGTGCTTAGAAATTGTTTTCATCTTGTAATTCCATATTCTTCCCCCAAGAAAGACTTATTCAATCATTGGAAAGAACAATGAGTCGCTAGTGTTTAACTTTCAAAACGTTCATATAAAAGAGTCTAATGGTTAAAAGGAGCAAAAGGTTTATGAAGACAGAAAAGTGCTATAAAAACAAAAGCAATTATTTTCATTATCAAGGGATGAATAGTGGCGTTGATAACATTTAATAGCACAGTAAGCGCTGGGTGTTCGCTTTTCTTCCTTTGAACAATTGTATAGCTAAGAAAGCAATATTGTGAAGAGTTTCCTATAATCATTGCAGCATTTCTAATTGCTAACACTCCTTCCTTTATCTGTGGAGAGCTAATAAGCTATAGCGGCATTCAGAGAAGTTAAGACCTGCCTTTGTTTTTAACTCTTAGGATAATAGCAAGTTCATACGCCATTGAAAAGACAGGGATACAGTTGTAACACGTATTCAAAGTTCAGTACTTCTACTGTGAAGGAAGGAAAAAAATGTTCCTTAGTTGAAAGAATTAAGAAATGACTCATATCCGAAAAATCACCTGCAGCTGCCTGTTGGTGTGTAACTTGCACTCAAATCCTCCTTGGATGTGGCATCGAGAAACTCCCCATTGTCTACATGAGCCTCTGCAGACGTTTGTTGAAAGCTCTCCCCAAGGAATGCTTCTGCATCTTGTCTTTGGGCTCATGCTCAGTGGTAGTAAATGGATTAACACAGCAGTCTCTGAAAGTATGATGGATGAAGTCAGAAGGGCGGTTTTCTAAACACCCTTTCCTTACTTGATGGATGTTTCCATTGCCATCTCTTCCCTCGGGGCTCTTTGTGTGCACAAGTCTCTCCTCTGAGAGGAGTTTTCATTGCATGCTATTAGTAGTGAGTGGATTTATGATGTGCTTCCATGCAAACAGCCTTTCTGCCATTTTGTTGGTACAGTCTGCTCAGGTGTTCTATGCAAAATGATGCCCCAATTCTCGGATCAAAAGCATCCACGGTGTTAACGTTTTTAAGTATAATACACGATTTAAGTCCAAAACATGCTCATTTTCTCCTAGCTAGACCAAAGTGCAATCAAAGCTCATCATCCATCTAGAGGCACATTTATCTTCTTAGTCATTTAACTGAATCCTGTGCTACCTGTTTGTATCACCAGCACCACCAACAATATTCTTACTTGGTTCCATCCTAAACCTCAGCTGGGTCAAAAGTATACATTTTGATTACAATGACCAGCACATACCTCTCCAAGACCCCTCTCATTTGAACCCTAAAGCATGTAGGTCCCTTTGATGGGTGGGAAAGAATTGTCAAGACTAATAAACAAAGCCACCAGCTTTTGGTGGGAGGGATTTGAGGAAAATAGCCAAGAATTTAGGGGTGAACTGAAGAATTTGAAAAAAAGTTACCATCCAGATGAACCAATTTTTTCACCTTCTTTAGAGAAACAATCAAAAAAAATTCTCTGGTGACCGAAGAGAGGGCAGCGGAGAATTGGAAGAGGATCAGGTGTTTAGATAATTGGCAAATAAAAACTAGGGGAAGAAAGAGGTGACACAGGGACAAATGTCCTTTTGAAGTTTGGGGGATTCCACAACCAGGTAATTGTCTTGCTTTCAGATGAAAGTTTTTTTGTTTTTTTCTTTTTCCTTTTTTTTTTTTTTAAATTATACTTTAGATGAAGGTTTACAGAGCAAATTAGTTTCTCATTGAACAATTAATACATATATTGTTTTGTGACATTGGTTGCCAATCCCACATGTCAACACTCTTCCCTTCTTGACCTTGAGTTCCCATTTACCAGCTTTCCTGTCCACTCCTGCCTTCTTGTCCCTGCCCCAGAGCTGGTGTGCCTGTTTAGTCTCATTTTGTTTTATGGGCTTGTCTAAACTTTGGCTGAAGTGTAAACTTTAGGAGTGACTTCATTACTGAGTTAAAAGGATGTCCAGGGGACATACTCTCGGGGTTTCTCTAGTCTCTGTGAAACTGGAAAGTCTGATCTTCTTTTGTAAGTTAGGATTTTGTTCTGTATTTTTCTCCGGCTCTGTCAGGACCGTCTATCGTGATCCCTGTTAGAGCAGTCAGTGGTGGTAGCCGGGCACCATCAAGTTGTGCTAGACTTGGTCTGGTGGAGGCTGTGGTAGTTGTGGTCCATTAGTCCTTTGGACTAATATATTTGGTTTTCTTCATCTTCCCTTGCAGTAGTTGGGGTGGGGCCAGTGGAGTATCTTAGATGGTTGCTCACAAGCTTTTAAGACCCCAGACACTAATCACCAAAGTAGAATGTAGAACATTTTCGTTATAAACTATGTTATGCCAATTGAGCCAGATGTCTCCATAGACCATGGTCTCTGGCCCTCACCCGAGTAATTTGGTCCCTCAGGGAGTTTGGATGTGTCTATGAAGTTTCCATGACTTTGTCTTGATCAAGTTGTGATGATTTCCCCAGAATTGAGTACTGTCTTACCCTTCATCAAAGTTACCAGTTAGCTATTGTCTAGTTAGCGTTTTTCCCTCCTCACTCCTCGCCTCCCTAGTAACTATCAAAGATTGTTTCTTTCTGTGTGTAAACCGTTTCATGAGTTTTTATAATAGTGGTCTCACACAGTATTTATTCTTTTGTGATTGACTTATTACACTCAGCATAATGCCTTTTGAGGATAGCTTTCCTTTCAGTCAATGCTCCCTGGCTTGAAGAGAGCAGTCAGGTGACAAAATAATAAATATGGATAGGAGCGGCCTGGGGACAGCCCCCTCCTGAATTTTCCTACTAAGGCACCAATGGTAAGAAAGAGAACCAAAACATCATGCCCATAAATAGAAGGTGGAAATGTACTGAAGGTAAAAGCCATTACCTGCCAAGAATTTCCTTAAAAGAAGTGAGGAAACTTAAATTGAAAAGGGTGTGATATTTCAGTCACCAACTGGGAAATGTGGAGCTAAAGTCTTTTAAGTATCACCCCTGACCCAGAGCCAAGGAAGGAGACCACATTCTTCCCTTTCCGGAGCAGTCACAGTGCAAACCTCCAAAGGAGAGGACAATCTATATGTTATGTTAGCAGCAGACACCAGCGAGAAGGTGCCAGAGACCACAGGTGCACCTTTACACCTCCTCAATACCCCTACAATGTAAACCTGGATCTAAATGCCATCCCTTGAAGACGGAAGAAAGCAGTAGATTCTTGAATTGACAATCTTTTAACCTATAATCCATTGCCATCAAGTCGATTCCAACTCATAACGACCCTATAGGACACAGTAGAACTGCCCCATAGGGTTTCCAAGGAGCAGCTGGTAGATTTGAACTGTCGACCTTTTGGTTAGCAGCCTGAGCTCTTAACCACCGTACCACCAGGGCTCCTTTAACCTATAGGGACTTGGAAAATTACTAGACTGGACTGGATGATTGTCTACTTACAGGCAGGTCCAAAGTAAGGTCAAATTAGGTTGTAGAAATAAAGATCACCTGAGTCCTATAAATTGTAGTAACTGTGAAAGATGCTAAAATTTATTTTCCTTTGGTTTCTAAAGAATATAATAGGTTACAAAAACGTAGGCGTAAAACAGTTGATTCCTTTATGGAAAACATGAATATTCAAGGTGGGGAATTGGAAGAGCTGGCAAGAGAATTATAAGGAGCAGTTTAGTAAAACGCCTGCCATTTTAAGAGAAATAGTAGAGTCAGGAAAAAGAAAAGCTTGGAATAAAGCCAAAACAAATAGAAGCCAGGACTGGTTGTCTGTGAAAAAGTTGTGTTTTTGGAGGATTTTAAGAGCAGATACCAGAAAAGCAAGTTCCCATGTATTCCAGGGAAACTTTAATACAAATTAAGTCTGGATCCCAATGGAAGAAAAAGAAGTATAAGCTTTGGAATGGAGAAGGAATGATGAAGAACTAGTGATGGACTACGACATCTTGAAATAACCAAGTCTAGAATTTGCTCAGAGTCCCTGGGTGGTGCACAAGGGTTAATGCCCTTGGCCGCTAACCAAAAAATTGGAGGTTTGAGTCCACCCAGAGGCCTCTTGAAAAAAAGGCCCAGCATCTATGTCCCAAAACACCAGCAAATGAAAACCCTGTGGAGCACAGTTCTACTCTGACACACATGGGGTTGTCAAAAGTCAGAGGTAAGTCGACAACAACTGGTTTAGACGTTGCCTAAGTTATATCATGTTTCCATGACGTGATTCTGTCACAACAGAGTTCGTGTGCTTCAGAGGACTTACTAGCAACTCGAGGAAAAAGGCAGAGTGATGTTCTAGGAACCCAGGCAAAGGATATTCTCTGCAGAAAACTTATTGGTGCGAGAGAGTCAGTCATCAATGGCAAAGCTAGAAGAAAATATCTTCTGTTTAGATAATTCTCAGGGTTATGTTTTATTGAATATTATTACTTCACCTTCTGCTACTAGGAAAATGTTAGGCTTCAAGCATATTTTTAGTGGGCTGTGAATAGTGGAACAATCATTATTTTAAAATAATTTCAGCTCAGGTTTTAATAACCAAAGATACTATTTCTCAATATATTAGACCAGAAGTACAAGCAGATTTCAACAGCTCGTCCTTTTAAAAATCCTAAATCCAAACTTGAATTCGGCTGGTTGTTTGTTTATTGTTGTCTTAAATAGTCTCCTTTTCTTCATATATTTCAATTATTTTTTGTTTTTTTTGAAAACTACGGAACGGACTAACATAAAATAGATCCAAAATTTTACCTCAAATAAACTTTTAGTTCAGATGTTTCCTAGCAAGTTAACTCGAGCTGGTACTAAGTGAAATTTGCAAAGTACTCTAAGAAAATTTCAGCCGCTACTGTCTCTCTTTCTTTAGAGAGTAAGACCCAGTTCCTCAGGTATTCTTGAATATTGCAAACTAGCTTTTCTGGGTAAAAGATTAAAAACTTTTGGCTGGGTACATGTGAACATGTCTTCCAGCCATTGTGTGGAAACTATTGCAAAATACTGAAGAAATCTTTCACACCGCTAGTTCTCTGAATAGTATACTCCAGTCAAAGTGTGCTCGCTATCCAAGGGAGACGGGGGAAAAAACAATAATAGTAAATTATCTGAATCACCAACGCTTTCATATATATTTCATGAGTGTTTGAAAAATTAAAATCACAAAGAATTTTCAAAGAAGAAACATCTTTGTCATTTATGTTTGCTTTCCAGGCCCTAATATACGGTGAGGATGCTAGATTAGTGTTTCATTATTATAATCAGGAATAACAAATGGAAATGAAGTCCAAAGAAAACCCAGAACAGAAAGAGGGAGTCAGTGGTAAACGAAAAGGCTTTCGGAGGTGAACTTCCATTTTGGCAGATGGACTGACTTCAGCTGTCTGTGGTTCTCACTTCCTGTCCCTTCTCTCTCCCTCCCTCCTAATCTCTGCCTTCACCTCCTCCTCTTTCCAGTACAAATACAACTCCTCCTCACTGCACTTCTGTCTCCAAGATCCCTTCCTTCTAATTTTATACCTTATTGATTTTTCCATAACATACTTTTACCAGTTTATTAACAGAACTATTGATTTAGATTTCTTTTTAAACGTTGTCTCCTTCACAAAATTGTTTCACGCTAAACTTTACTGTAAACTGAAGCCCCAAGTGGTGAGACTAAATGGTCATAATCATAGCCCTCTCACCAAGAACTTCCAGTGGCTTCCTATTATATGTTAAATCTGGGTGCTAAATTCTTCCTATTGTTCAGATCTCTCCACATTTTCTTGCCCACTCCCATATTTCCGCATTTCTTTTCCCTGATCTCAAGGCCTATCCCTGACGCTCCCAAGGCCCATTCCTGTGTTGTTAATCACAGTCAGGTAGATGTTGACTCATGGCAACCTTATATACAACAGGATGCAAAGCTGCCTGGTCCTGCATCATCTTCATGATCGTTGGTACGCTTGAGCCCATTGAGAGTTTCCCTTGTGTTTTTGCTGACCCTCTGCTTTACCAACCATGATGTCCTTTTCTAGATGTTGGTCTTTCCTGATGATGTGTTCAAAGTAAGGGATTCAAAGTCTTGCCATTCTCAATTCTAAGGAGCGTGCCTCTAAGATGTATTTCTTTGTTCTTCTGGAAGTCCATGATGTATTCCATATTCTTCACCAATCCCACAGTTTGAATGCATCAACTCTTCTGCGGTGCAATAGATCGCTTTTGAGTGGCCTTTCTCTCCATGCTCTTGTAACTCCAACCCAGGTGATTGGACGGGACTGTGCAGATAGGCTTGCAAGGGGATTGGTCAGTTTTGTCATCCCACTGGGCTTGAAATGAGCCACCCCAGAGGCGGGAGAGAGAGGATCCCACCACCACCAAGGAAAAATAGCCAGGAGCGGAAAGTGCGTCCTTTGGCTCTGGGATCCCTGTGCTGAGAACCTCCCGGAACCAGGAGACAGAGAGAGAGACAGCTGTAACACTGAAGGCAGTAAGAAGGGGCGGCAGAGACCTGGCGGCAGAGACCTGGCAGCAAGAGACAGCGGTGGGCTTCCCAGCCCACAGAGAGAGAAAGCTGAATGCCTTTGGGCAGAGGCCAAGGACCAGGGAGAAGGATGTCTGCGAGCATGGCTGGGAAGAGGCTGTGCTGATGGAAGAACTGTATCCTGAGTGTTCCTGAGCCTGAATTGTAACTGTTACTTCCCTAATAAACCCCATAATCATGAGTATTGTCTGTGAGTTCTGTGTGGCCATTGCAATGAATTATCGAACCCAGCAGAGAAGTAGAGAGTGCCATGGGAGGGATGGTTGGTGTCAGAATTGATAAGGATGGCGGACAGAGGAGGCATGTCTGATGTCTGCTTCATACTGATCAGCCTTGGACTGTTGATCTTGATTCTCCTTCCCCTTTGTGAAGCTAGAAGAGGTCAGACACTTCTCTCATGCCATTTTCACATCTTCTGTTGACTATTTTCACTGTCTAGATTTCACATGCATAGGAGGCTATAGTAACTTACACTGTAACCTCATCTAAGCTTCCCTAAATACAATCAATAATAAATGATTGGTAAAAATAGTCTCCACATTACTATTTCAGGAGAACTTCAACTTCTATGCAGTGTAGAATAATCTTTTCTATTTCTAAATTCCATTGACAACAAATAATGTCAAAAAATCTTTATATTTTCCATGGAAGCAACATACATTTACTATAATGATATTAAAATCAAAACCCTTGGGGGCGGGGCCAAGATGGTAGAGCAGTCAGACACTTCCTGTAGTCCCTCTTACAACAAAGACCCAGAAAAACAAGTGAACCCATTATATATGACAATCTAGAGTCCTGTACATCAAAGACAAAGTTGAGCAATTGGACGGAGTGGCAAAGGGAGGGAGAGACAGTTCAGAAGCAGTGAGGAGTTGCCAGACCTGAACTGGCCGGCCCTGGCATCCTGCAGGCTGGATCAGCTGGCACGGGAGGGGTGAGGCAAACAGTGGCACTCGGGGTGAGTTTTCCACATCAGGAGAGATCGAGCAGCAGAGAGTCTGCTCAAACCTCCAGAACCAGCGAGAAACGGTGATCAATCAGCAAAATATAAGTGTCTAATCTACCACATGGATCAAAAAATAAACCCCTCCTTTTATGAAGTAACTCTCTCCCGTTTACCTGCCCCCTCCCTGCTCTGTTCTGGGTCCCTGTCTGGCTTCAGTGATTGCTGTGCCTCCTGGGCCAGAAGAAGGACCCATTGTGCACCCTGAGCCATTCTCCTGGCTTTGGAGAGGGAACAAATTAACAAACAGAAAAAAATAATCTGCCAGCTCCCCTAAGCCAGGAACTCAGGGCAGGCACAGCCCATTTGTCTAGGCACAGGCATAAGGGGTCCATGGACTTTGAATGCCTTTCACCCCTGCATAGATCTGTGTGGACCCATTTCAAGAGTGTAGACCCTCATCAGCTCAGTACAACAGGGTTTATTCCTGAAGCCTGTTTTCATCCGTATCACCTATAAGGAGGAGTGGCAGATTCACGACATTTGACCCTGCCTTGCCATTAAGCAGGGTCCTCACCTACCCACGTCAGGGGCCTGAAGACTGGTGGCTCCACCCACCCCACCAAGCCACCCACGACAGGGGTGCAAGAATAAGTGGTGCCTCCCAGTCCTTACTGCCAATGGCGTTGGGTGTCCATAGCCCAATTGCAGAACCCACCTACCTACATGCTACAGGGCTCCTTTTTATATACATAGAAAGGTAAAATATATGTTATATACTAAGGCAAACATTTGACTAACTGATGCTGAATAAGAACCATACTTACCTGCTCGACTTACCTACAGATTCTATTTAATGACACATTTAGGAATGGATCTTGTTTGTAACCCGGGGACTGCCTGCATGTAATTTCAGGAAGAGAGAAAACAGTGACCAGATCTTCAGGGTAGGCTGTAGCATAATTTACCATTCAGCCGCAATTTCAGGGGGATGAAAAAAAAGAAAGAGACCTAGTTAGGCGTGTATCAAAGAGGCAGACCCTTTCTACTCTGCAGAAGGAAAAGGAAGAGTGTGCAATAGTCAGAGTTGATCATCTTTAGGGGATATTGGAAAGCAGCAGGAAGGGGGGTGGGGCTTACCAGCCCATCTGTCTTTTATCGAGAAAGCAAAAGATTTCCCAGAAGCCCACTGGAGACTTCCTTTCCATCACTGGCTAGAACTAGGTAACCTGGTTGACCTTATTTGCAAAGGATGCTAGGAAAACAAGGAATGGGATTTTCAAAATTGGCTTGGACCAGTCATGGTCCATAGCCTAGGACTGGGCCCCTTGTTCTACTCTCTAAAATACAAAACAGACAAACAAAAGCAACATCAACAACAAAAAACCTGGGTTCTATTTAGTAAAGAAAGTGGGGGAATAGATATTAGAGGAAGTACCTATGGTGACCTCAGTGTATGAAGATGTTTAAGACGCATGATCTATAACATTAATTTGGTCCCAGAAAGTTCATAAAATGTATTTCTATTAGCAAAAAAACCCTTCCTCTTGCTACATCTTTAAACATTAAGAATTACGAATTTCAAAAACCATTTTAAATTTATCAGAGGAAAAGACATTCAGTGTTGCAGTGATTTGCATTCCTTTGATGAGTACTCGAGTCAACACTTTTCATCTGTATTTTTCTCATACAATTGCATCTTCTATTATATCAGGTGCCCCACAGCCTCGCCTGTGAGTCCGGCCATAGCAGTTCCTTACAGGTAATGAACTTGGCACTGACAGGATGTCACTCAAATGCACGTTGTGCTTCTGCTCGGGTCTTCTCAGACTCTGTAGAGTGGGGCTTAGCGGGACTCCATTTGGCAGGTAGGTATGCCCAGCTCAGAAGTGCTGGGGAGTTAGGGACCCTGGGAAAACATTCAACCAATTGAGTATGAAAGACAATGATAGACAGTTCTCCCCAACAATCCTTTGGTGGACGATTCTAAAAGAATTCTCTGCACTCCTTAGCACATCCCAGTAGGACTGAAACTCAGGTACGTGGTGGTCTCTCTCTCTTACTCTCTTCCATTTTATTCTGACTCATGGCGATCCCATGTGTGTCAGAGTATTGCTCCACAGGGTTTTCAATGGCTGATTTTTTTGGAAGCAGATCACTTTCAAGGTACCTCTGGGTGGACTAGAACTGCCAATGGTTTGGTTAGCAGCAAGCATGTTATCCATTTGCACCAGCCGTGGTGCTGACTAACTCAATTGCACATCCTTGTGTTGGCTATTCCTCCTCCCCTCTTTCAACCTGTGCAGTTCCTCACTCCTTCACTCAACTCCTAAAGAAATTACTTGCACAAAAGTTCTTGTTCCAGCCTCTGGTTTCAGAGGTAAGGCATCTATCAGCTGTTCTTTGGTTATTACACCTTTTTGGTTTTACCGTTCTTTACATGGTTTTCCATGAATGTTTTAGATACCAAGGATATTAACCTTTTGGGACAATGTCAACAGAGTTGTGAAGGAAAGAGATTCAATCTCTCAAATTCTATACCATCCCAAGTTATGCTTAAAGTCAAGAGAAAACATTCCTGTCTTTGCTTTAATACTTCAGAAAAGCAATATTTAGCAGTATCCATTTCTTATTATTGTCTCTGTCATGGTTTTTAACTTGGAAATCATATATTTCTCTCCATGCAATTCTGCCTGATAACAGCTACTTCCTTCTTTAGGGCTGTTTGTTTTAGCTTTAGAGATGGAGCACCCTTTTGAATTTTGCTGGGAACATAAATAAAATATTTTGTAAATGTGTTTCTTCCAGTCCATCTGTTTTAGGTGGAGACTAACCTTGATTCCTCTGTGTGGTCCATTTCCTTTGAATTGCAGCTTTAATTTTGCACGGGTTTTGTGATTTACTGACTTTCTCCCCATAAAGAAAGGGGTCTATGTTTTTCCAGTATTAGCTGATATTCCAGGAAGAGTGGAAGCATGTTCTGTCAAAATTGCTGGGTTCAAATAAGCTCTGCTATTCCTGAAGGCATCCCCTGATGTGACTGTCATTCTTGAGGTGGGAAGTCCTAAGCGATTTCACACCAGATTTGAAGAGCACAGGCCAGGAAGAGGGAGCCATGATGAGGAATGGCTCGCGGACAAGAAGCACAGAGTGAGAGATAGGAAAATGAGGCTGGCGAATTCCCAAGCCAGCCAGTGATCAGCCATGGGGACTTTAAATGCAATTCTTATGGGAAAAGGCAGGGACATGGGCTGAGATTAAGAACTGGAGGCAGGATTGAACACAGAGGCAAAGGCAAACACTTTAGATCGTTTCATTACCCCTCCTTATAAAAGTCAAGGGAAGAATCGGCTTCATTTTACCCTCCCACATTATCTTTGTTTAAAACTCCATCTAGTCAATTTCATTTGAAAATAATTAGCAAACATCTGCTATTGTATAGCTATTTCCCCTGCTGTGATAGAGATTCTTCTCACTTGGGTGAGCATTAATGGCATTCCCTTGTAGTGACAGTCCCTTTTCTGAGGAGGATTTCAGCAAGTGGGAAACCGCAGTTGAATTGGGTGCTGTTTCCTACAGCATGATGTGATCTATATGGTTTCATCTGTAAAAAAACCAAACCAAACCCGTTGCTGTCAAGTTGATTCCAACTCATAGTGACCCTATAGGACAGAATATAACTGCCGCATAGGGTTTCCAAGGAGCGGCTGGTGGATTCGAACTGCCAACCTTTTGGTAAGTAGATGAACTCTTAACTACTACGCCACCATAGCTATAGTAATAAAATTGTGAGTTCGTTATGCCATTTTAGGTGCCGTTGATCATGGTAATCACATCTGTGTCTCTGTAAATATGTCAAGTAGTTTTAAGTAACAAGGATGTAATAAGTCTTCTATTTATTTTGTCTCTCCTTTTTTTTAAATTGTGCTTTAAGTGAAAATTTACAGTTCAAGTTAGTCTCTCACAAAAATTTATACACACATTGTTATGTGACCCGAGCTGCTCTCCCCATAATGTGACAGCACACTCCTCCTTTCCACCCCGGATTTCCCATGTCCATTCAACCAGCTCCTGTCCCTTTCTACCTTCTCATCTCACCTCCAGACAGGAGTTGCCCATTTAGTCTCATGGATCTACTTGAGCTAAGAAGCACACTCTTCATGAGTATCATTTTATGTCCCATAGTCCAGTCCAATCTTTGTCTGAAGAGTTGGCTTCCGGAATGGTTTCAGTTCTGGGCTAACAGAGAGTCCAGGGGCCATGTCTTCTGGGGTCCTTCCAGTCTCAGTCAGACCATTAAGTCTGGTCTTTTTACTAGAGTTTGAGTTCTGCATCCCACTTTTCTCCTGCTCCATCAGGAACTCTATTTTGTCTTTTAAATAAATAAATAAATAAATTTAACCCACTTCCTTGTTAAACACCTAGAAGTTAGTTGTTTCGAGGTGAGGCAGGTGGTGCTGAATCATAGATCACAGAGTGACTCAAAAGCAGAGTGTCTAAAACCAGTACAGAAAATCCAACTGAGAAATCGAATTGAAGAGTCTAAGTAAAGAGGCACATTGAGGTAAGAGGTTATAAGATACCAGAGTGAAACAGTTTAGGACACCTGGTAGGGACTGCACCTGGAGAGGTTCCTGGGGCCCAGGGCTGCAGTCCCAGATCCTGGTCACAGAGTCTTCAGGGTCTTAAACAGGAGGGGAGGCTGGAATATTAGGAGCACCAATCTCACTTCAACTCTTCCCTTCCTTCCTGATTCCTTCCCAGCCTCTTTCCAAGAGTTTATAGCATGAAAAATAATGTGAAACACAGTAATTACAGATATATGAGAGAAAGAGAGAGCAGGACTAATAGACCTGACTGTTACCAAAGAGTTTGGTATACTTTGTTGGTAACTAAAACAAAAAGGATTCAATGGTCATTGTGTCGGGGGACACATAAGGGATATAAATTTATCTGTGGTGACTTTAGCCTTCAAAGATTTTTTTTTTTTTTTGGGTGGGGATCTTATGTGAAATATTTAGCAACATAGCTAAAAAAATACCATTGTTCTTCATGAATCTGAAATGTGTTCATCAATTCCTAAAAACTCTCAGCCATTATTTCATTGAATATTACCTCTTGGAAATTCTTTCTGGAACTTCTATTAGATATATGCTGAAGTTTTTTTTATGTTTTTTTTTCTGCTACAGTATTTTTATATAAGTAATGCATGCCTTCTATGTTTGTCAGGCGTTCCCCTCCCCCACCCCAACCAGGTACTTTCTTAAGCACATTATGCTATTTTTTTTTTTTTAACAGCAATGTGATTAAGATACACCTGACCCAAGCCATAGTATTTTTCCATTGCCTCATATACATGTGAAAGCTGGACAATGAATAAGGAAGACCGAAGAAGAATTGATGCGTTTGAATTATGGTGTTGGCAAAGGCGAAGAATATTGAATATACCGTGGACTGCCAGAAGAATGAACAGGTCCGTCTTGGAAGAAGTACACCCAGAATGCTCCTTGGAAGCAGGGATGGTGAGACTATGTCTAACATACCTTGGACATGTTATCGGGAGAGAACACTCGGTGGAGAAGGACATCATGCTTGGTAAGGTAGAAGGTCAGCAAAAGAGAGGAAGACCCTCAACGAGATGGATTGACACAATGGCTGCAACAATGGGCTCAAGCACAGCAACAATTGTGAGGGTGGCACAGGACTGGACAGCATTTCATTCCGTTGTACATAGGATCGCTATGAGTTGGAACCGACTCGACTGTACATGACGACAACAACAGTAACGGTGCAGCTCAAAGGACGCTGTATTTTAACGAGCACGTTTATTTGTTGTTGTACGTGTTTGTTTTGTCTAGCAGAGGTGTTTTCAGGTTAGGTAATTCACCATATTGCCAGAAACAAAATTCTATTCTTTCTATGTATTATGACTACGTATTTTCTCTCACTCAGAAAGTGAAAAAGAAATTTCTGATCTAACTTCCCCCCAACACACACACATACATACATACACACACACGAAATTTAATATATCCCATGTGGGAGATTGAATCTTTAAAAAGCTCTATCTTATTGGGTTTATGAGAATATATAGATGTAAAATATTCTGCAAAAGAATGAAAAGATCTATTTGTGGGTGAGATTATGTAAAACAGACAAATGTTAATGAGTAAGGACTGCATATACGATGTAAAAATTTTAGTTGGGATATAATTAATGGTGGATTGCTTGTCCTGGCTGTGGCAAAATAAACGCTGCCGACAATGACCTTTGTCAGAAACACGAAAGTATAATCCTTCAGTTCCTATTCATTCCTTCTCTGTCTCCCTCTCTCTCTCTCTTTCTTCGTTGCAACAGGAAGAGATGTATCTACTCCACCCAATAATTATACCCGTGTGTATGTGTGTGTGTGTACAGATAGAGCAATAGATATATAGATACACACCAAACCAAAAAACCCATTGCCATCAAGTTGATTCCGACTCATAGTGATCATATCAGACAGAGTAGAACTTCCCCATAAGGTTTCCTAGGAGCAGCTGGTGGATTTGAATTGCTGACCTTTTGGTTAGCAGCTAAGCTCTTAACCACTGCATCACCAGGACTCCGGTATAGATATATAGATAGAGATTTATAGATATATTTTAACGTATAGCCCCATTTGATGCTCCCGAGGAGATAGCACTGTTGATATTAGCAGCAGAGTTTTCATTCAGGCTCAGCAACATAGGAACTGTCAGAACCCACGTGGTCTGTGACATAAGCTACAGTAAGTCATAAGCAATAAGAGGCCGGTGGCAGAGTAGGATAGATGGGTCCGCAGGCTGGTGTCCAGGCTGAGGGAAATGGCTCTGCTAGAAGCTGGCTAGAGTCTTGTTTACATCCAGGGCCCAGTTCTAAATTCCAGAGGTGGCGAGTAGCCATTCCGCTGAGTGAAGTATACCAAAACCAAACCAAACCCGTTGCCATCGAGTCAATTCCAACTCATAGTGACCCTATAGGACAGAGTAGAACTGCCCCCTATAGAGTTTCCAAGGAGTGGCTGGTGGATTCAAACTGCTAACCTTTTGGTTAGCAGCCTTAATGCTTAACCACTGTGCCACTAGGTCTCCATTGAATGAGGCATGGCAGGGCTGAATCCAAGCAATGCTTGAAGTTTTGGGATCAAGTAGGGAGGATTTGCTTTCTGAAGGGCTTTACATTCACAGCAAAATTCCCCCACCCCCAACAGTAGGCATGGAATACAGAAGCAGGATCCAGCACTCAGCTATATTACCTGCACCCAATACAAACGGGTACCAGGTAAAGTGCCATGTTACACTTTTGAACTGTTTCAACTCATCACTTTCCTGGCTTCTGATTATCTTGGCTTCTGATACCTGGAATAATTTTTGCAGGTGGTTTTGCCTCTTGCCTCAGTCCCAATGCTTGTTTCTGCTTCTCTGGCTCTGAGTTTTGGAGTCTTTCCCTGACTACAAGATCCTTGATTTGCATTTGACAATTTAGGTAAACGTTTGACCCGGTTCAACACAGTCCTGAAGACCCTACACACAGGTGCAGGTCCTTGGGGCCAAGATTCCTGACTAATTCCCCTGCAGAATCCGGGAAGAGAACGAGTCAAAGCCAGGCAGAGTGGGATTTGCTTAAAGGGAGAACTTGAGAGAAAGGCAAGTCTGGTGAGTGAAAACATAGTCCTTGAAAGAAGACTGGTTGTGTGGGTAGGAGGGGCCGTAGAGGAGGTAAAAGAGGTTGAAATTGGTGTATGCAAGTGTACCCTTGAATTGTTCTGGGAACATCAGATTCTGTCATAAAAGAAACAGAGCAAAGCAAGAGCCCATGAATCTTGTGTGGGCTCCTACATCCTATGTCTGAGGAAACCGATAATTCCAAGTTCCATCAAGAGGCAGTTAGGGGTCAGTGAGTGTGTGGGAGGGGGTGAGTGGTGGAGATATTGTTACCATATATCCTGTTTCCTATGGGAAAAGATCATCCCTGAGAGTATAGATGGAGGCATTTTTGAATCTGGTTGTAAAAGTTGAAAGAAGACACGTAGGGGAACATAAACAGGGTTCGATTCCTTGTAAATATTGTCTCAAGAAGCCAGCAATAGGCGAATGGACTCTACAAATAATCTAAAGTTGTTGTATGGATTAGAGGACCTTGTCTGACATGTTCAAAGTCTGCTAACATGCTTACCACATACACATTCATAGGCATGTATGTGTGTGCCGTTCTTGGCATGTTTGTGCAATCCTCATCAACTTCTTGTGTGCCGTAGAGTCAATTCCAACTCATCGAGACCCTACAGGACAGAGAAGAACTGTCCACAGGGTTTCCTAGGTTGTCATCTTTATAGGGAGGAGCCCTGGTAGTGCAGTGGTTATAAGTGCTGGGCTGCTAACCTAAAGGATGGTGGTTCAAACCCACCAGTTGTTCCACGGGAGAAAGAGGTGACAACCTGCTTTTGTAAAGATTTACAGCCTTGGAAACTCTATGGGGCAGTTCTATTCTATCCTATAGGGTTGCTCTGGGTCAGAATAGGTTTGGTTTTTTTGGTTTGATTAATCTTTACGGAACAGACCACAAGGTCTTTTCTCCTATGGAGTGGCTAATGGGTTCTAACCACTGACCTATAGGTTAGCAGCCAAGCACTTAATCGTTGTGCCACCAGGTCTCCTTATAGTCAACTTAGCCAAAGGAAATATGGACTCAGCAGGCCCTTGGCCCCCTATGAATGCCCTCAGGTATCATATGAGTGAGTGGGGCCAGTCAATGGTAGAAGGCAGCACTAAAAGTAATCAAGAACTACTAATACTTCTGCAAGCTCCTAGGGAACTGACTTCAAAAGCCTTCTTAAGTTCATGTTCAGCAGTCTCCAGATAGGCATTGTCTTAAGCTGGGCTCTCTAGAGAAGCAAAACCAGTAAAGCGTATAAATATATATAGAGAGAGATTTATATCAAGGAAACAGCTCATACAACTGTAGAGACTAGAACATCCTAAGCCCATGGATCAGGGTAGAGGCCTCTGCCAATTCAAGCAGCCACAGAAGCTGGAGAACCAAAGAACGGCAGGTCAGAGAGCAGGGCTCTGCTCACAGGCTGTGAAGATCAATGAATCCCAAATTCGGCAGATAAGCTGACAGTTCCAGACCCAAGAACCGGAGATGAGATGACAGGGGGTGGCCACAGGATCCCAAGTGAGCAAAAAGCCAGAACGTCTGCTTATATTCAGATGCAGGCCACACCCCCAAGGAAACTCCCTTTCATCTGATTGGCTACTCACAGCAGAATTCAACCATAGGAGTGACCACATATAAACACTGAGAATCACGGCCCAGCCAAGTTGACACACAATCTTAACCATCACAGGCATGAATTGACTTTGACCTCGGAATTTAGTCAATATCTGCCCTTTAGCTTTGGCTTCAACCTTAGTCTTTGGATGATGAAACAGTTGAATGCCTAACTGCAGTGTCATTCCTGGTCCCCTGAAATTATGTGTGATCAACGGTCGTGAGATTGAATGAGTTACCCTCACGTCTAAGGAATGTATTAACATAAGTAATATTAACACGGCAAATCATTTGGATGTATTGTCGCTGTCAGAATATCCACTTTCAAATATGAATATGCATTTTAGAGATAAGATTTAAATCTTCTTGTATGCTTTATTTATTTTTGAGATTCTATATGTCAGTTGAAATATAAATATATATTTATGAATTCAGGGTAAAATGTTGTCATAATTAATGTTGACTATGAAAGTAGTTAATTTCATACATAAAATAATTCAAGAATTTTCAAATAGTCAAAAATGTAAAAAAAAAATTAATTTGTGAGATTGCCTCATTAAAAATGCCCCACACCACTAGTGAAACTATCAAACCCAGGAATTAAAGAGAAACTGAGTCAGCCACCATTATGAGAAAGAAAACAGAGAAGACTTAACATCTTGGCTGCCATGTGACCGTGAGCAGTTACCTAAACTGTCAGAATTAGTCAAAGTTGAAAGTAAATTGTTCACATCCCAAATGTGTGGTTTAGTGACCATAGATATATTCTAGAAGCTGATCATGCTGACAAATTATTTTTTCCTAAACTAGGTCAAACTTTTAGATTTTGACTCTTAAAATTTTAATAATTAAATATTTTATAACCTTTCATGTTTTTCTTGTATCCCAGATATTCATTCTGTGATGGCTAGGGGGACCGACCATCCTGGTTCGACCAGGACTGAGGGAGTTCCAGGACTTGGGACTTGTAGTACTAAAACCAAGAAAGCCTTGGGCTAATCAGGGTGAGTTAGTCACCTTAGTGATAGTGTTATAGGTAGCATCAGCCTTGGCTTTGACTGAATATTGGTTTAAACATCTAGCCGTTTGCTGTACTTCTGCAACCAAAGTCTTATGATGCTTGGTAGAATATCATCTAATACAATAATGGCCACTTTTCCAACATAGCTACCTAGAAGCACAGAATGACCGGGTCTGGAGAGAAAGTAGGGGGCTGTTTAGTGACCTCTCAAATTTGATGTGGAGGAACTCAACCTCTCAGAACCTCATGGACTGACCCAGAATCCTGGGCCCCCTGGAATGAACCCTGGCAACCATGTACTTCTCTGATTTCAATACTCTACTGTCTTTCTAATTCCTAATGTTGCTTTATCCATAGGGAAAAGACTTTGTTTAGGTTTTTACTTCTTAACCTGCCTGGTACTCTAGTTTTCATTTGCTAGGCCTGATTCTTTTCAATAAATGTTCTTGTTAGTTGAAAGCAAGTCAATGCATTGCTTTAGAGTTTTTAAACATGGCCTAGATTAATGAGCTAAGGCCATTACTCTGTTTTCTTGATGTGATAGAACATAGTGAAACTGAGATCAGTAGCTGTGTTACTGTGCCTGAAACTGCTTCTTATTTATATGAAGGATCATTTGATTGAAACACAATCTTCAATTTGTACAGAAGAAAGTCAGTCAGAGGTCTAATAAGATGATTTTAAAAGATTTCTTTTTCTAAAGAGCAGAATGATGATGATAATAGTGATAAAGATTAATAGCTGACACATGAAAATGTTCTTAGTGCTTTAATTTATTTATTCAGTTGTTCTTGAGAATATACACAGCAAAACATACGCCAATTCAACCATTTCTACATGTATAATTCAGTGACATTGATTACATTCTTCAAGTTGTGCAACCATTCTCACTCACCTTTTCCGAGTTGTTCCTCCCCCATTAACATAAATTCACTGCCCCCTAAGGTTTCTGTCTAATCTTTCGAGTTGCTGTTGCCACTTTGATCCCATCTAGATAGTTCTTAAAAGAGCGTAATGCTCAAGGCAGCTGTTTTTTACCCACTAAGCTAAACTACTGTTTGGTTTTAAGATGACTTTGGGGGATATTTTTGGTTTAAGGTTTAAAAATTATCTCAGGTCAGTAGTTTCAGGGGTTCATCCAGCCTCCATGGCTCCAGAAAGTCTGGAGTCCATGAGAACTTGAAATTCTATTCTGCATGTTCTTAGTGCTTTACCTATATAAACTCGCTCAATCCTGTGGGCAACTTTGTCAGTTACATACTGTTATTGACCACATTTTAAGAGGTTAGAAAACTGAGGCTACAGTCACAAAGCTAATAATTGGGAGAGTTGTGATTTGAACGCAGGTACTAAGCTCCAATACACGCTTCTGTTTTTCGTGATGGATAATATGGTCTTTAAATATTTTGATAGTACAATTTTGTAGCTATAATGTTGACAGAATATGCTTCTGTCATGTTAGCTTAAACTGTAGTTTTTCATTAATTAGAAATTTATTCCACTCACACTAGTCATTCCAAATAAAAATTACACGTGATCATGGAATAATTGTGAGAAGTTGTATGAGAGTCAGCTTCCAGAATAACAGCTACTTATGATTTGAATCCCCGTTGCCATTGAGTTGATTCCTATAGGGCAGAGTAGAATTGTCCCATCGGGTTTCCAAGGAGCAGCTGGTGGATTCGAACTCCAGTCTTTTGGTTAGCAGCCAGCTGAAGTCTTAACCACTGAGCCACCAGAACTCCCAAAGATACACACAGTAGTCTCAGGTCCCTTTCAGTTCTAGAATTTTTGGATTCTAAATCAGACTATTCTATTACTTGCCTAACATATTCTCCACTAACCCCAAACAGCAAATGGAGGCAAGTATCCAAGGGGCTATTTTCAAGAATGGTTGGGTAATATTTAACCTACAAAATGCCTATACAAAATGCTATTAACCCGTTGCTGTGGAGTCGATTCTGCCTCATAGTGACCTTATAGGACAGAGGAGAACTGCTCCATGGGGTTTCCAAGGCTATAAATCTTTATGGAAGCGGACTCCGACATCTTTCTGCCGAAGAGCAGCTGGTGAGTTCGAACTGCTGGCCTTTCAGTTAGCAGCAGAGCACTTAACCACTGTGCCACCAGGGCTCCTTCAAAATGCTCTTTCTGGTCATAAATAGATCAAGATGCCTTACCACCATGAAAATTAATAGTAATTTCACTAGCAGCATTAGAACTTGCTTGAGATATGCAAAACACTCTTAAGGACTCATTTGAGGCCCATAGTAACCATGAGAGTTAGAAGTTACTACGCCCAGTTTACAAGTAAGGAAAGGGAGAATCAGAAATGCTGAGGTTCTCTTCCAGAGTCACACAGTCTTTTGAGTGCAAGCCTAGTATACTTTCCACCCTACATTATACTATAATTAGATATACACGATGAAATAAGAGCAGTCACCTTTGGGTTTGAGATATTAATGAAGGGGATCAAAAGAACTAAGAAATATTCTAGCGTAAAGTTTATTCTAAAAAAATAACAAAAAAGGATTGAAAGAATCCTCTGATTAACTCCTGTTGCTAAAACTTTTATCTACCATAAGGACATAAATAAAAAACATAAGCCCTTGGAAATCTATATGAAGCATATTTCTTCTCTCTGTCTCTCTCTCTCTCCACACACACACACGTAAAGGTTTAATTTTCAAGTGTGCAAAACAGCTGCAACACAGAATTATATATAAATGAATGTGCTCATGTTCAAGTCCAGTGAAAAGAAGGTACATAGAGTTCTTTACAGAAATATTAATGCTGATGGGGTTGATTCAATGACAGTCGTGCACTGTCAAGAGTTATTTATGAAAGAAAAAAAAATTCCGTTTACTAAAAACGTAGAAAGCAGCTATCCATTTTTCAATACGCCCAGAAAACTATTACTAGGGATGTCTCATTGTGTTGACTGTCTTCCTGTGCATAAAGTGCACATTAAAATTTAAAATTCACAGAACAAACAAATATTTGTTGTCGTGTCTACATTTGGAAGGCAAAGGTCTACAATTTGACTGAGAAAGGAAGACAGATGTGGAAATAACATTGCTAATGGAAATGGAAATTCCCCAGCCCAGCTTATTTCTTCCCATTTATTCCATCACCAGACGGGGACGGCTTGCCTGAAATTGGAGCTCTGGCTGAATCAGTAACATATTTGACCTTGGGTTAAAGAGATACTCTAACTCCAGTTGCAAATCAGCAGAAATTAAATAAAAAGCAATAAGAACATGGCTCAGTTGTTCCTTATTCCCTTATACTTGCTTCTCAATTTGTTTGGTTATTTGTTCTTTCAATTAGACTTATTCAAATTTCTTACAGCCTGTATGTATTTGAACGAAATACTTGGTTTCTAAGAAAAATATTAAGTGATTTCAATGTTAACCACCAAGTGGTCACAGTGGTGGTCACATTAATATAACTAGGAACCTAAGAGATTTCTTAGTATGTCATGGCATATAAATGAACACGTTAGCTCTATGTCCGGGGTGGGTTGTAGTTGGCTGGGCAACTATTTCCCAATAGTTCATATGACTGATAATAACTAAGTTATAAAATCCAGTATTTCACTTTTTGTAGGTCTGTAATTACTGTAGTTGAGAGAAATATTGTTCTTTGATTACTCATAACTACAGCACACCTGTTGAGAAGCTAAGACATTTCTAAGCTCATAAAAACCCACTGAAATGATAAGAGCAGCATTTATAAATCTTAACCTTGAAACTGATGTCCATAGTATTTGGTCTTTTCACAAAAATATTTTTCCCTTCTCAAGAAGAAAGACATCCATGAATCATGCTTCAGTCATGTCCATTGAAAGAGAGATGACAAGGATGGCATGTCAAAAAAAAAAAAAAAGTACAGTACAACTCTCCATAATATTGGATGCTATATTGCCAGTCTCAGGGGTCCCCAGACACACACAGGGGCTTATTCAGCTCATTACTCCTCCGCACAGCACCTAGCATAATGCTTTGAGCGTAGTAAACCAAACCAAACTCGTTGCCATGGAGTCGATTTCAACTCATAGGGACCCTATAGGACAGAGTAGAACTGCCCCATAGGGTTTCCAAGGCTGTAATCTTTTTGAGGAACCCTGGTGGCAAAGTGGTTAAGAGCTTGGCTGCTAACCAAAAGGTCAGCAGTTTGAATCTCCCAGTTGCTCCTTGGAAACCCTATGGGGCAGTTCTACTCTGTCCTATAAGATCACTATGAGTTGGAATCAAGTTGACTTGACTGTACAGCAATGGGCTTTTTTTTAAATCTTTACAAAGCAGACTGCCACATCTTCCTCCTGCAGAGCGGCTGATGGGTTCGAACTGCCAGCCGTTCAGTTAGCAGCCAAGTGCTTAACCACTGTGACATCAAACACCCCCCCCCAAAAAAGAAACAAAACAAACCCCTTGCCATTGAGTCGATCTCAACATATACTAGGGGTCTATAAACTGACACTATATTTTATCCATCCTGCCCTTGTCCTTACTGCTCTCCAAACAGATCTGAGTCAGAGTAGCATCCGTTTGTCACAGACATTTCACACAGAGTTGCTGCTGTTACCCTTGAAAGCGCAGGGAGTTGCAGTCTGTTGTCATATTCAGATCTATAAGGTTAGAATGATAATGACAAGTAGGCTGCAGCCCAGGACACATAAATAGCCACTGGTCAACAAGAGAATATAGCCATTGACCTTAATTTAATATTGAAGGATTCCATGACTTCTTTCATCCTTAGAAGGAATCGTTTCACTGGTAGTGCTTCAACTTGACAAGCTTATGTCTAACTTTCAACGTGGTTTTTGCCCACATATTTTTTTTTAACACACTACTGTGAATATGTTTTATTTTTAAGTAAAAACTGAATCACAGCCAAAACAGTTTGCCTCTAAATAGTATTTTAAGCTTAAGGGAGGAAAAGTCATTACTGATAAGCGTATTTTCATTTTTCATGGATTTTAATTAAGTTTCACGGTTGCTAAGTAGTTTTTAAACTTAGGCTTCATGGCTCTTTTGACTTTATGCTTTTAAGTGGAGTCATTTATCTTCAAAACATACAAATTCCAGAATCCATTACGATGTGTTTTATTCAAACAAGATTAGAGTTATGCTGCTAACTGTCAAGGCTGGGTAGTGGGTACACTGTTCTCTCTATTTTTGCGTGTGTTTGTAATTTTCTACAATAAAAGTTTTAAAAACCTAAAAATAAAAATTATTTTATTCAAATAATGTTTTAAAAGAGAGGGTTCTCTGTTAGTCATCTTTGAAAGTTTTTATACCATTTCGGAACCACAGCCAGAATGAACATTTCAGACGGACTAGGTGTCATCTGGGCCTGATGACAGCAAAGGATGAAGCAAAATTGTAGAAGCTGTCCAACGTCTTGTGTGAAATCAATCAACTGAGGATATGGCAGCATTTCCTACAGTAGTCTGCTGAGCTAGACTGTCCAGTAATTCCAATGAAATTCCAATCTGAGGGATAGATGTAGTCCGGGCAATATTCATGGGTCCAAAAGGGTGTTGGCTTCCTTCCCTAGATTTAAGACCTGAAGTTTTGAAGATGGCTTTTGGTTTCCCATTCATGACACATCCTAGGAGTTGCCATCAGGATACGAAAAAAAAAAAAAAAAAAAGATATCCAGGTCTCATCTCAAGGAGAAGGTGAGAAGAGGTAAAACCTGATCCAGAGCTCTCCACTGAGCAAGCAACCAAGCCATGGGGTGAAGCAGGCACAGGAGACTGAGCAAATTTGGGAGCATATAAACTGGGTCCAGTATAATCAGTATCAGTGTTTGTATAGTTAAGACAAAGTAAATAGTATTCACAGTGGAGTCACATATTGTTCTATTTTACATTTTCTTTCTTGTATGCTTTTAAATTTTTTTTTATTTTTTAGAATGTGCTTAATTTTATTTTTTTATTTAGTTATCATTAATTTAATCCCAAACTTTGATAGTACATTCCTGTTTTTTCAAACATATGCATTATTCTTTTTTACCTTTTGTTCCTTCCTTAGATTCATTACTGTGGAGTCCTTAGACCTCTTCCTCTAATCATGACTTGTTAGTCTCTAAATCCCCCCAAAAAAACAAAAACAAAATCATTGCCGTCGAGTTGATTCCGACTCATAGCGACCGTGTAGACCTGCTCAAATCTGTCGTCCTGGAATCTCCCTTTATGATCATTTTGAAATTTTCCTTTGAGTCTGCTGTATACTGAATCTTGTATCTTCCACTTTCATAATTTACTTTCCCATTTTGGTGGAACAAATCTTCCAGTAGCTTCATAAGAAGGGTAAAATTTGAGATCTTGCGTTTATTCTTCTCACATTTGATGGATGATTTGGCTATGTAGAAATTTTACTTTCCTTGAGATTTTTATAAGGTATTGCTCCATTTTCTTTTCTTTTTATGTTATTGTGGTAAAATAGGTATAACAAAAATTTTGTCATTTCAACCATTTTTATATATACAGTTCAATGACATTAATTATACTTACCATGTTGTGCAACCATCACCACTATCAATTTCCCAATTTTTTTCATCCCCCTTAATGGAAACTCAGTACCCATTAAGCAATATCTCCTGTTCCCACCTCCCACCCATCCTTGGTAGTCACTAATAAACTTTCATTTCTATGCATTTTCCTATTCTACATATTTCGTATAAGTGGGATCATACAATATTTGTCCTTTTGCATCTGACTTATTTCACTCAGCATAATGTTTTCAAGGCTCATCCATGTTGTACCAAGTAACAGAACTTCATTCTCTTTATGGTTGAATACTATTCTGTTGTGTGTATATACTACATTTTGTTTATCTATTCAACTGTTGCTGGACACTTAGGTTGCTTCCACCTTTTGGCTGTTGTAAATAATACTACAATGAATATTGGTGAATAAATATCTGTTTGATCTCTGCTTTCAATTCTTTTGAGTATACACCTCGGAGTGCAACTGCTGGGTCACATAGTAACTCTATGTTTAACTTTGAGAAGAATCACCGAACTGTTTTCCATAGTGGATGTACCATTTTACAATCCCACCAGCACTGGGTGGGTGAGGATTTCTTCACATCTTTGCCAGCACTTGTTATTTTTCATTTCTCTGATAATAGCCATTCTCTGGTAAATTATTACATCATTGTGATTTTTATTTGAATTTCCCTAATAACTAATGACATTGAGCATCTTTTCATGTGCTTATGGCCATTTGTACATATTCTTTGGTGAAATGTTTGTTCAAGTCCTTTGCTATTTTTTTTAATTGTGTTGTCTTTTTGTTGATGAGTTGTAGAAGTTCTTTATATTTTCTGCATATTATCAGATATGTGATTTCTAATTATTTTTCCCCATTCTGTAGGTTGTCTCTTCACTTTGTTGATGTTGTCCCACAATTCTATTGGACTTTGCTCAGTTTTCTTGATTCTTTTTTCTTTCTGCTCTTCAGGCATAGTAATTTCAATTGCCTTATTCTCTAGTTCATTGACTCTTTCTTCTGCCAGCTCAGATCTGCTGTTGAGCCCTTCCATTGCATTTTTCATTTCAGTTATGGAAATTTTCAGCTCCAGTATTTCTGGTTGGTTCATTTTTATAGTGTCTATCTCTTTATTGATATTTTCGTTTTGTTCTTGTATCATTTTCCTTGTTTCCTTTAGTTTTTTTTCTGTGTTTGTTTTTAGTTCTTTGAGCTAGTTTAATACTGTTAAATTCTTATAGCCTGTACATTATCTGGGAATCCATAGAGATGATTTTCTTCCCTTTGTTTTGTTTTCGAATAGGCTGTCATTTCTACTCTAGCATATGCCTTCTGATTTTTTTATGAAGTCAGGATGTTAGAATATTACAATATGTTAGCTCTGCACATGTGTGTGGCTTTCTCAATTCCCTCACAAACATTGTGCTTTAGAAAGTGTTAATTTCTGCAAGAAACTCTCAGGTGGTCACAGTCTTCAGTGTTTGCTCACTGCTCCTCCCCTACCCTGTGTGAGGTCTGATTCAGATCAGAATGAGGCTTCAATCCTTCAGGCAGCTCCTAGACAGATCAGAACAGACACACTGAACAGACTGTGAGCACAGTCTTCCCTACTTATTCTAGAGCCAGAGATTGGGCCCATTCTCTGAGAACACAAGCTGTTGTCTGCCTCTTTTGCAGGTGCATCCAACTGTGGCCACCACACTAAAAGCAGGAGGAGCAGAGACAGCAGAAAAAGACATTTTCTTAGCATTTAAGTTTCCTTTTTCTTGTTTCAGAGTACAGTCAGCCACCACAATCTTCCTTTACTTTTCTGAGTTCCTACAGAGTTGAGATTTCAGATTTCTAATTACTGTCTTGGTGCTCATGTGGGCAGGTCAGATCTTAGATCTTCTCATGCCACTACCTTTTCAAAACTACTCAATTTTCTTCTACCTCCCGGTGTTTTGTTGAGATATCTAATGCCATTCTGATTGATCCTTCTATGTGATCTCCCTCATCTATCTATCTATCTATCTATCTGTCTTTCTGTCTGTCTGTCTACTGTCTGTCTATATCTATCAACATCTGTATATCTAGCTGGCTGTCTATTCATTGTGCTGGAAATTCAATAAATCCCCTGAATCTGCAAACTTAAGTGTTTCAGTTCTAGGACATTTCATTGTATCACCTTGTATTTTCTCTTCTCTTTCCTATGTTCTTTTTTTTCTGAAACGCCTATCATATGTATGATGAGCTCAGTGATCTTTTAATTTTCTGACCTTTCCTCTCCCACTTTCTTTTTCTTTAATTTTCTCCCTTTCTGATAGATTTCTTCAACTTTATCTTCCAATGCTGTATTGAATTTTGTATTTATTCTATCAGAAATGTTTTCTTATGCTCTGTATATTACTTTTTTAGGATCTTCTTTTCGTTTCTTGGATGCAATCTCTCGATCTCTGTCTCTTTTGATTTCCTTTCAATCTTTATATGTTAGAGTAGCCCAGACTCAGTCCTCAGATGCCTCCTCTACTCTATACAAATTCTCTTTTTATGTGATCTCATAATTACTTTCATGGATTTAAATGTCATTTATATGCTGGTGACTCTCAGCCTTTCATGGTATGCTTGATACAATATCTTCCTTCTCCCCTTGCCATCTGCCCCCAAACTCCCTATTCCTTTCTCTTCCTTTACTTTCTTCAGTTTTTCCTTATCACTATGTAATATGATTACATTATATTGTCTACAAAAAATCCATTGCTGTTGAGTCAATTTTGTCTCATATAGACCCTATAGGACACAGTAGAACTGCCCCGTAGGGTTTCCAAGAAGTGGATGGTGGATTCGAACTACTGACCTTTTTGGTTAGCGGCTATAGCAATTACCCACTGCGCCACTAGAGCTCCAAATTGTCTATAGTGTAGTATATAACAGTAGAGCATACATTACATAAGTGCCATGAGGGAATGACCTTTGTCTATTTTATACAATGCTATATCTCTAGTACCTAGAAGGGTGTTTGTCATCATGCTTCATAAATATTTTTTGAATTAATAAATCTCTCTGAAAATATGAAGTCATCTTTTTTAATATTTTCTTCTATTCTCTAAACTGGCTTTGTTTACTGAGTTTCCTTTTTCTGTTTGCTTTGATCTTAAGACTTTCAAGTGAGAGACTTTCCTCTAATGCTTGGATATCCTTAGTGGCTTGTATAATAATAAGAATCTGAAATACATATTGGAAACTGTGAATATGAGGGGAGTTTACTGCCTGGCAGGCTTCACTCAGGTGATCAGGCAGGGATCTAGACATTTTGTCTGGGACTCTGAATGTCAGTATGTATGGTCTTTTCTATTAGGCTGGTCCATTAACCCAGAGAACATTTTCTATTTTATCTGTCTAGGGGTATAAGCAAGTTTGCTATTTAGCATGTATTCAATGGTATGGTCATAACTTTCAAAAACATAGACTTACTTACCAGAAGCCCTGGACTCCCGTTTCACTATGACGTAGTAATGGCAGGTACAGCTGGGGTCCACAAGGACCCTGCTATAGCTCTACTGCCAGCATCAGTTCTGATGGGTTGCTAGTCATGATGTACTAAAGGCTAAATATTATATATATATATATATATGTATGTTCGTAGTCATTATGCACACTTTTTTTTAATGTCCTTGTTTTCAGTATATCCTCCTCTCTCCTGTCCCTTTTGTGCCTGGTGTCTCTTAGTCTAGAGCCTATGTATTTCATTGCCTCCAGATAGTAAACCTCTAGTCTTCTGCCAGGAAAGAAAAAGGATACTTGGAGTTATAATCATTCTTTATAAAGAGTTTCAATCAATCTTTTTTTAGCTCAGATTTGCACCTCTGTCTTCAAAGATTCCTAGTATCATTGATTCCTAAAACTGCTCAGAGTTCTGCAGTGCTAATAGACTAGTTTCTTGTTCATTTACCCCCACCCTTGCTGATTAAAGTGAAAGCTTTTTCTGCCTTTCTAATTTAGAAGCAGAGCCCTGGTGGTGCAGTGGTTAAGAGATCGGCTGCTAACCAAAAGATTGGTAGTTCAAATCCACCAGCTACTCCTTGGAGTGTCTATGGAGCAACTACAGAGTTGCTATGAGTTGGAATCGACTCAACAGCAAAGGGGTGTTTGGTTTTGGATAAGTGGATAAGTGAGAAACTCATCCAGGTGCTCTCTAGAGTCCTCAATTAACCTAGGGTTCTTACCTTTCCAATTCTATTTGTGCTTTTAAGTTTATACTTTACATTTTTTTCTTTGCTCTCTTTTTTTTAAGTTGAGTTTCAAGAAGGGGCTGATATAGATGAATGTGGCAGTCTACTACTTTTAACTGTAAATTTCAACCAATGCATTTTACCAACTAAATTTTAGTTCAGTGATTGTGGTCTTATATATGAGAAATACTACATGGCCAACATCTAGGCACGATGGCCAGGACTCTTTCAGCTTAAAAAAAAAATCATTTGCACACACACACATCCATTTTAACTCCACAAAGGAAAGACACTTCTATGTCAAACTATAGATAATTACACAAAGATAATCGGGGTCTATACTGAAGGGGTTTAATCATTAGCTTGATTCTAAACAGACCTCTTGGGATTGAACAAAGAGTAGCACATTCTAAATGATTCTTTTGGAGGTTGTTTAAGAGCGCGGAGTGCTGCTAGTCTAAGCAATTCTTTTCCAAAATTTTTATTGAATTTTTTTTTTATATTTGCATCATCATTTGTTGTAAGATAGCTGCAATTCAAAACAAACAGTTATCTATGTAGCAGGTATTTGTTAAGTACTTGGTATCTTTTGTCAATTTTATCTGCTTGCTTTTGTTAAGCAAACATGAATTTTTTCTGACTGACCAAGCTAAATATTAATGTGTCCTTTTGACCCACAAACTGAAATACAGCTTCTTGGATTAGGAATTTGGCTTATCGAGTTTTAGGGGCGTGCTGGTTACCTACAAAAAGTCTTTGAATAGATTTTTAAGAATGGTGTAAGAATAATTTTGAATTTCAGAAACTTTTTAAAAGAACTGAAAAGTTAAACAGAAAAACATAATGGTCTTCAAAACATCGAGGATGTGTCATAATTTGAGAAAGATAACAGAGTTGAGAAAGATGACAGAGTTTGGAAAATGTAGAGGTGACATAGACAAAGTATATCACATTTTCAGCCACCCCGTATCCAAACACCTTCTATCTCATGATTAGGGGTATTTCCTATCTTATGAATTTTGAAGGGAAGCAGAGTTAGCCTCCTACTACATAAGCCAATGAGACCATATAATTTTCCCAGCACTCTGCAGCTAGAGTATGAACACATAATCTAGGCCTGGCCAATCATGTTTATTCCACGTGAGAATTTGAATCAGGATCAGTAGGGCCTGGGGAGAATCCATTTCATCGGCTGCAGTGGCTAGTTGGCCAACGGCTGTATCCAGGATCTAGTGATAGTGAAGATGGTGTCCAATGTCACCTGTCACTGTCACAGCAGCAGCATCCTCACCAGACTAGTTCTTCCTTTTGTTCTGAGTCTGCTTCTCCAGCCTTCCTGGTAACTCTGTGGGCTACTACATTTTTATTTTGTTGCTTGTTTTTTTTTTAAATAAATTACTTTTCTACTGAAATCAGACCAATTCAGTTTCTCTTACTTAAAACCAAAAACACTAATACCAAATCACTGACTAAACTCTGACAAGAACTCTTAAATTTATCTAAATTTTATTAGATAAAATGGAAAAAAAAAAAAACCACATTTCTACTGGAGAAGGTTGAAGTTAATAAAAAAAAGAATTGGAGTGAGCTATATATGAGGTACCAAGGAGCCCTGGTGGTGCAACAGTTAAGGGCTTGGCTGCTAGCCCACAGGCTGGTGGTTCAAGCCCACCCAGAGGCTCTGCAGGAGAAAAGATCTGGCAATCTGCTCCTGTAAAGATTACAGCCAAGAAAACCCTATGGGGCAATTCTCTTCTGTTACATGGGGTTGATATGAGTCAGAATTGACTTCACAGCACACAACAACAACATGTTAGGTACCAAACTGAAGGAGCATTGGACACAATGACCTATAGTCCCCTTGCCTTTGTTCCTCAAATTAAAACCCTGCATTTTCGATGATGTCCAAATTCCCTTTTATATTAAGATACAGTACAGCCTCCACTTAGAAGTTACAGTTAGAAGTGCCTTCATATTTTTGTAATCCTGGGGTTTGTTGGACATTAGTGAAGCAATATATTTTGGGCCCTGATGTGGAGGAAGCAGCCGTATTCATCTAGATTGCTGTTCAGGATTGGACATCAAATGTCCACGAGAAGATCAAAATGAGACCTTCAAAGACAGCTATCTTCAAATTGGTCACTAGGGTTGCATTTGTAGGTTTGCTGTTTCTCATTTGTCTGTGTCCTCAGAAGCTTGTCATGAGATGTGAATTGTTATGGCGAAGGGAGTAGGATGAATTAGAAAGGAATATAAAAGACACCACAATATGGACAATGGGCCTATATAAATCTTTGTGAAAGCTTACTCCTTAGAGCTGTGATTGAGACATTGAACTGCTTGCTCTCTTAATGCCCAATGGACACTATGAGGCCAAAAAAATTGCCTAAGATTATACAAGCTGGCTAGACACTGGTACCCAGGGAGTTGACAACTACTAAATGGAGGACCTTAATGTTCAAGATGAAAGGAGAGAAGATTTGCAATTGTTGCCAATAGTGTTAAAAAGTGGTAGAGCAATATATAAAGACATATATAAAGAAAACAGTTGGCAAAGCCCACTGTATGTTGCGAACATGGCTTAAAAAGACTTGGAACAATGTTATTAAATATAGTTCATAATAATTAACTCATTGGTCAACCACTACATATAATGAAAAGCAAATTTTGCATACTGGCTAAGTGTATACACTTTGGAGCCAGGAACCTGTCTCAATCCTGGTTCTGCTTCCTACTTGTTGTCTAACCTTGAATAAGTCTCTGATTCTCTCTGAACCATAGTCTTCTCATCTATAAGAATTCCCTTCATAATAACCATCTTATAGTATTTTGAGGATTAATGAAAGAATTATTTATAAGCCATTGTATATATGCCTGGCACACAGTAAGTATACATTAAATTAATCACTACTATGGTTGACAGGCTCAATCTTGGATCCTATTCTGGAGTGCCTTTCTGCTGGTCTCATCTCTGGCTCGTTCTCTCCATGAGTCAGCTACAGGAACCCGTTCCTCTTTTTGGTGTGTGTTTGTACAGTGACTTCCTTTTATTGCTTGGCTTTATCTTCCTCCAATGGTTCCTTCATCCTTAAACATGGCCAGTTTCCATTCCTATGGGCAAGTAGAATTTAAGTGTTATGACATTCTGCACTATTGGAAACAACCAACAAAATGTGTGCTGTCACACTGCCTCAGTGGTAGCCCCTGACCTATTTAGCTTTTCTCCTAGCTTCTTACAAATGTCAGCAAGTCTATTACAGCCATGACAGAGAACAAAGAGAAGACCAGCCTGGAAGGATTTCAGGCACTTTCTCTCCACCAGCATGAGAGAAGTATAAATTGCACTCTTTGCTTCTGGCCCATTAAGTCAACTCAATAACTCAGGAATCATGAAAAGTCTAATTTCCAATGTGTACTGCAATACCAGCTGATATGACAATAAGTTGCTCAGAGTTCCATCTTGTTTATTGCCAACTGCTTTTATTTTGCGGTCACCTCCACCCAACCCCAAACTGGGCATCTTTGACTCCTTTTGATTTTTTCTCTCTAATATTTAGTTTTCAGGTTTCTCATGTTTATTCTATCTTGGCTCACTGTCTTAGTCATCTAGTGCTGCTGTAACAGAAATACCACAGGTGGCTAGCTTCAACAAAGAGAAATTTATTCTCTCACAGTCTAGTAGGTTACAAGTCCAAATTCAGGGTGTTAGCTCCAGGGGAAGGCTTTCTTTCTCTGTCGGCTCTGTAGGAAGGTCCTTATGATGCATCAGTCTTCCCTTGGTCTGGGAGTCTCTCAGCACAGGAACCTCAGGTCCAAAGGACACACTCTGCTCCCAGCGCTGCTTTCTTGAAGTTCCCATGTGTCTCTGCTCGCTTCTCTCTTTTATATCTGAAAAGAGACTGGCTTAAAACACTATCTAATCTTGTAGACCCCATCGGTATAACTGCTGCTAATCCATCTTATTACATCATAGTGGTAGAGTTTACAACACATAAGGAAATCGCATCAGATTACAAAATGGTACACAATCATACAATACTGGGAATCATGACCCAGCCAAGTTAACAGATATTTTGGGGGGACACAATTCAATCCATGACACTCACTGTCCTGTACTTAGGCATTTCTATTAAGTAAAAAAATCCCGTTTTAGCTTACGCTCCACCGGGAACAATCTCTGTCTTAAGTCCCTTATTAGGTGGGAATGTGTCAGTGGAAAGAACACCATTCCAGGAACCAGCTTATCTGGGTTCAAGTTTGAGTTTCTTCACTTTCTACCTATGTGACCTTGACCAAGTGGCTTAACTCATCTGAGTCTCCATATTTCATCTAAAAATTAGTGTTGATATTGCTAAAACTATCATGTGAGGATCAAATGAGATAGACAAAATGAAAAAAAAAAGAGTTTCATAAACTACAATGACTTTGTTAGCTACTCAACACTGAAGTAAAATACAGCTAATAGAGGGGTCAGCAGGTAATAAGAGGATCTATAACCTTCCTTATCCAAAATAAAGATCCATTTTTCTAAGACAATACTTCTTAAGTTGGGTCTAAATGCTAGACCCTCAAAGTAAATAGAAGCAACAATTTCTAGCAAAAATTTTAGAATTTTGGCTACTTTTTTTTCTTAGCATTAATTTTTAAGCGTGTGTGTGTGTGTGTGTGTGTGTGTGTGGGTGTGTGTGTGTTTAGCTTCTAGGACTTAAAGAAATATTTATCATCATGGAAACAGTAATTAATCTCTTTGAAAATTAAGCTGGTGATGATGTAAGATTACGGTTATATTTCTGCATACAAAACACATTTTCTTACTAAAACTAAGAAAACATGCTTGTATGTAAGACTTTCTTCGGCCATATCCCTGATGAAACAAGGCAGAGAGCTGTTCCGTTCACACAGCTTGAGTAATGGACAAGTGCAGTTTCCCATGAGATGTGAGATTTCTTGTCCTTGGTGAAGTAATAGAGTAGGTCACCCCGCTCCTGGCAAGCTCACACTAGAGCTGAATAAAAGAAATGGGCTTCCATTTGCAAGTGGGATGCCTGAGCTGTGCGAGACAACATCCGTTGATCTGAGACAGCTATCTGACACCTGAGGAGCCCTAGCAGCACAGTGGTTAAGCACTTGGCTGCTAACCGAAAGGTCAGCAGTTCAAACCCACCAGTCACTCTGCAGGAGAAAGATGTGACAATCTGCTTTTATCAAGATTACAGCCTTGGAATCCCCATGGGGCAGTTTTACTCCGTTCTGCAGTGTCGCTACGAGCCAGAATCCACTTAATAGCAGCACGTTTTTATCTGACACCTGGATTGCCGAGGAAGGACCTGTGATCACATCCACAAATGACACTCAATCCTTCCTTCAGGAAGTAAGTAGGGAGAGATGTCAATATTAACAACAGAGTTCTCTGTAAGACGCATTTCCTCTCAAAGCCTAAGGAAAAGAATAGATTCAATGGAGAATCAAAATGTCTTCTAATTATCCTATTTGATAGAAAAACAGAGCAATTAAGGGATTGCTCCAGTTACATGGTGTACACACTCCCACCAGTTACAGAGCTAATTTGACATCTCGCTGCTCAGTCCCAGAGTCTTTGTTCTCTCCAAAACCCTTTTATACATCTCTTCAGGCAATTTGACTTATCATAAATTGTACTGTTACTAACATTTCCCTGAACGTTTGCTTTTTTCCGCTGTGAAGTTAACTCAGACATAACAAACAATTGCTCAAGCCAGCCCTGTCCCTATGTGTGTTGACTGCAATGTGGTTCTGTCACTGCAGGATGTCATTTCTGTGCACTTGTGTTCCATTCTGTGCGTGCCCAGTCTGGACAACAGAGAAGAGAGTGTGGGACACTTTGGTCACAGGTCTCAGAGAAGCTTCAATGGGATGGCCAGTCAGCTTTATCTCCCATGCCAACTCCAACAATTGATGGTTGCTGCTGGAAAGATCTGATGGAGATATTGAGATTGAGTCCAGACTCAGTAGGAAAAAGTGATGTGATTGATTAGCAATGCCTTCTGTGGGCTCAAAAATGAGAAAAACTGTTCTGTGGTCACAGATTTAGCTTCTCAGTTAGTGCTCAGGGCCTCGAGTGTTGCGAACCCATCTGCCAAGAGGAGCAATGTAATAATTCCTTTGGCAGCAGGTTCAGCGATGAAGGAGGACAGGATTTAAAATGTGGGACATTTATATAACACTTTACCCTTTAACCAAGTGTTTTCTCCAAGTAGGATCTTATTTAATCCTCCCAACAACCCCATGAGGTAGATGTCAAGTTAATCTCCATTTTGCAGCAGAGAGATTATAGACTAAGAGAATGTACAATGGCTAGCCTAAGGTATTATAGACTAAGAGAATGTAAAATGGCTAGTCTAAGGTCCCATATGGCTCATAAATGGCCAACTCACTACCCAAACCCAGACCTTCCAATTCTAAATCCTGTGCTGAATGATTGTGATTCAGTCAAGCCCTGAATTTCCCCTAGACTCAAAGAGCTGAGCTAAAGGTTGGATTGGATTTGTGTGGCCTCATTGGAACCTCTGGGCCTTAGCAGAGAAGCCCCAGCGTGCGTTCTTAGATCTAGAATGGGCACACTCATCCTTTTTCTTCTTTCTTTCCAGACAGCCTTCTTTGTGAAAGCATTAAATCAGTTGTTGTCATTACACAGACTTGCAAGAAGTAAGGAATTGTTGTTAAATCAAATCTAATGTACTTTATTTGAAACGGCTTATCCTCCCTCATTTGTAAATTGATGTTAATCCAACGGCTCAATATAATTTCTTTAAGCAACATGAATGTCTTCGCCACTTATCTTCTGCAGCATGTAAATGTTGTGACTGCTAAAGGAAGATGCTGTTTTGGAAACAACTGCCTTTTTCCTTGAAGGCAAAAGTCTAAATTCTTTCCCCAGGATTCTTGCCAAGGGTTCTAATTAGGACATGCAAATATACTTATGCAAATACAGTCATGGACCACAGAATTTTGATGATGTGGGGAACAGTGTGAGTAAAATAACCCACTCCCTCTCCCCCCATAATTTTGTACCAACTCCACCCACAACTCTAGGTCTTTTAAAATAAAGGATATGGTAAGAATTTCCTCAGTCCCTAGTTTAGGATCATACGTGGAAAAATGACGAAAATGTACGTGAGCAATTTAGTGTGCGCAGTAATTTGGTCTACATTAGATCTGAATTGTAAAACAACCTATGAGGTAAGTACTATTTTCCTGATTAGGAAACCAGTGTACAGAGAGGTAAAGCAGTGACTTGCCTTACTCCAAACCAAAAAAAAAAAATAATAAACAAACCCATTGCCGTGGAGTCAATTCCAACTCATACCAACCCTATAGGACAGAGTTAAACTGCCCCATAGGGTTTCCAAGGAGTGGCTGGTGGATTTGAACAGCTGATCTTTTGGTTAGCAGTCAAGCTCTTAACCACTGCCACCAGGGCTCTCCGGACAACTGAAAATTAGTAAATGCAAAATTCAAATCCTTCGTTCTTTATTCCTTATCTTCGATTCTTTCCTCTATAATACCGTCTTGGTGGAAATACAGATAGTCCCCGACTTACTATGCCTTTGAGTTCAGACCAGTCGCACGTTGCATCTTCCTGGGAGGAATTTATGGGAAAATGCACGCAGGGAATATAGAAAAAACTGCTGAGTTATGTGAACATGCTCCAAGCTTTTGATCAAGATAATATGATGGAAGGATAGGTGTAAAAATTGTCCAAATGACGACAACACTGAATTTAGAACTGGATATCGCAGATGTGAAACGGCTCATAGATCATGAAGAAGGGGAACTGACAAATCAGGACTTAATGGATTTTGAAGGGGAAAGAAATGCTGAAGAAGAAAGAAATAATGAGGAAGAGGAAAGAGAGAGTTCGTCAAAAAAATTTTTACAGTGAAAAGATTAGCTGGAGTTTTTTCTAAACTAAACCAGGGGCTTCGGTTGCTTGAAAACATGGACGCAAACACTGTTCCCTTTGCTAAAGTCCGTAGGCAGACTCGGGAAGCAGAGATGTTATCGCGAACTATATGAAGAAAAAAGAAAAGGACCATACCGACAACTCTCACTAATTTTCTGACTAGAAATGCCATCCCCATTCCCAGTGATAATCCAGATGATTCAGAACATTCCAAAAGTGGAGTTATTAACACAACTGACAAAATGCTAACATCATCCAACTCTTCTTCATCATTGAAGTAAATTTTTATGATTTGTGTATTTTTTTATGCATGTATGTATTAAAATATTGGTCAAGCGTTTGGCTACTAACCCAAACCGTCCACAGCTGGAATCCACCAGCCGCTCCTTGGAAACCTTACGGGGCAGTTCTACTCTGTCCTATAGGGTCGCTATGAGTCGAAATTGACTCGATGGCAATGGGTTTAAGTTTCTATGTAATGTTTCCAACCCCAAAAGACAAATAAAGATCGGATTTATAAAGATACTGATAATAAAAAGCAATAATAATGAAAACTAGAAAAAAGGAGGTAATAGAATTATGTCACAATCGACTTACGACAGAGTCATAGGAACAGAACCATATTGTAAGTCAGGGACTACCTTTAAATGCCACCTTGCATGTATATAGCACTTCACAATTTATAAATTCCTTTCATTCAAATATTTATCGAATTCACTACTTCAATTCGAATATCCATTGGCCTTCTACTATGTACCTACCAGCATTATTCCAAGTACCAGTGATGGAAGGTATCTGCTTTATTAGCATTTATATCATTGGTTGGAGGGAGACAATGAATGAACAAGTAAACAAACAAATCAATAACATACATTCAAATAGTGATAAAATTGCTGCCAAGAAAATAAAACAGAGTAATGTGATAGACTATGACTGGTTGGTGGTAGGAATGGTGTGTACAGATATGAAATATTTGATAGGGTGGACAGAAAAAGTGTTTTTGAAAAGATAGCTTATGAGTTAACACTTGGAATGCCAGAAGCCAAGTAGGGGATGTCAAGGAGAAGATCACTCTAGCCTCGATGTGGGAAAGATATTGATATTTGAGCAACAGAAAGAAGGCCCACGTAGAGGAACTGAATATGCAAGGGGAGAGGAAGAGAAAATAAGATTGGATAGGCAGGGGTTAGATCAAAAAGGGGCCTTTTAGGCTACTGAATTAAGGTTTCATTCTAATTGAGATGGGATGCTTTTCCAGGATTGTAAGAAATTTTAATTCCCACAATAATCTGTGAGGTAAATGTCATCTCTGTTTTACAAATCAGAAGATTCAATCAAAGAAACATTTGTGGATTGTCCTTAAGACACACAACTAATGAACAGCAAGATTCCAGTCTTCAGGGTCCTACTCTCAGCTTCTTTCTTTACCTACTGAAGGTGAAACTGGAAATAAACACACAAAGGAGAAAAATGGTGCAGCAACATGGCACTATCCTGTGAGTTCAATACATGAGTTTCCAGAACAGACACGGGAGCTTCCCTTATTATGGGAAGTCCCACAATTATTTGGGTCTATCTGGAAGAAGATTCCAAATATCTGAGGGCCTTTTGGCTCAAGCTTGAGACATATATTCTATTGAAGTTACTATCTGATATTTAGCATTATTGGATTTCTCATAATCAAATCTGCTTAACAGATTCCTTTGGGAAAGTAGCCAGCGAATACTGAAGATTAGAAGATGAGAAACTCTAACAATCATCATCAAACCATGAACTTCATTCTGTTTCTCTTTCTACCTTCACCTCCCACCTCATACTGCTGATCAATGGATGGCAACCCGTCGATGTGGCTGAGATAGAAATAGTCCTTCCAAAAGATCCTAAAATCGAGCTCTTTCACACTTCACCGCATATTATCACTCCAGTCAAACATTCCCTTCTCTCACCCACCCTAAAACAAATTGATTGAGATTAATTATTTTTTCATTCATTCATGGAATATCTGCTGTGCTATGGACCTAGCCCTACTGAAGTATTGGGTCTATTAATAGGACATAGTCTAGAACTTAAGCTTCTCACCACCTAGAGGTCTCCTCATACCCCTCAGACTCACCACCTCTTGGGGCTCCTTTTGTCCTCATTGTTCCTTTAAGCTGATTTCACCTGCACAGAAGTATTGTGATTGAAGGAAGAAAGTGTGGTTTGTGCTTCGCACCAACCCCCTAAGGCTATAACTAGTTGCCATTCAGATGTCATAATCTTTAGAGTCATTGGGGAAAGAATGCAGACATGGTCCCTTCATTGCCTGATTGCTGTGTGCATAAAGAACGTCCTGTGCCCGTTACCTTCTATTATTTTTGGTTAACTGCCCCCACACCTTCACTTCCAGAATTCTTCCCTCTGAAATTGGTTTTCCTCCTCTTCCTTGCCTAACCTGCTTCTCAGAACTCCTGTGGCTCTTGTCCAGGAGAGGGCGAGATCACCTTTGCTACTTAGAATGCGTGTCTTTTTCTTGCAATTAATTATGAGTCATTGGTCTTTTGATCGTTTAGTTTTCTCTCCTGACTTAGAAAGTCAAAGTCCTTGATGCCTCTCCAACAAAATTTATACTATGGGTATGTTTATTCCATTATGTGGTCAAAAAAAATGGACTGGCAAGAAGCTCTAAGGAGGGCTAACAATGAATTACAGCTGAACGAGAGAAAGCCGTGAACAGCCAAAACTGCTCGTGACTGTAAAGTGTACCACGCTTGTGTCATTATGTTTTACTAATACTTGGGCTCATCAAATGCTGGATTTGAAGGGGACTGAGAGATTATCTATGGTGCCCTCGTGGCGCAGTGGTTAAGCGCTCAGCTGTTAACTGAAAGGTCAGCAGTTCCAATCCCCCAGCCACTCCATCGAAGAAAGATGGGGCAATCTGCTTCCATAAAAATTCACAGCCTTGGAAACCCTACGTGGCAGTTCTACTCTATCTTACAGGATCACTATGAGTCGGAATTGACTCGATGGCAGTGGGTTTGGTTTATTTTTAAGAGATTATCTGGGGAGCCCTGGTGGCACAGTGATTAAGCACTAAGCTGCTAAACGAAAGGTCAGCGGTTTGAACGCGCTAGCCGCTCCATGGGAGAAAGATGTGGCAGTCTGCTTCGGTAAAGATTACAGCCTTGGAAACCCTATGGGACAGTTCTGCTCTGTCCTGTAGGTGCGCTATGAGTCAGAATAGACTGGACAGTAAGGAGTAAGAGATTATCTAAGGAATCCTGGAAGCACAACAGTTAAGCGGTCAGCGGCTACCTGAAAGGTGGCTGGTTGAAACCTACCCAGGGACTCTAAGGGAGAAAAGACCTGGCAATCTGCTTCTATAAAGATTACAGCCTAGCAAATCCTATGGGGCTGTTCTACTTGTCATATAGGGTTGCTATGAGTTGAAATAGACAAGAGATTATCTAGGTCTCTAGGTGGCACAAATGGTTTGTGCTTGACTACTAACCTGAAGCTTGGCAGTTTAAACCCACCCAGTGATGCTGTGGAAGAAAAGCCTGGTGGTCTGCTTTCATAAAGTTTACAGCCAAGGAAGCCCTATGGAGCAGTTCTACTCTGTAACACATGGGGTCACAATGAGTCAGAATCGACTGACAGCAATTTGTTCAAGAGATTATCTAAAATGTAATCATTTTATGCTGAGGAAACTGAGGTATGGAGCAGAAATACCTTGCCTACTGGAACTAATATAACTGAACTGTGAAGAAAAATAATCATTCCATATACATGATAATTTTTAAATAAGAGGATATTTATAAGAATATTACCTGGAGTTTGTATTGCTGTCCCAAGTTCTAGAATTCATTCTTCCCCAGCTTGACCCTCCTATGTCCACAGTGATAACTTTCCCCTCTTCTTCCTAGGTCTGCTCAGTCCTTATGATGTGGGCTGCTCTGCCGGCTTTGCTCTCTACTTCCGTGCTGGGAATGGAACCTTCACCAGACCCTAGCATACTTGACTAGATTTCTGAGAATCTATTTAAACTCAACAAAGTAGGGGCCAAAGACCAGGGCAGGGCAAGGGCAGAACTCTGCCCCATCTCCCCAGTCATTGCCAGGATCCTGCTTCAAAGAAGTGCTATTCCCTAAATCACAACTCAAAACTTCCCCTCCATCCTCAGTCATGAGCACAGCTGATCTCCTGAAGATTGGATGTCTTGGTTAACAAAACAAGTCCCAGTTATACACAGGTTTGTCACAGGCTGGATGTTAAGTTGAAGCTTCTAGTCAGTCCCTCTGTCTCCCAAAGAGCAGCCCCGAGGCAGTGTTTGCCCCTACCCCATCCCAACTTGTTCTCTTCTCCCTGGCCCACTACTGAAGGCCTAAAAAGTTGGTTGGCGGAGGCAGTATGAGTCTTGATGATTAAGAAGATATATTTATTTTCTAGGTAGAGAGTAGGACCCATCCTTGACAAAATTTATTCTTGGTGATACCTTCTGTTCTGCTTTCCTCCACCTGCCTCACTACTGTCAGTCAAAAGACACATTAGTGAGTTGTACTTTAGAATCACTGGCAGTGTGTTTTTTTTACAAGCGGGATTTACATGTTTTATAAACCTTCTTTTTATCCTGTAGTGCAGTGGTTCACGACCCCGGCTACGCATTAGAATTACCTGGAAATCTTTCTAAAAACACTGATCCTCAGGCTCCGTCATGATTAGTTAAATCAGAATCTCAAGAGATGGGTGAGACTGGGCATTTGCATTGCTTAAAACCTCCTCGGGACATTCAAAATTTTAGAGCTGAGAACCACTGTCTTGTTAAAGGCTGTTTGGGGCTTGGGGCACCATGAATACTGAGTGGGTGGCATTTCTCATTACTTGTACTCCCAAAACCATACCACATGGACTATTGCATAATGTATCCATATTCCAAACAAGTTTTGCTGAATGTCTACAAGGGTTAACATGAGAGTCCTCCTAATTTCTTTCTCTGAAGTTTCAGAAAGGAGAATTAAGTTCACATTTGATTTTCAGGAGGGAGCTTAAAGTATTCCACCACTTGGCACTCGAAAAGGGCAAGGAAATATTGGTAGAAGCTTGGGACAAAACAAAAGCAGAAATAGAAATCTCAAAGAAGGGGCCAGACATCAGGTCCAAAGAGAAGTGTTACAAATCCTGTTTGGTTCAAAGGCATGAGGTAAGAACTAAGAGGAGTTTAGCTTACAGGAAGAGGACAGGGACATAATATGGACATAACAGGATACGGGGCAGAACAAGGTCATTCAAGGGCAACATCATGATAAACAGAGAAAAAACTGAAGTTGTCAAGGATTGCATTTTACTTGGATCCACAGTCAACACGTATGGAAGCAGTAGTCAAGAGATCAAACGACGCATTGGGTTGGGCAAGTCTGCTGCAAAAGACCTCTTTGAAGTGTTGAAGGGCAAACTTGTCACTTTGATGACCGAGGTGCGCCTGACCCAAGCCATGGTGTTTTTCATTGCCTCATATGCATGTGAGAGCCGGGCAATGAATAAGGAAGACTGAAGAAGAATTACACCTTTGAATTAATGTGTTGTACAAGAATATCGAATATACCAGGGACTGCCAAAACAATGAGCAAATCTGTCTTGGAAGAAGTACAGCCAGAGTGCTCCTTAGAAGCGAGGATGGTGAGACTTCGTCTCACATACTTTGGACATGTTATTGAGAGGGACCAGTCCCTGGAGAAGGACATCATGCTTGGTAAAGTAGAGGGTCAGCGAAAAAAAGGAAGTCCCTCAACAAGATCGATTGACACAATGGTTGCAACAATGAGCTCAAACATAACAACGATTATAAGGATGGTGCAGGACTGGGCAGTGTTTCATTCTGTTGTTCATAGGGTCGCTATGAGTCGGAACCGACTCTACAGCACCTTACAACAACAACAACAACGATTACTTTTTAACAATGTTTGTTGCAGTTGGGTGTCATCTAATTGGTTCCGACTCATAGCGATCCTAATTCATGAAAAAAAACACATTGAGAGATTGGAGGCTGGGCAGAAGTTGAGGCAATATTAGAGCACAAAACTTTCCCTGATAAAAATAGATAGCCAAGAGTTAATTCTAAAATGGAGAAATTAAGAATCTCACCATATTTTGGAAAACAAAAAAAGAAGCAATTCCATAAGAAACCCATTAAAGGGGTAAAAGTGGTTCCTTTGGGGAGTGTGGAACTGTAGGGTAGGACACTGCTGTTTTTCATTATAATTCTGTCAATTATATTTCATTTTTATTTTAACTAGGTGCATGGGTTACTTTGGTAAAAATAAAATATAGTAATAATAAAAATATATATATTTTTATAAAACAGAAAAATGGACAAACCCCTTGGTGATGGAGATATTGAAGAGAAAATTCTAATGGCCCACTGCATCAGGTTCCAAGTTTGCTTTTGTCCCTAAATGCCCATGTTGCTAGGTTCTCCACATAGTGTGTTCAGTCCAGCTCATCACGTGGACTGGAGAGACTGGAGGTTGTCAGGCCAGCAATGTAAGTTGTATGGAGAGCACAGAAGGTTGGAGTAGGACATAATCTCACTCCTGTGCTCATCCTGAAAATCAAATCCACTGTCCAGGCAGCGTAGAAGGCCAACCCTAAAATCCTATATGTGGCTGGCAGGAGTTATGACCAAACATCCCACAGGTTTCAGGTCATTTGATGATGGCCCAGCTCCAGTCTTAAGGAGTCGATTTTGTTGACATATTGAGACTTTAAGAGACCAGCCTTGGTTCTCAAAGTGGTGCCTTTGTGAGTTGGCATCCATACTTCCAGGAGACTTGAATCCAATAAACTTAGCCATATATAGGTTAGTGGTAGCCCCAAGGCATTGCCATGGACTTAACTACCTAGGCTTTGGCTCAGATAAACCTTGTGTTCAAGTTCTAGCTCTGCTGTTGACTAGCTGCGTGGCTTCAGGCATTTTACTTAACCTCTCTAAGGCTTGATTTCCTCCACTGAAAATGGGGATAACAGTCATCTCTATCTCATTGGGAGATTTTGGGGAGATAATTCATGCAAAGTTTTTAGTGCAACGCTCCATAAATGCTAGTGCTGAGTACTAGCTTTCCTTTGAGTCCAGTACGTTTTTCTTCCCAGTGTCCCATGCACTGACGGGGCAAGGCATTCTTTCAGCTTTCCCAAATGGTGCAGAGCACACTGCATCTATTCAATACATGTTAATGATTGTGATGCCAGCCAGGATGATGCAGCCAATAGTCTCCTCTCTGGCAGTGAGACACTGTCATGAAAAAAGCAGCAAAAGAATCTCTCTCTCTTTCTCTCTCTCTCCGCATTAATGTGGTGCCAAGCAAGACAGAACTTCCATAATCCATCCAGAGCCCTGATACTCATACAAGGAATGTTGTTGTTGCTGTTAGGTGCCGTTCTGACCCATAAAGACACTATGTACCACAAAATGAAACACTGCCCTGTCCTGCTCCATGCTCACAGTTCTTGCTATGCTTGAGCCCATTGTTGCAGCCACTGTGTCAGTCCATCTCGTTGAGGGTCTTCCTCTTTTTCGTTGACCCTCTACCAAGCATGATGGCCTTCTCCAAGGACTGGTCCCTCTTAATAACATGTCCAAAGTATGTGAGATGTAGTTTCGCCATCCTTCCTTCTAAGGAGCATTCTGGCTGTACCTCTCCCAAGACAGATTTGTTCACTATTTTGGCAGTCCATGGTATATTCAATATTCTTTGCCAGCACCATAATTCAAAGGCGTCAATTCTTCTTCGGTCTTCTTTATTCATTGTCCAGTTTTCGCATACATATGATGCATTTGAAAATACCATGGCTTGGGTCAGGTGCTCCTTAGTCTTCAAAGTGACATCTTTGCTTTTCAACACTTTAAAGAGGTCTCTTGCAGCAGCTTTGCCCAATGCAATGCATCTTTTGATTTCCTGGCTGCTGCTTCCATTGGTGTTGATTGTGGATCCAAGTAAAATGAAATACACAGGGAATAGGAATGCTGATTTCCCTGAATTTGTTAGCCATGAAATACTTTCTGGCTAGATAAGGCTGGAATGCATGCTGCATGAAAAAAGAAAAACTGTGTTGGGAGTTTGGAATGAGTTAATGACATTAAGCCCTATGTACATCACAGAAGGAAAGAGAACAAGGAGAAAACCAAGCTGTTTCTGAGTTGCAGAATACCTGAAACATCTCCCAAAGAAAGAAATGCTCTCTATATCCATGCGCCGCATGGCTTCACTTCTCCAGAATGTCTGGATGCATACACTAACACCATACACATACATTTCAACCTAAAAGACAATGGTTTCCCTTGAAACCATGGGCATCCTGAGTTGCCATCTGGCTCCATATCTCCTACCCATTTCTCCTTCTCAGGAGGGCAGTAAAGCAACCCACCGCTAACTGAAAGGTCGGTGGTTCAAAATCCCCAGTGGCTCTGTGGGAGAAAGATGTAACAGTCTGCTTCTGTAGAGATTTACAGCCTTGGACACCCTATGGGGTCGCTATGAGTTGGAATCGACTCGACGGCAGTGGGTTTGGTTTGGTTTCGTATAGAGGGCAGAAGTCCCTAGGTGGTGCAAATGGTTGGCACTCAGCTACTAACCTAAAGGTTGGCACTTCAAACCCATCAGCAGTACAGCGTAAGAAAGGCCTGGCAATCTGCTTCCATTAAGATCACAGCCAAGAAAACCCTGTGGAGCAGTTGTACTTTGTAATACATGGGGTCACCACGAGTCAGAATAAACTCAATGGCAACAAGTTTGGTTTTTTTGTTTGTTCATAGAGGGCAAAGGAGCCCATGGGAGGTAAAAATGTTTAATGTACCTGGCTACCAACCAAAAGGCTGGAGGTTTGATTCTACCCAGAGGCACCTCAGAAGAAAGGCTCATTAATCTGTTTCCAAAAAAGCAGTCATTAATTCTACTCTGACACATACAGGGTAGCCATGAGTTGGAATTGACTCGACGGCAATGGTAAAGAAGGCAGAAGTAGCTGTGGTTATTTTGGTTTATGAATTCTTCCCAGATCATAGGACTAAGCAAAAAACCCAAACCCATTGACTTCAAGTTGATTCTGACTCATAGCGATCCTGTAGGACGGAGAACTGCCCCATAGGGTTTCTAAGGAGCAGCTGGTAGATTCGAACCACTGATCTTTTGGTTAGCAGCTGAGCTCTTAACTACTGCACCGCCAGAGCTCATATGACTAGTGAGTGGTAAAGTCAAGAGTCAAATCCAGTCATCCTGACACCTAGTCCAGGGCCTTTCCTATTCCAATTAACGCACTTTGATGTAGTACATAAACTGAGAGAGTTTAATTCCGGGAGGCAGACTTAGAGAGAGGGGAGAAGGAAGCCTCTCTCCCAGCTGGTGTTTATGTGCATTTAGCAGCCTGTAAATCCTTTAACCTTCAGCAAGTGAAGTAGGTAATCTGCCCCTCCTCCTTTCTACCCAGTTTTTGACTGTCTGTGGTGACTTTTTAAATCACAGAACACTCTAGTTGCCAAGGAACCTCAGACACCGCTTTGCCCAACAACCTCATTTTATAAATAAGGAAATTGGAGTCATTCACCCTTCTAAGCTGCCGCAGATGTTCTTTTTAAGCAGAACATGCTCATTTTACCTGCACACAAATTACTGGAGAAGTCACACTGGGTATTTTGTCATAAATCTTTAAGTAGAGCATTTTCAAGATGGAGTTGAATAATGGAGGAAAACTTAGCAAAACAGCTTAGGTGACAATAACAATAAGGTACACTAGAAACTATTGTGTTGTTTAATGAACTGGGGAGAAAGCACTTTTGCAGCTCTTAAAGTGCTCTTGGGCATTAACTCATTAATCCTCAGAGTAGTGAGGAAATCTTATTCAGAAACACCTACTGTCCTAAACTCCCTGAAGGCCAAGAAGCAAAAAAAAAATAAAACAAAAAAAAAAAACAAAGGAATAGTATGACTGTGACCATCTAGATTTGAGAAACAGCTAAATAGATTAGCAAAGGAGAGCAGGATAACTTTAATCTACATCAGTATTAGAACTAGTGATGAAGCAGAGGAAGATACCAAGAGACGGTCTCAGCCTGCACCCTCCTGTGCCCAGAGTGTGTGAGCTGGCTAGAGCAAGAGCTTCTCAAACTAGCTGTGGTGGAGGACCAGTGGTCCCTTACCCCCACATAGGGTTTCCAGATAAAGCAAAAAAAAAAAAAAAAATACAAAACACTCAGTTAAACTTGAATTTCAGACAAACAAAAAATATTTTTAGTAGGAGTATGTCCCATGGAATACCGAGGGACATAGGCCACCTAAAATATTCGTTGTTTGTCAAAAATTCAAATTTAATTCTGTGTCCTGTATTATCTGGCAACCCTACCATCATCCCAATCTGTCACGGAACAATACCTGAAATGATAAAATGACTGCACGTGACCAGAAGCAGCTCCTGCCACATATGACTCACCACTGTATTGGACATTTGGTCTATGTCACCTTTATTGAGATGGGCCCACTGATCATGTTTTTGGGTGTCCAAAACAGGTCGAACAGCTGGAAAAATTTCCTAAATGATTACTCTCCATTTCTGTACCTATGTGGTTGAGGATCAGTAACAAATACTTTGCGGGCTGGCTTTGATCTGTGGAGCACATTTTAAGAGCTCGTCTGCTAACCAAAATGTCGGCAGTTCAAATCCACCAATCACTCCTTGGAAACTCTGTGGAGCAGTTCTACTGTGTCCTATAGGGTCCCTATGAGTCACAATCAACTCATCGACAGCAACAGGTTTGGGTTTTTTTTGAGTTTGGGCTAGAAAGGAGGAAGCTGCTTATGCATTCCAGCTCCATCTCTTGCCAAGTGAGCAAGTTAGGCTAGGGCATGCATCTTCCCAAGTCTCTGATCATCTCTAAATACCAATGAGAGTAATTGTGCCTAATGCCGGGTTATTCAATGTGGGGACTACTCCATATACTTGAGACAGTAGCAATGGAGGAATGCCTCCACTTCTTCCAAAACACCAAGATGAGAGAGAGAAATGAAAAATGTAAATATTTAGCTTTAAAGAAAAACATCAATGTAGTAATTATGGGAAATTTCAAAATTTGTTAGACTCTCTTATACCTATCATACTATTTAGAAATGTTTCCATATTGAAGGCCACTTGAGGGTAAGGGAGAATGTGAGTACCTTAATCTTGGAGAGCTTAGTGATTCAAAGTGATTTTGAACTGGCCCTGATTATGGTTTTTTTTGCTTACTTTACACAATCATCGTAAGATTCAAAAAAGTTATGTAAAATGCTAAGTGACTCATCAGTGTTCGTTTCTTCTAGGCAAAATGTTGGCATAGTTAAAATTCGGCTTTTAAAACAAAAAGATAAATGCCAATTTTTGCCACATGATGTGGGAAATGATATAGACATAGACAAAGTCACAGACAACAGACATAGTCATAGATATGAATATACACATAGACATAAATATAGACATAGGTGTGGACATAGACATATGTGTAAAATTCCCAGAGCTGCTGAGACCATGGACACATGTGCACCCTTGCACCCTGCACTCACATAGGTAGAGTGTCATGATTAAGAATTCAGCTTCTGGGCTCAGGGGATAGTTTCAGTTTGGTTCTGCCATTTACTAGTTGTAGAAGTTTCAGTTTCCTCATCTGTAATATGGAATAATACTGGTAACTATCCTACAGAATTAGTGTACAGGATTAACTGAAATAATCCATGGGAAACATTTAGACTATTGTCCAGCCCTTAGTAGGTTCTCAAAAAATGTTGTCAATTGTTTTCTTTATTTATAACAACTAGTGAGTATAAAATTTCCCTTATACACTAAAACTTGTGAAAGCCGGAATTTGACAGAACCAGCTTGCATTTCCGAGTCTTGCAAGTTTTCCGCCTTTGACAGGGTGCTTACCACTCACTTTTCTATCTTTCTCGATTAAGAATCCTACCTCATAAACACCCAGTGAGTCTTCCTTCTCTGACAGGTTTCCACCTTACACAGGTTCCAGCTTTTGCAGGTTTTACTTATTTATGGAGGCAATACAGAAGCATGTAACTAAAGCGTCAAAATGTGCATACCGAAAATCGGCTCCGGGGATGATCATCATTGTATTGCGATTTAGGAAATAATATTGGAGTTATTATTTCCTCTCCCTGAGCATAGAGAATGTGACCCAGCTGGAGCTGGGCTCTCAAGGACTCACAAGGACACATCAACTGGGCCCTGAGGTATAAAGACAATAGCTAAGATAATCTTGGAAAATATCTTTCAGGGAAACTTTCACATAAAGCCGATCAAACACAGCACAAAAGACTCACCACTCTAATCTTTTTCTATTAGCATTTAGTGAATAGAAATTTGTTGGACCAATAAAAACCCTCCTGACTGTCATTACTGAAAACTGTACAAATGATTGTTAAGAAAGACAATTGAAAATGTAGGATCACAGTTTCTAGTCAATCTGAAAAGGCTAAGCTTTCAATGTTAGTATATACTGATGGCTCTGTAACTATTCTTTGGACTCAGGCAGACATGGCTGTGGCAGCATGCTTGTCTGTTTTTCCATTCTTGCCTATTCTATAATGGTCTTTGGGCTTGGGCAGATGTGGCTGTGGCAGCATGCTTGTCCGTTTTCCCATTCTTGCCTATTCTGTAATATTCCGTGGACTCGGGCAGACATGGCTGTGGCAGCATGCTTGTCCGTTTTCCCATTCTTGCCTATTCTGTAATATTCTTTGGACTTGGGCAGACATGGCTCTAGCAGCATGCTTATCCGCTTTTCCACTTTGTCTGTTCTGTGATATTTCCTTGGACTTGGGCAGACATGGCTGTGGCAGCCTGCTTGTCGGTTTCCCACTTCTGCCCTTTTGAATATATGCCGAATAAAACTTACTTTTTGCTTTACTAAACTTTGTGATGTTCTTCCCTTATAACAGTTGTTTATGAAGTAACAATTAGGAAGAACCCAAAATATCCAGTGTTAGAGTTTGTTCAGATACATTATGTATGCATACATATACCTGGGTGCATAATCAAAATAAGACAGAGCCCCCACAGTGCAGTATTAAAAATCATGTTTTCTTTGCCTGGCTTCCTCCCCCACAGTGTTGTGTTGAAAAATCCTGTTTCCTTTGCTGGGTTTCCCCCACCCCCAGCTTTGCGTCTGAATCCTGCTTTTGTTTGGAGGTTATATGTAAACCCCATTGTATCTGTGTAGTATGATTAAGAATGTTGCTGAGGTAACTTGTATGAACTCCCTACTTGTAAATCCCTTTAAAGGTAACTTGCCTGCCCGCCCTTGGCAAGTAGTCTTGGCAGTAGAAGCAGCTCTGACTGACTCCTTCCCTTGTACAACAAAATAAAGGTGCCTTTCCTGTTCTCTCACCTTGGTCTCTTGTTTATTGGCCAATACAAGTCATGTTAAGCAAGAATCTGAGGTTTCCACCCGGTAATGAAAATTTAGGATGATGTTGTCAAAACCAAACTGGAATTTCTGTTAAAATTAAGGAAAAGAGATTTATTGAAGAAATAGAGTGATCCAGATAGGGCAGCACTTCATGAGGATTCACAAAAGTACTCCTGCAAAAGGAATTTTTTGCAGTTGAAATACAGAAAATCCAGGAATGTATAAGGAAAAAAATTTTGATTGGTTATTTACAAAATCATGATTTAATAGATATCAGGCAATTACAAGATTGCTTAAGCATTGTTTTGTTAAAAAGTCTTGTTAATCTATGGATATTTGCGGGGACAGCCTGAGTAAGTATCCTTCCTGGGAGCCTGCTGTGAGAGGAAGGTAGGGGAGCGGAGCTCACAGGCTTCCTGAGGTATTCTGGCTAGCTGACTTTTGAGAATCAACTCAAAATGAGCAGTAAACAATAAAAACAGAGTTGAGCTTACATCTTTGGAAGAAGCCTCTCCTTATGCTAAGCACTTAGATTTTGGGGGCTCCTTCACAATGTACATGCAAATAAAGTCTTCATCTTATCTTTGGTTATCTCTAGAGAAGGGCTATTTTCTTTTCCTTTTGTAAGTTTTCTACAATGATCTTATATTATTTGTGTAATAAAATTTCTTACAAAGGTATAAAAATTGTGGCTTTTTTCCTCTCCCAGGCTACCCTCTCAAGGATGACACTCCATCTCCCCATGTCTCGCTTCTCTTCTGCCAATCAAAACCCATTGCCTATTAGGCTTTTTTTGTCCCAGGTGTCCAGATCTTATTAGGTGCATTAGGTGGAAACATCTGGGTAGGTTGGCCCTACTGGCAGATCAAACAAAGAGTGGTCTTATTTGAGCTGTCTGGAAATGCTTGGATAACAGTAGAGGGAAATCAAAATGATAGAACAGACAGCAGCAGAGTTAATCGAATGCAAAGAACAAGGCAAAGACTTAATGGAAGTAGCAAAGTCAGCAAACTGTTAGGAGAAACAGCCTGAAGTTGGGGTCAGATGAAGAGATCCAGGACTTGTGAATGAAGTGTGTGTGACAGGGAGCCCAGCCACTCTTATGGGCTCTTATCCATGTACAGCTTCAAGGAGCATACTGTGCTGGATAATAGGTATAAATGATTGAGACTATATTGAGATAACTTCTTGAAATGAATCAAGGTGCTTTTTCTATTACATTTCCTCATACAAAACCTTCCCTTTGTTCATCCAGAGGCATTCATCGCTGAGGGGAGGAATGATCTAATAGTAACAGAAATGCAAAGAGAGCTGGTGTTCAGATTTTGAGTTTCAAGGAAAGTTCTTGGTGCCCATTTCAGAGGCAATAATTGTGAAAGCCAAAGCCTGAAGCTGTTGATTTGAAAGGGAAAAAAAGAGGTTTTTGTAAATCAAAAGGCAAAGCCCTAAAGGAGCTGAACGCAAAATATATCCACCAACAATAGGCTGGAAAGAGAATGGAGGTTGCATTAGTTTCCTATAACAAGGAGGACTGGGTTGCTGAGAATCTCTTACCTGCTAAAAACATATAAGAATGTTAGATAGATTTAAAAGATTTAAAAATTTTTAATATATAGCTGAACTTGAAAGAAAGAAAGCTCAACATCCGTCATTCAGAAACAAAGAGGGAACTTAAAGTCAGAGAGTTTTCAAAGACAAAATGTATCAGATAATTAAGAAGAAGATTTTATTCAGATTAATGAAATAGGGAAAATATGCATTAATAAGGAACCTATCAAAGAAGAGGAAAAGGTCCTAGGGTTTTAAAGAGACAGGTAAACAAAGGGAGTCATGTGGAAGGATGGAAATAGGTCTTATCTGAGTCACTGAGACTCAGTGGGTCTTACCTTGTAATATGCTAGCACCTGGTAATCTTTTGCAATTAGCTGGTCAGGGTTAGCCTTACTCTGAACACAAAAGGGTGGAGGGATTTCTGAACTGTGATTGTGTTCAGGGAGCACAGGGCTCAGGTAAAGTTCAACACTTCTTTCTGAACAGCTCGGGAAAAACCAGTTGCCGTTGAGTTGATTATGACTTATGGCAACCCCATGTGTGTCAGAGCAGGACTCTGTTACATAGGGTTTTCAATGACTGAATTTTCATTAAGTAGATCACTAGGCCTTTCTTCTGAGGTGCCTCTGGGTGGACTCTAATTGCCAACCTTTTGGTTAGTAGCCAAGGGAATTAACTCTTTATACCACCTGGGGACTCCTGAAAAGCTCAGAGTTGATCATAAATTTTCTGATTGGGTTATGTAGAGGTTAAGAAATACTCTATTGGTTACCGGCATTGTTCCTGCAAACCAGCTGAAATAGCCATTGAGAGGTAGCCTCAAAGGTCAGTTGTTTCAGGGCCTTGGTGGTCAGGCATCTTAAAAGAGGGATGCCTAAAATGAAAAGAAGAAATTTTTGCTGTATTAAAGTCTAGAGCCAGGAGTTGAACCCTGAGGGTAACCAGTTCAGAGTATTTTAAGAAATCAGTGAAGGAACATCTTTCAGTTATAGAACATCACTCATTGTGTTTCTCTTGTTGAAGATGTCCACAGTCTTGGTTACATCTTGTATAATAGTATTGGAAACTGTTTTAATTCTCCTGGAATCCAGATTTCTGGGTCCATGGAGTTGGGGTGATCCACCCAGGCCATCTGCCCTTGGGTGTCTTTTTGACCCTTGAGCCTTGGAGAAACTGCTTCCTGGGGGTCACTTTTGAGTCAAACAATGATTTAGATAAACTAGTAAGACCATTTTGCCTTGGGCATTGTGCTCTTGAAGAATTCAGTCCATTTCAGGAAACAGAGATTCCAAAGGTCAGATTGGGAGCTATGTTTTAGGGTAAATCAGTAATTATTTTAATTGTTCTTCAGGATAATGTTGTGTGAAATTTTTCCTGACCACAAATTGTTTATCAGTTCTGTTCTGGCACTTTTTCCATGACAATGCTGATAAGATTTGGTCCAAGAATTTTGGAAGCTCTTCTCATGTTAGGAACATGTTTGACTCTCTAGTTGAAATGTTACCCCAATTTTCAAATCATATATTAAGTAAACTTCAATTTCTATTATTGGCTTAATATGATTTTTGTTTTAACAGCATGTGGGATCCAAACATTTCAATGGACTTTCTTTGTGGCCAAGACATCAGCTTATTCAGGAGATATACAGCCCATACATGGTTTGCTGTGGTGGTGATTTCTTTGAGGTTTATATCAAGTCCTCAGGCTTCAGCTCACAGGGTTTCATCAGATCCTGGAGGAAAGGGCCAGCTACAAGGAGCCTTAGAGTCTCAAGACGCATCTGGGCAGTCAGGTTTTAGTCCTCGGTGATGCCAAGTCAAGAGGGAGGGAGAGAAATTGGAAAAGAGAGTTTGGAGAGTTGTAGCCAGACATTGAAGAAAACAGAAAGAATAGAAATCTGGCGAAGATGGACGCTGTGCAAGATAACAGGATCCGGTCTAATTTTCAGGTAGTTCACAAAACTCGTTTTTCCATGAGGGTGGAAGGGAGGGCACAAAATCTGTACCAGACAAGACAGAGTTTGCACAACTATCAGTTTTCACTATTTAAAAAGAGGTACAAAACAGCTCAAAGTCAATGAGCAAAGCCAGAATCTGACAATCCAGAAGATGTGCTATAGACAATGCGTAGTTTTCCACTGAAATACAAAATTTCTCTCTAAAGTCACTCCTCTTGGGTCAAAAATAATCTCAAAGAAACATTATTCTAGATCACAAAATAAGCCTGGTTTCATTACATTTGGCTTCATTATTCTATATATTAATAGAAGTTTATAGGTAAATGATATAAATCTCCAACTGAAAACCACTGGCTCTGAAGATGCTCGATTCAAATTAAAGAAGTAAAGCTGTGATCAAGTTAACATTTCAAAAATAACTGAAATTTTGACTGGTAATACTCTATTGCTGTTGTCTGATATCAGGGAAAGCAGCCCCACCACTCGATGAAGAGAAACATATCATGGACAGTGAGGGCACTGTCAAATCTCTAGGAACTTCCCATACAGTATATATAATTTCTGAAATATTTATATTAATAACATTTTCCCATACAAATTTAATCTAGGGAAGCCTAAGTATCTTCAGATTTGAATAACTCTTTCCATGCAACCCACCAATCCAGTTGCCTTGGAGTTGATTCCAACTCATAGTGACCCTACAGGACAGAGTAGAACTGCCCTATGGGGTTCCCAAGGAGCGGCTGGCAGATTCGAACTGCCGACCTTTTGGTTATCAGCCATAACTCTTAACCACTGTGCCACTACGACTACACAACCCAACCCACCAATAATAACATATTGAGAAACCTAATTATCTCTAGCACATCTCTTTTTATTAAGTGAAGGAACAAATCCTTTGTGATTTTCCAGAGGCCTTCTGGAAAATCTCAAAGACAGTCCTAAGTGCAAAAGATATGAGTTAGGATTCAATTTGAGGATACCAAAATTGTCAGGAGATTTAAACTTGATTAAGATAGGATCACAGGATACCGAGAATCAATACTTAGCTACCTATTAAACTAAAGTAACAACAAAAGATTTTAAAAGTAAATATAGGAGGTAATATGATGGTAAAGATTCTCAAATCATTTTATGTAAGAAATTTTTATTTTCTAAATAATTAAGGATATAATAAAATCAACATAAACTATAAAGCCTATTCTGTGTCAAAGACACAGAATCTTTGCTGTCTAGGCATATTACATAGAAGGTAAAGAATAACTGTGTCCAACCTCTTAGTAAGAGAGATCAATACCATAAGGGGGGAAAAACGTCACTTTAAGAGAGAAAAAAACAAATTCTAGTTTTGCATCAATATAATAGTTTATATTAAAACTCTTTTTTGAAAATCTTATATACAAGACACAGATAAAGAATATATGCAGGTAAAATCCCTGACTTATGACAGGGTTCTATTCTGATGACTCCGTCATAAGTCAGTTCTGACATAAGTTGAATACCTCATTTTTATTTTATTTTTTTAGTGTTTACCTGTTATTACATTTTATTATCAGTATCTTTATAAATTCTATCTTTTATTTGTCTTTAGGGGTTAGAAATATTACATATGAACTTACAGATATATTTTAACATTTTATGTAGTACATGGAGCCCTGGTGGTGCAGTGGTTAAAGGCTTTGCTGCTAACCAAAAGGTCAGCAGTTCAAATCCACCAGCCACTCCTTGGAAACCCTATGGGGCAGTTCTACTCTGTCCTATAGGGTCGCTATGAGT
>NW_004443962.1:1707676-1737389 GCF_000243295.1 Trichechus manatus latirostris | reverse complement strand
CCAGCCACTCCTTGGAAACCCTATGGGGCAGTTCTACTCTGTCCTATAGGGTCGCTATGAGTCACAACCGACTTGATGGCAATGTTTGGTCGTTTGTTTTTTATGTAGTACATATTGCTAACAATAAGATGTTAAAAAAAAAAAAAAAACCTAGATAGTCATAAATGCAGTTCACTGTAACTTGAATACATCATAAGTCAGAGATTACCTGTAGTTTCAGTCCTAAAATTTCAGCCCTGGATCAAGAGCAAATGCAGAACTTACTATTTCATATCAAAGAACTGGTCTGTTTCCAGTGGCTATGAAATCTTAAAAAAAAAGACAAATACAGAAATAAACAGAAGAGTTTAACAAACCAGAATTTTGTTGTCTCTCATCCAACAGAAGTAAGAGCTCTACAAACTATTATTCCATTTATAGAGATCACAAAATGATCAGACCATGAAATCAAAAGAAGCTGCCACCAGAAATCAAGTGAGTATTCAGAAATAATCAAAATCAAATCCTTACCATGCTTCCAGTGGGTTAGAGTCCAGACCACAGGATCAGGGGTCAGATACACTGCTGAATCCCCAGATCACCAGTCAGGAACAGAGCACAAAGGACTCCAAGGAGTCTTATTATGTGAGGGGAGTAAACAAGTTTCTGAAGACGAGGTCCAATTCCATCTGAGTAACAGCACCAAACTGCCAAAGACAAAATGCAGCAGACAATTAAGATGATACTGTTCAGGATATTGCAATAGGAAGAATGTTCACTAATGAAGATCATCTAAAACAATGGTCATATAGGAAAGGGGCTTATGGGCAGGTATACAAGGGAGTCATCCACAAATCTTATGAGAATCATGAGGAAGGATGGAAACAATCTTATCTGAGTCATTGAGGAAAGGTGGAGATGGGGCTTGTCTCAGAATATGGAAGAGTAGGGTGGTCCTTTGTGGGTTATCTATTTTGGGAGCACAAAAGGTTGAGGGAGAGAGTGTTAGAAGACAAAAGGGTGGGGGGATTTCTTAATTGTTGCCATTGGAGCAGAAGGCTCATGTGAAGTTCAACATTGTCAGAGGTAAGCTTGTAAGCTGTATCCCCAGGTCAGACCTTGACTTTGATTGTGATAGCTTGGAACTAGGTTTTTAATATTCACTATAAAAAAACCAAACCCATTGGCGTCAAGTCGATTCCAACTCATAGCGACCTTATTGGACAGAGTAGAACTGCCCTATAGGGCTTCCAAGGAGTGGCTGGTAGATTCGAACTTCTGAGCTTTTAGTTAGCAGCCTAACGGCTAACCACAGTGTCACTAGGGCCCCAGTGTTCATTATAGTGAAATCAAAATGAATTACATAAGGTGGGTAGCTGGAATTAAAACCCAGTTGAGACAGCACCACAGATTTGTTTCTTTCTAAATGATATTGGGACTAAAATATCTTCATGCACCAGTTCAGGGAAGTAAAAACTAAGTTTGTCTATGTTTGAATCTATGAGAGAAAAAAGTCTCTTATGAATAATTAAAACTCTTTAGCCAAGTAACCATATAGAACCTCAATTTATCCTACCTGTGTGGTGTGAGAACCTCCAACCTAAGAAAGTAACGTAACGTCTGGACCAGGACAAGCAAAACGCTACAGTGCCTGGCAAAGTAAATACAAACTCCTACAAACAACGCAAAAAATTCTTCTAAAGGAGAGCTTACAGATTAAAAAAAAAAAAAAATACAAGAGAAAATTGTTTACTATGAAAGAATCAGCAAACACAACGAACAAGTAAATTAAAGTTCCCAAGACTTTCACATAATAGAAAAATGGAAAAGAGGCTATAAAATAAATATATTATTAAAGAGCTAAATGATGAAATCTAAACCATAATGAAAAAGTAAACTATTATAAAAAAATAGAGACTTGGAAACAAATAACTTCTAGAAATAATAAAAGCTACCTGAAATCTTTAAAAATTCATGAATAATTTAAATTGTAGATTAGACACAGCTGAAGAGCCAAATTAGTGAACTGGAACATAGATCTGAAGAAATAGCCAAACTGTACCATGGTAAGACCAAAAAAAAAGGTGAAAAATACGATATGGAGTACAGAATTCACAAAGAGGAAACTTGAATGGCCAATAAATATATGAAAAGATGGTTGACCTAACTACTAATCAGAACAATGCAAACTAAAATAAAAATAAGATAGTATATGACATTTATCAGATTGGAAAAGCAATCTACCTGTTAACATGAAATGTTAGTGAGTGTGTGGAGTAATAGGAGCGATGATTAGAAAAAATGTCAAAGGAGACTAAAAAATAAACATTTATAAAAATAGGTTATCTAACCTACTTCAAACAAACATAGCTGTACCTAGAAGAAGGATAATAAGAAATCTATGTCTCTTTTAGCCCTAACTGGGTTAAAGAATGGTGTCGCCAATGAAAGGCTTCCATCTATGTAAGTCTGAGAGAAGGTAATAACCATAGAAATAAAGCCTCATTAAGGCTAATTAAAATAAGGATTTCCTTTTTAGAAGTGACCTGTTCAGTAACAGGCGAATTTGGATGACCTAATTATCATATTTGCTGTGGACTTTTTTAAACAAAGGAAATTGATTTTATGGATTTTGTGGTTTACACAAAGAAAAGTGACTAACAAACGAAGGGTAATTTGTCAAACTCTTATACAACGTTCCTGTGTTATTATTTGGGAATGCTTCTTATGCAATTTGATCACATCGGAAGTTGCATCAGCAATTCAATACAGTTTAACCAGCCCATACCAGGGCTTATGAGGGATAAAGAGATACACCAGATACTGTACTTACCCTCAACACACTTGAAATCTAGTGATAGAGACTGACGTACTCTGAAACAGATTACACTAATTTCTGCCCTTAAAAATTAATTCAGGTTTCAGAAAAATAGCCACTTAGTCAAACACATCATGCTGTCCCTCTACACCAAAGACCCAAGAAACCAAGTGAAACAGAAATTACAAAACACTACTGCAAGGAACCAAAGAGATGGACATAAACAGAAAAACAGTCCATGCTCATGGATTGGAAGACTTAACATTGTGAAAATGTCAATACTGCCCAAAGCGATCTATAGATATAATTTAATCTCGATCCAGATTCGATCAACATTCTTTAAAGACATGGAAAAACTAACCACCAACTTTATATAGAAAGGAAAGAGACCCTGTATAAGGAAAGCACTACTGAAGAAGAAAAAAGTAGGAGGCCTCATCCTTCCCAATCTCAGAACCTACTGTACTGGTACTGGTATAACAACAACACATAGAAAAATGGAACAGAATTGAGAACCCACAAGTAAATTCATCTCCCTATGGACAGCTGATCTTTGACAAAGGGCCCAAATCCATTAAATGGTGAATAGACAGTCTCTTTAACAAATGGTGCTAGCAAAATGGGATATCCATTTGCAGAAAAATGAAACAGGATCCGTACCTCACACCATATCCAAAAACTAACTCAAGATGGATCAAAGACCTAAATGTAAAACCTAGAACTATAAATATCATGGGATAAAAAATAGGGGCAAACCTAGAGTCCCTAATTTATGGCATAAATAGACTTTCAAACATGACTAAAAGTGCACAAACAGCAGAAGAGAAACTAGATGACTGGGACCTCCTAAAAATCAAACACTAAAGTGCATCAAAAGACTTTTCCAAAAGAGTAAAAAGAGAACCTACGGACAAGGAATAAAATTTTGCCAATAACATATCTGACAAGGGACTAATCTCTAAAATTTATAGAAAACTTCAACGTCTCAACAACAAAAAGACAGACAATCCTATTAAAAAATGGGCAAAGGACATGAATAGACTCTTCACCAAAGAAGACATTCAGGCAGCCAACAAATACATAAGGAGAAACTCACAATCATTAGCCATTAGAGGGATGCAAATCAAAATAATGAGATATCATCTCACCCCAGCAATAATGGCAATGGTCAAAAAAAATAGAAAACAACAAATGCTGGCAAGGGTGTGGGGAGATTGGAACTCTCATCCAGTGCTGATTGGATTGTAAAATGGTACAACCACTATGGAAAACAGTATGGTGCTTTCTTAAAAAGTTAGTAATAGAGATACCATATTCATAAAAAAGACCAGACTTACTGGTCTGATAGAGACTAATGGAAACCCCAAGACTATGGCCCTTACATACCCTTCAAACCTGGAACTGAATCCACTCCCGGAGATCACCTTTCAGCCGAACAATAGACAGGGCAGTGAAGTGAACAATGACACCCATGAGGAACATGCTCCTCAGAACAATCAACCATATGAGACCAAAATGGCAGCATTTGCCCAAAAACAAAGTTCAGAAGGCAGGAAGGGGCAAGAAAGATGGCAAATGGAAACAGGGAACCTAGGTAGGAAGTGAGTAGAAGGATGTCACATTGAAGGGGTTGCAAGTAATGCCACGAAACAAAATGTGTATAAATTGTTGAATGAGAAGCCAATTTGCTCTGTAAACTTCCACCCAAACTACAATAAAATGTTAAAAAAAAAAAAAAAAGTATTAATTCACTAAGTGCTACAAACAAGGAATAGAAATCTTGGAAACTCAAAGGGGGAAACATTTAATTTCAACTGACTATGGCTGGGAGATAGGACACCGGGAGGTAGAAGATTGGAGCAGTTTACTGGAGCATGTGAATTTGCACCTGTGTCTTAAAAATGGTAAGAGTTCAATGAGTACTGATGGAGGATGGTCATGAGATGATGCTATAAGGGGAAGGAACAGTAGTGGCAAAAGCCAAAAGGGAAGGAGCCATAGGCTCTGTTTGCAAAACGATGTGTTGATCTATTATAACTGGAGTGTGGAATGTATGATAACACGGGAGACATTACTAAAGAGTTAAACTGGAGTCATACTGTGGAAGGCTTTGACTGCCTGGGTAAGGTGTATATAATGATGATTTAAAACTTCTGTCTTATTACTTTGGATATTTTATTTTTCAATTATAAACTGTGCTCATTACTTCCATCCCTACATATATTGATTATACATGACAAGAGCGTTGGTACTAAATTAGTGTTAAAAAGCTTTTCAAAAGCATAAATGCATCTTGGATGATGTGACTGGTAGAAGCTCTGGAATGCAGATCATAACAAAATGGCTAGAACAGTCAAGTTCTAGTCTTGAAGCTTAGTTTGCATAATAAGCTCTCTATATTTACTAGTTCCGTTTGAAATAGCTTTGAGGAAGATGGTGGGTATAGCAGAGTAGCTAAAGTTTTTTGAAAGTCAGATTTGGATACTACTGCTGGACTTGATTAAGAGGCTAATAGGTGGAGAATAAAAAAGAAGAAAATGTGTTTGTCCTTTGCCTCCAGGGATGGATGAAGTAATACATCAGGTAGCAAGCCCCAAACTCCCAGAGCATTTATTTTATACGTGCAGAGAGCAGTAAAAAAGGGCTACTTTAATGTTATTGTCGACCTTCTGGGAAATGCCCCTTGGATGATAAGAACAGAAAAAGCAAGTACTTTATCTTATTAGATACTCTGCACACTTCTAATAAGTAAGCATACTTATGTTAGCCACTAAACATTTTACCTTCTTTGGCAAGTTTTGCCTTGTGGAATTAGGAATCAAGCTTATAACATAATGGTAAATGGATGTCAAATAGAAACTCACAGTTTTATCAGTAAACTTTCTTCTTGGGAGGCTGATCTTTGAAAGTCCTTTTGTCAAGAGAACTTAACCTATCCCAAAATACTCTGAATAATCACTCTTCTAAGAAAACAAAAATGCCTTTGTGATTGATGCCATAAATATACAGTTATGTAGATTTTATTATCATTGCCCGTGCTCTATCTATTAATAGTGCATTTTTGAGACACATCATGTATGCAAAATCTAGACAGGAGGTTAAGAGCTACTTGAGTTATTGAATAGAAAATAATATGTCATCCTAAGGTCACAGTTTTTAAGTGCTTTGACAAGCCACTTAGTGGCTTTTCTTTAAATAATGAAAACATGCCTGAATTCGTTGATTTTAATTTGGATCCTTCTATTCCTCCTGCTGAAGGCTGACTGAAATATTATCCCTTGTGTTATTGCGTGTTCTGTATTCACCTATCTTCTAGTCTGATCGTGTACACATACCTTTATTATATTATTTTAAGTTCTCCTACATATGAAAGTTTCTACCACACTGTCTAGTTTACAGAGCTATTAAGGTTAATAATCTGATGTTTAAATAGGTGTGAACTACACTGAAAATAAGTGAAATAAACCTCAGTCTATTTTCACCAAATATACCAGAAAATCTTCCTTGCGCCTATCTGTGCTCAGAAAATAAGCTTTTTTTCACTCTGAAGATCCTTCTAAGTCATCCTTCCTTCTCCCTGGCCCACTCTTATTCAAGCCAATGTGCATATTTGGTTAGTAATCTGTGAAATATTAGGACAGGTTAGAAGTGGTTAAAGTGCTTGGCTGTTGAGTACCGAAAGTGTGGTGGTTTGAATCCCTCAGCCGCTCTGCAGGAGAAAGATGTGCCAGTCTGCTTCCATAAAGATTTCCGCCTTGGAAACCCTATGGGGAAGCTCTACTCTGTCCTTCCTATAGGGTCACTAGGAGTCAGAATCGACTCAACAGCAAAGTGTTTTTTTTTTTTTTTAATCCTTTAAATATAATATGTCCTCCAAGAGAAACACTTTAATATAATAGAAAGCCAGTAGACTCTGGAGGCTAATGGACTCTGCTTAGAATCCTGGCTCTGCTACTTGCTCGCTCTGTGACCTGGGGAACATCACCTAACTTCTCTGAGGGTTCGTTTGCTGGTTTATGCTATGACTGTAGTAAGAGCACCTACATCAGTGTTGTTATAAAGATTAGAGGGAAAGTATTCACAATTCTTGGTCCATGGCAGATACTCAGTTTATGCTGGTGTTGTTAGCTGCTGTCAAGTTGCCCTCTGACTCATGGTGACCCCAGGAACAACAGAATGAAACACTGCCCGGTCCTGTGCCATCCCATGATTGATTGCAGATCGGACCATTGTGACCCATAGGGTTTCCATGGTATGTTTATTGTGGTTGTTTTACTATTATTACAATGATTAGGGCATGACCAGAAGCAGAGGTGACAGATATGTCAGAGCTGTAGCAAGTCGGCAGCGACAGATGTAAATCCAACGTTCACGTACCCGGAGGCAGGTGGTCGCAATGGAGAGCACTTGAGTGGAGAGGTCTGAAAGCTGCCCCTCTACATGTGGATGGGGTTGAAAAAACGGAGGCAGGGAGAGGAAGGAAAGAGAGGAGGGAGCAGAACCTTCAGGTGACAGGGGTGGATATGTGCGAGTAGGGAGGACATCAAGAATGGAGCTGGGTCAGGCACTGGACAACTGAGAAAGGCATTGAAACGGAGGCCCTTCTTAGCAGAATCAGAAAGCAGAGATCACAGCAAAATCAGGGAAGTCGGCAATAACCACTCTAACGTCTTACATGGGCACTGAACAGTTTACAAAGCACATTCACATCCATGAGTTCGTGATGAGGTAGACGCATTACCAAGCCCATTTCACAGCCCGTAGTCTCACTGTTTAGAAAGTGGAAAAGTCTAACCCCCTACCACCCCCCATATACAAATACACATCCTTCATGTTTCAGAACTCAGCTCACTAGTGTAGTTTCTAATGACATATTAGGAGAGGGAAGCACATCATTGCCCACACTTCTAACCTGTGGGAAAAGGACTCACAATAAGCAGTTCTCGCACGTTCTCCCAGAGAGCCTAGAAGTAGTAAGCCCCCTTTCCTAAGCATCCCAGCATCATCTGCAAGGCCTCTCATCAATGCCTGAGCAATCACAGAGCCTCGCGCTGGCTGGCTGCTGGCCCAGGCCACCAGGCAGGGCCAGAGAAGTTAATATAGTGGGCCGAGATGTACTTCTCCTAAGGCCGCAAATACTGACTCTACGGTGGCTGCTAAGGGGGAGAAATAGCCTCTTCCCTGCCAAGCAGCCTTCGTCTGTGAAAATTGAGTTCTTGGTCATCCAGACATTTTAATGGACTCTGTGACTGATCAGTGAAGAAAAAATGTGAGAGAACCCAGGGTCCTAAGTCTGCTGATTGGCTCTTTCAACAAAGACAAATGGAGAGTCAGTCACCCTCAATGAAGCAGGCCACACAAGAGATCTTTCCTGCTAATTCTGGCCTCTCCTTTTACTGTCCCTGGAGGACCATGGCGATAAAAGCTGCCATAAACCACAGTTCCTAGCAGACAGTGGAAGAGAGCAGAGGAAAAAGGATGGATGGGATCACACTGAGTCTTTCAAAAATTCTTAGCCTTGGCTCACAGCAGATATTATCTTAAGAGGTCAGAGATGGCTGGAGTCCTCCTCTTTCACAAATTGCTTTGAAATGCTTGAGACATGAGACCTTAGAAATAAAGATCTCAGCCTTGGAACCAAAATTAAAGTTCGTTTCACTACCCATCCCCAAATGATTTTATAAATGAGAAATTTGAGGCTGAGGGAGGCCAGGGAAATGGTCCAAGGTCAGACAGTACCATAAAGGCTAGACTAGAACTAGAATGTGTGACTATGTAGCCCCAGTGCAGCGTGGCTTTAGTATACCATGCTGCTGCGTGGTGCGAACTGAACCGACACAGAAAGCATCAATTTCATGAGGAACATACAAGAAGTCCTAGCACAGAACAAGGCACAGCTTCTGGATGTCGATGAGGTCGCAAAAATAATATATCCTTAAACTGAACAGGGGGTGTGTGTAACAACATGACTTTCAACCAAACTGTAAGACTTTGTGGAGACTAAGGCATGATGGCCTTGTCATTTGGTTGCTTAACCAAGACCCAGTTGGAAATTTAGAGGAAATCCAATTCGGATCCAACATGTATTGAGGGGACACTTGCTGCCAGCCAAGAAGAAATACCAGGGACCACTTTATTCTCTTGCCTGAAAAAAAAAAAACAAAGACAAAATATATGAATTAATGGTTTTTAAGTATTTGGACATCAGGAACCTAGGGCCGTGATCCTAGAGTATGAGAAACAAATTAGGTGAACTCAGCGATTGCCCTATCTTACAGTCTGGAGAGAGTTGCCAGACTGGGGCACAGATGGGAGAATCCAAGGGCAGCCCTGCAAGCTCTCCACATTGAGGAGACAGATTCTGGGGAGGCCAAAGAAAATACCTAATGTAGGGGAAAGAACCAAAAGGATTAAAGAGAAAAGTCCCTAGGCTCATATAGGGACAGGAATAGTTGCTGTTACCACCACTTAGAACTGTTGCTGTTAGCTATCATGGAGTAGCTTCCACCTCATGGCAACCCTGTATACAACAGAAGGAAACATGGCCTGATCCTGTGCCATCCTCACAATCATTGCTATGCTTGAGCCCATCATTGCAGCCACTGTGTTGTAAATCCTGCCTCTATGATGTTAATGAGTCAGGATAAGGAGCAGTTATGTTAATGAGGCAGGACTCAATCCACAAGATTAGGTTGTTATGTCAATCTCTTTTGAGATATAAAAGAGAGAAGCGAGCAGAGAGACATGGGGACCTTATTACCATCAAACAAGAAGAGCCAGGGCACGTGTCCTTTAGACCTGGGATGCAGGGGAAGACGGATGATGGACCTTTCCCCAGAGCTAACAGAGAAATAAAGCCTTCCCCTAGAACTGGCACCCTGAATTTGAACTTCTAGCCTCCCAAACTGTGAGAGAATAAACTTCTGTTTGTTAAAGTCATCCACTTGTGGTGTTTCGGTTATAGCAGCACTAAACAACTAAGACACCAGGTAAACAGCAGGGCAAAGAGTAGAACTTCCCTGTAGGGTTTCCTAGGCTGTAATCTTCATGGGAACAGATTGCCGGGTGTTTTCCCATGCAGAGCGGCTGGTGAATTCGAACAGCTGACTTTTCGGTTAGCAGCTGAACACTTAGCCATTGTGTCACCAGGGCTGGTTTTTTCAGGGTTTAGATGCCTGAAAGTATTTGTCATATATTTTTCCCAGTTTTCCAGTTGTTCACAGCCGAAGGGCTAATCTGTTACCAGTTATTCTGCTATGGCCAAAAGTGTAAGTCCTACTCCCGCTGTTTGAAACCCATCCTACACAGTTACGTGATACTTTCCCATTTTTTACACAGCCATCTGCTGACCTTTATAAAATTCCCCCAGATCCTTAAGAACTTTGTCACCAGGACTTCTGAATTCGACATGGTCTTTGGAGTCATGGTTGAATTTGAATATCGGCTCTGCTAATTCTATCTAGGCGTCCTGATGGAGCAGTGGTTAAAGCATTTGGCTGCCAACCGAAAAGTGGGTAGTTTGAACCCACTAGCAGCTCTGTGGCAGTCTGCTTCCATAAAGATTACAGCCTTGGAAACCCTATGGGGCAGTTCTATTCTGTCCTATAGGGTTGCTACGCATCAGAATCCCCTCGACGGCAGTGGGTGTGGTTTTTTGGTTTTTTAGTTCTACCTACTTTAGACATAAGCAGCCACTTAAATACTGCCTTGGTTTCCTGTCTGTGAAATGAGAATTACAAAATTTCCAGAGTGGAAATTCAAAGAAATGGCTAGTACCATTTCAACAAATGGCAGTACAGTATAGAGTTTAAAAGAATGAATTCTGGAATCAAGGAAACATGGATGTGAATACTGTTTACAACTTATGTATTTGGGGAAGTTACTTAACCTCTCTAATCCCTGGTTTCCTCATTTATAAAATAGAAATAATAATAATAGTCACAACCTCATAAGATTGATTTGGGAATTAAACATGATAGTATATACAAAGTCCCTCCCGAGGTACCTAGCACATCATAGGTACTCAATAAATGTTGAATGTTATAGTGTTACTTGCTTTTTCATCTTCTTCTTCCTCTCATCCATCCCTTGCCATCATCCACAGCGACTTCATACATTATTGTTCCATAAAATTGTCTGGCCTTGGATGACCCCATTGTTCTAGTTGCCTCTAACTCTTCTTCTCTAGCAGCACACACTCTCAGCTCCAGCTTCTACTGAATCATTTTCTCAATGCAATTATCTTCTGCAAGTTTTAATTCTAATTCCATCTCTTTAATCAAGCCTCCTTTCCTCCCACCACTCTCACTCCTTAACTCTAAAAGTCCTTGCTCTCCTAAAGCTCTGCCAGTCCCAGCTAATAGAGTAGGTTTTAGGACACCATGACTGCCATTTCAATGGACATAGCTGACACCTGGCTCCTTTTAGACACTCAGCGTTAAGATAACATCTACATCTTGTCAGACACATCTGATCAGTCGTCACCAAATCAAGACATTACCGGTTGCGGTCCAGTCAATTTCTACTCGTAGATACCCTATAGGACAGAATAGAACTGCCCCATAGGGTTTCCAAGGAGCAGCTGGTGGATTCAAACTGCCGAGCTTTTGGTTAGCAGCCAAACGCTTAACCATCCCTAAAATGGTTTGAAATCTCCATATCCCAAGCAAAGTTTATCTGCAGGTTGGGAAATCATCATTCACTGCTATAAGTTTTACTCTATGACTCTGTTAATACTCTCTTGGCAGGAGCAACATTGATAGCAAGAATGTTGTTGCTTCCATCCCTGGTGACACATTAAAATCCCTTGAGGGAGGTTCTCTGCCTGTACCTCCACCCCAACAGTTCCTGATTTAATTGGATTGGAGTGGAGTCTGACCATTAGTATTTTTTTAAATGCTGCCCTAGTGATTTTAGTATTTAGCCAGGGTTGAGAACCACTGCAATAGAGAGAAAGAGGAGCTTACTAGAAGAATAGTTCCTTCTGTGTAATCCGAATAACTTGCTGATAGGAAACTCACTCTTCAATGGTGTGCTAGAACTGGCTCATAGCAGCTCCCAAAAGCTGATTGTTAAATTTTTAGGAAATTTCCTAGCCAATTGATGTCATGTTGGTGGCTTGAAAGTGACCACGGCAGAAACATTTACACATTGGCAAATACCACAAATCGGGATTCCCTTCCTTCCAGCTGATTTTTAACCATTTCCCAGCATACACTGCTCTCTAGTCTTAAGCTCATTTCCCTTTCACCTGACTTGTCCTTGAATCAGAGATATATGTAACTAGAAGCACTCTACCCTCCATATTACTTCAGATGGGAGTTTTTGTCCTATAGTTCTCTGCTTCCTCTTCTCTTAAATAAAAACTGTTGCCACAGTGGCCCAGGGTAAGGTTGATAAATTCCATCATAAATACGAAGTGACAGAGTTAAGGAGAAGGCCTCACTTTCTATGCAAGTCTATGTACTCTTATTTCCTCATTGGTCCGGTAATTTATAGCTATCAATCCAATTTTCACGACTCCCCAGACCAGCCAGCATTCCTTCCAGATCTAAAATGCAGGAGTTATTGTTTTCCACGTATTTCATTGCAGGTATGTAAAAGCAAATAAAACTTACCCTAGGCAGAATGGAGAACATATAATATTAGAGAAGGAAATGGTCTTATAAGTCATCCAGCCCAAGCCCCTCATTTCATAAATGATATAAGAGGCCCAGGGAGTTTAGGTGACTTAGCCATGGTTATACGTCCAGTTACTGACGAAGTCAGGAGTGTATATAAACTCAGGTCTCCACACTTCCTAGCTTTTTTACTTTTTTCTATGCCCTTAGTTTGCACAACAAAGTATGGTCTGCCCAACAGCAGCATTCACATCACCTGGGCGCATGTTAGAAATGCAGAATCTCAGGTCTTCACCCACCTACTGAGTTAGAATCTGCATGCTGCTGATTTGTTTGCACGTTGAGGTTGAAGAATCACTAACCCTTACCTCATTGATTCTGTTTTTCTGGAAGATTTGATTCAACCACTGAAACAGATGTCAACTGGAGATAAAATCAGCTAGAAAGACTATTGAAACAACTTTAATGGAAACAGCTTTCATTTATTAACAAATGACTTTGTCTAGACTTTCCACTAGTTTAGAATTCTCATGACATCCTGCAGGTAAATATTACTTAATCCTCAGTTTATTAATAGGGTGACCGACTCATCCTGGTTTGCCTGGAACTTTTGGGGTTTTAGCACTGAAAGCCACATGTCCCAGGAAACCTCTCAATACTGAGCAAACTGGGACAGTTGGTCATCAAATTTATTAATGAATCTTAGAGAGGTTATGCAGCAACCAATTAGTGCCAAGATTCAAACTCAGATCTGACTGAAAAAAGAACCAAAAGAACGCCATTTAAATGAATAGGAAAAAGAGAGGAGTACCATAAGGCTTCTCTGTTGTCATTGTTATTGTTAGCTACTGTCAAGTCGGTCCCTGACTTATTGTGACCCCATGCATCGTGGAAAGAAATACTGCCTGGTCTGCACCAACCCTTTATCGGTTGTGGATCCAATTTTTGTGATCCATAGGGTTTTTATTGACTGATTTTCAGAAGTAGATCAACAGGCCTTTCTTCCTAGTCTGTCCTAGTCTGGAAGCTACACTGAAACCTGTTCAGCATCATCGCAATGTGCAAGGCTCCACAGACAGACAGGTGGTGGCTGCACACGAGGTACATTGGCCAAGAATCAAACCTGGGTCTCTTGCATGGAAGATGAGAATTTTCCCATTGAACCACCAATGCCCTCATTTTCATTGTGTCATAATAAGGTCCTATTACTGTCATATTTCTCACTATAGTTTAGGACTGGATTTAAGAGACTTAATTTGGCACGTCAAATGTTCTTAACTAACTGGCTTCTCTGTCCCGGTTAAAGATATCGTTATGACCATTGTTACTAGGTGGAAACCCCACATTCATGGTCAGCATGACTTGTATTGGCCAATAAACAAGAGACCGAGGTGGCAGAACAGGAAAGACACCTTTATTTCATTGTACAAGGAAGTGGAGTCAGTCGGAGCTGCTGCTGCCAAGACTGCTCGCCAAGGGCGGGCAGGCAAGTTAAAAGGGTTTACAAATAGGGAGTTCACACAAGTTATATAAGCAACATTCTTAATCATGCTATGCAGGCGCAATGGGGTTTACATATAATCTCCAAGCAAAAGCAGGATTCAAATGCAAAGCTGGGGGGCAGGGGTGGGTGGCCAGCAAAGGAAATGATTTTTCAATGCAACACAGCAGGGGAGGAAGCCAGGTAAGGAATACAGCACTGTGGGGGCTCTGCCTCACATTAACATTCTGGTAAGTATGCAGGATGCTGCTCTTCTAAAGCAAAGTCAAATCTCTAATTTGTTCAGTTTAGAATGACTGGAGCACAGGGAAGAAGCAATAGGCAATGACTCCAAGCATGCGGCTACATTTACCCAAAGCCTTCTTATTAAGGACGTTGGAGAAAAAAATCTAGGCTTTAAAGATCACTGTGGTCTCTGGCAGTGATCAAAGTACAGACAACTGCATGAGCAAAGGCATTTAGATTACACTTGGAGAATCACCATTCGATTTTTCCCGTATTTCCTGGAGAGGTGACAGGAACGGCTAAAGCCAACAAGAAGACTATAGAAGTGGGTTTCACCTGAGATCTTAATATTCCATTTGAGCTGAGAAATCTCAGACACATGTGCCCTACCTCTACCTTCTCCAGTCTCGAGTGCTAAAGAAAAGTGTCATGGAGTAACCATTTCTACTCTGATTAATGTAAAATGGAGAGATTAATTGAAAGAAAAGAGCCAGCTAGAGCTGAGAATAGACCAAACTCCACTCGGGAGAATCCAGTAATCCAAAATGGCAATTCAGCAGTGACCTTTTATAGGCATGGCTACGAAACACGTTACTTGATTGGTATTAGCAAACTTAGATCATGAAAGACATTACTTGATTGGTAGTAGATCATTTTAAGGCAGGACTTCCTGTGGCAAGAACTCATAAGACAGGGCTTCCTGTGGCAAGCTCTGTAAAACAATTGGCTTAGAAGGGTGTATGTCTCTTTCTTAGATTGGTTACAGTGTGGCAATTACACGGGTATGTGACAGGGTGGAGTCGCAGTGAGGTTACATCATCATTACTAGACATTCCTCGCTTTGAATCAGTACGGAAGATGGTTGGCGCTAGGATGAAAAGGGAACCAGCAAACAAGAAATCACACCCAGTCCTCAAACTGGCCATTTCAGATCTTATCAGGTACCTGAATTTGTTTTCTTTAATTCCCTTACACAGAAGAATTATCAAAAAGGAAGGGCCAAAATAAAAACGGAAGGAGGGGGGAGGCTCCACTGCCCCCCCCCAAAAAAATAGATAAACCGAAAAATGAGACCATAGGGAACCACCCAAAAATTATGTAAGAAAGGGAGACTGCCTAGCCCCAGGGATATTTCAGAATAGAACAGGAAATGGATTCCCTATATTTCATTATAGACCAGGGAATACCTACTATGATGATTCTGGAAGTTCTGAGGCATCTTTGCCACTGCCCCATGTTGCTTTGTTTTTCATTCTGTTTCCCCGTTGAGGTAAATACTAAAGCCCGTAAGTCATAGGTAGAGGAAGGGGACTGATGAGGCAGGTCCTGCTCCACGACTGTCTATGGATTAGCACGGGGTGGGTTTGAGGACCAAATCTCAAGATGGTATCTAAAAAGAAGACAATAGAAAGCTAGCTCCCTTGAGCATGTGGAAAGAACAAGTGTAGGTGTTAGAGAGCTGGCCTTGAAGGAGACAAAGAAGCAGTCCTAGAGACTTAATCCACAACATTCCCCTTACAGGGCCACTAAAAAATTTTCTTGTCCATTCAGAGGCAAACCCTTCAGAGATGAATGTAGCCAAGTTAGTGACTGAATAAGCTACTCTAAACCTTTTCCTTCTGCAACACACTTGAAAAGCGATGTTCATATCCCTGATAAATTCCATGATTGCCCCCAGGTCTGCTCCCAATTGCCTGTGTGATTTCTGTATATCCACTCTTCTCGCTATTGCATATCAGGATACGAGTGAGTTGGAGTGACGTTACATGAATATACATTGATTTCCCTGGTTCATTATAGGACAACGAAAAAGACAATTTGTTTTCAAACCTTTATACTTTAACTATTAAGTTGAGAATGACTTATGCACAAACATATGTCCATAAATGTTTATAGCATTATTTACAATAGACAAAAAATGAAAACAACCCAAATGTCTATCAACTTGTGAATGGATTAAAAAAATGTAGACTACTACTCAGCCAAAAAAACAGAACAAAGTACTGATACATGCTATAGCGTGGATGAACCTCAAAAACATGATACTAAATAAAAGAAGCTTGACCCAAAAGAACATATAGTGTATAATTCCATTCATATGAAATGTCCAAAGAAGGCAAATATAGAGAGACAGAAAGTAAGTTAGTGGTTGACTGGGTCTGGGGGTGGTAATGTCTGTAAATGGGTGTGTGGTTTCTTTACAGGGTAAAGGAAATGTTCTCAAATTAGAATGTGGTGATGGTTGTAAAACTGTAAATACACTGAAATCCGTTGACATATACACCTAAAATAGGTGAATTTTATGGTACGTAAATTATATATCAATGTGATACATAAATTGTATATCAATAAACCTTTTTTTTAAATTACTTAAAAAAAATAAAAAGAATGACTTGTGATATTCCTCATAACTCACTGAGGATGCACTTACTTACATATGCCTCCCATCCTACTCCAGAGCTATTCTTTGGCATCTTCTGTGACACTCAGTTAACCCATAACCCATTGCTGTTGAGTTGATTCCGACTCATAGCGACCCTATAGGACAGAGTAGAACTGCCCGATAGGGCTTCCAAAGAGCAGCTGGTGGATTCGAACCGCCAACCTTTTGGTTAGCAGCCATGCTCTTGACCACTGCACCACCAGGGCTCTGACACTCATTTAAAAAATGTGCTCTGTGTCCTCCTTGGCTGATAGACTGTGGCACACTCCATAGTTGCACATTATCACGTTTGTAAATATAATCAACCCCATTGCATTTGTAGGATTGCTTCAGTCCAGACAACCTCTCCTAGAAGCAGAGAAACCAGGAGGTGTTGTGCACAGCTTAGTCTCAAGGACAAAATACAGAAAACAAAATGTAAACTGTGTTGTCGTAACTTACCTATTATGTATCCTTGGGGTATTTTCCTCACTGTAGGGGGAAACAAGGTAATGATAATGCTTTCTGGCCGTTAGAAACACTTTATATTAAACAATATTTTTTATGTGTGAAATGGAACTATAAAGGTGATTGTTCCTACTGACACCGGATGTAAGTAATACTGTATTGCAAATGACCTGAGGCAAATTCATATCGTAGAAAACTCAGCGTTAACAAATTCTTATTACCATTGACAGATCTGAAAAAAAGTGATAAACGTATAATAACTTTTATAGCTTTGCAGTGAAATGCTTTGAAACAAAGTTTAACAGTTTTAGATTTTCTTTAGGCCCTATCTCTGATAATGAAATTTTTTATAACTCTAAAATATGCAAGCTGGAAGGGAAGTAGCATCATTTAGCCAATCCCCTCAGCTGAGGGAACTAAGGCAATCATGATAAACGACTTGTCCAAATCTCACAGAATTTGGAGGCAATTGAGGACTCAGAGGTCAAGTCTCCGGAGTCAAAATTATCTGCTCTTTCCATTATATCTACACGTCATAGAGTGCACAGGAGACGGTCATACACCAAACTGATAAGAAGAGGCGAGGGGCTTCCCCTCTGAGAATACCCAGATTCAGTTATGGAGAATTAGGGCAGATGTGGAAACCTGGCAGTCTGTGGGCTGAATCCAGCCCGCAGTTAAGTTTGCTTGACCCACATGGCCAACATTAGCACTTTAGAGGTTTTAAATACACGTTCGGATGTCCAGCGTCTTTTGAGAAAATTGCAAGTTTTAGCAACACTGAAGCAGCATTCTTCTCCGGCCGCGGTCACTGTCGATGCGCGTGGTTGCCTTCTTTAGAAGGTTCTTTCTGCTCCAGTGTGTACTTCAGAAAGTTAGTTTTAGAAAACTAACACCTGACCTGTTTGTCTCATTTGAATAACCCAAACCATTGTAGACACTTGAGTTTGTGACCCTGAATTAGGGGATTTGGGAATACTGACTCTTAGATTGCATATGTTATTGTTGTTAGGTGCTGTCAAGTTGGTTCCGACTCATAGCGACCCTACGTACAACACAACGCAACAGTGCCCAGTACTGCTCCATCCTTACAATCGTTGTTATGCTTGAGCCCATTGTTGCATCCACTGTGTCAATCCATCTCATTGAGGGTCTTCCTCTTTCTCGCTGACCCTCTACTTTGCCAAGCATGCTGTTCTTCTCCAGGGACTGATCCCTCCTGATAACATGTCCAAAGTATGTGAGACGTAATCTTGCCATCCTTACTTCTAAGGAGCAGTGTGGTTGTACTTCTTTCAAGACAGATTTGTTCATTCTTTTGGCAGTCCATGGTATATTCAATATTCTTTGCCAACACCACAATTCAAAGGCGTCAATTCTTCTGCGGTCTTCCTTATTCATTGTCCAGCTTTCGCATGCGTAGATTGCATATAGCAAGGTGAAATTTCTGGTACAGGTGTGTGGAGCCTAGAGGTTGGCACAGTTCTAGCCTCTCTGGATGGATGTGATGTATGCAAAGGACAACTCTTAGGAATATATACGCGAGTCTAGTGATATCCTGGGACTGACTTAGGAATTGGTGAATCTTTCCAAACAGATGGTACTGGATATGATGAGTCAGGTTTGCTCTTAACATTTGTGGGGACCAGGGTAAGGGTATATATAGAGGCCCATGTACCGTATGCCTAAATTTTTACAAGTTCCAACTTAAGGTAACAGACTATTAACCAAAATAAGTTTCTATTTTCCATTAACAGATATACCTACATTTGAAGGCCAGTTTTCAATTTCAAATTCTCAGACTCGTTAGAGTTTGATACCAGAATGAAGTTGAATGGGAAGAGCTGGCCACAGGACTCTACCCCATAGCCCACCCCCATCTCTTCCTGTCATTTCCCCTTCCTCTACCACAAAGGGATTTGTTCATATGTATGTGGCTGTCCCAGCCATCATGCTCAAGCAAAATCCACACCCTTGCCCCTTAAACAACATCCTCTAGTCATTCCTTGGGTCTGAGGATACATAGATACATGATACGTAGGGCAAAGTCTAGGAGTGGGGGTATGGACACTGGGTGGGCACATTCCCTTGGCCCCAAGAACCAGATCCAGGGCCAGTCAAGACAAGGATTGGCAAACCATGGTCCATGGGCCAAATCTGTCCCATGGCCTGTTTTTGTATGACCTTTAAGCTAAGAATGATTTTTAGAATTTTAAAAAGTAGTTAAAAAAATATATGTATATATACATATGTGTGTGTATATATAAATATATAAAACCACTGCCATCGAGTTGATTCCAACTCATAGCGACCCTATAGGATAGAGTACCTGGCCCATAGGGTTTCTAAGCCTGTAAATCTTTGCAGAAGCAGACCGTCACATCTTTCTCCTGCGTAGCAGCCGATGGGTTTTAACTGCCGAACTTTCAGTTAGCAGCCGAGTGCTTTATCTAATGTACCACCAGGGCTCTTCTATATATATATAAAACCCGTTGCCACCAAGTCAATTCTGACTTATAGTGGCCCTATAGGACAGAGTAGAAATACCCCATAGGGTTTCCAAGGAGCGGCTGGTGGATTTGAACTGCCGACCTTTTGGTTAGCAGCTGAGCTCTAACCACTGCACCATCAGGGCTCCATACATAAGTAGCCCACAAAACTAAAAATACAATATTTACTATCTGGCCCTTTATGGAAAAAGTTTACTAAACCTAATCTAAGGCCCAGGGCAGGGTTCCCTCTTACTCTGGCCTAAGGGCAGTAGTATCCTAGGAAATCTTAGATTTTTCTAAACCTATCACGAAGCAAAGGACTTGAACAGGTGTTTCTCCAAAAAAGCTGTACAAATGGCCACTAAGCACATGAAAAGATGCTCAATATCATTAGTCATCAGGGAAATGCAAATCAAAACCACAGTGACATACCACTTTACACCCCCTTGGGTGACTAGTATCAAAAAAGTCAGATGGTAAGTATTGGCAAGGAAGCGGGGAAATTATACCACTCTTATGCTACTGGTGGAAATATAAAAAGGCGTATCACTTTGGTAATTGACAGTTTGGCAATTTCTCAAAAACTAAACATAGAATTACCATATGACACAGCAATTCCACTCCTAGGTATATACCCAGGAGAAATGAAAACATGTCCACACAGAATCTTGTACCTGAGTGTTTATAGCAGCAGTATTCTTCATGGCCAAAAGGTGGAAACAACCCAAGTATCCATCAACTGACAAATGGATAAACAAAATGTAGTGTATCCATGAGATGTAATGCTATTTGGCCAGAAAAAGGGATAAAGTGTGACCCCGGCTACAGCACAGATGAACCTTGAAAATGCTGTGCTAAGTGAAAGAAGACAGACACAAAAGACCTCTTATTACATGATTCCATTCATAGGAAATGTCCAGAACAGGGAAATCTGTATAGTCAGAAAGTAGATTAATGATGGCAACAGGTTTGGTTTTTCTTTTTGTTTTTTTTTCATTTAAGGCTGGAGGGAAGGGGCTTGGGGGTCCAGGGATGATAGCTGAAGTATATGGGGTGTCTTTTTGGGGTGATTAAAATGTTCTAAAATTGACTGTGGTGATGGTTGCACATACTTGTGAAATACAAAAATCACTGAATTATACACTTTAAATGTGTGGATTGTATGATATGTGAACCATATCTCAAACTTTTTTTTTTTTTGTTCTTTTAACGACTCTTTTTTTTTCTTGGAACTCAGCAAAGGGATTTAAGAGCTTAGCTGAAGCTCAGAGAGTTAGGTGTTCAGTAGCCTAGAGACCTCAAGTGAGTAAATTCCAGCTTTGTTTCTCCTCTGTGTCTCTGTAAGGATAGAGACAGATGGTGTGTCGGGTGAGAGAAGATCATGTGGCGATGAAAATCTCTGACACTGGCTTCAAGAGTTTTAGATGAGGCCAGTGGCCTTAGGCGGAATCAAACGCTTACATTCAAAGAGAAGCCCTCAGGGAGGTGTCACATCCTGAAGCTGTGACATCTTACCTCACAGCCTGACTGGGGTGCTGTGATCTCCTATCTCCTTAAACCACATAAAGAGCAGCACCTTCTCAGAGGAAAATACACTTCCTTCTCACAGAAAAAGAGAAGCATCATTTCAAATCCTCAGACTCAGCCAAGAACAAAGAAATCTCCAAGAAAGTCACCGATGACCTTTGAGGCTTATTTGATTTTCTTATTCAGCACAATACAGATGGCTTTTAGTATTTGATAAGCAAAGGCAAAAGCCCCACTGTAACTGAATAAATCAAAAGCACAGAAGGTTGATTTTGATGGGCATTGTTCAATAAGAAATAGCTTTATCTACTTTGAATTATAGTTTTTCTGCATGTATCATATTTCTATGAGCTATAGAGGATCATTTCTTGTACATTCCCCATGGTTTCTTCACTCTGTTAATATTTATTGAGTGCTCTTAATAGCATTTTTTTCCTTTTTATTTTACTGTGCTTTAGGTGAAAGTTTACAGAACGAATGAGTTTCTCTTTCAAACATTTATGTACAAATTGTTTTAGGACATCGGTTGCAATCCCCGCAATGTGTCAGCACTCTCTCTCTTTCCACCCCGGGTTCCATGCTTCCATTTGTCCAGTTTTCCTGTCCCTTTCTGCCTTCTCATCTTTATTTTTGGGCAGGTATTGCCCATTTGGTCTCATCTTCTTGATTGATCTATGGAGCATGTTCCTCACCTGTGTTATTGTTTGTTTTATAGGCCTGTCTAATCTTAGGTGAAGGAGCCCTGGTGGTGCAGTGGTTCAAGCGATCTTCTTTTACCTGACGCCACCAGCCGCTCTAAGGCTATAGAGATTTACAGACTTGGAAGCCCTGTAGGGTTGCTATGAGTTGGAATCGATTCGATGGTAGTGTTTGGTTAGGCTTTTTGGTAATCTTTGGTGAAAGGTGAACTTTGGAATTGGCTTCAGTTCTGAGTTAGAAGGGTGTCTGGGGGCCCCAGTCTCGGGGATTCCTCCAGCTTCTGTCAGACCAGTAAGTCTGGTCTTTTTTGTGAATTTGATTTTTTTTCTACATTTTTCTCGCCGTCTATTGTGATCCCAGTCAGAGATGTCAGTGGTGGCAGCCAGCCACTATCTAGTTCTGGGCTCAGGCTGGTGGAATCTGTGGTTCACGTGGTCCATTAGTCCTTTAGACTAATATTTCCCTTGTGTCTTTGGTTTTCTTCTTTCTCATTTGCTCTGGATATGTTGAGACCAATAGATGTATCTTAAAAGGCTGCGTCTAAGCTTTTAAGACCCCAGACGCTGCTTACATTTTCTTTATGACCTATGTTATGCCAGTTGAGCTAGATGTCCCCTGAGACCATGGTCCCCAGCCCTCAGCCCTGGAGTTACCATGGACTGCCGGAAGAATGAATAACTCTTGTCTTGGAAGAAGTACAGCCGGAATGCTCCTTAGAAGCAAGGATGGTGAGACTTCATGTCACGTACTTTGGACATGTTATCAGGAGGGACCTGTCCCTGGAGAAGGACATCATGCTTGGTGAAGTAGAGGGTCAGTGAAAAAGAGAAAGACCCTCAATGAGATGGACTGACACAGTGGCTGCCAACAGTGGGCTCAAGCATAACCACGATTGTAAGGATGGCGCAGGATCGGACAGTGTTTCATTGTGTTGTACATAGGGTCGCTGTGATTTGGAACCAACTCGATAGCACCTAACAGCAATAGAAAGCTTCTATTACTGTGCCCCCTTTGTGTTATATATAGGGATATACTTGCTGTACATACAAATATGTATGTAAAAAAATTCAGTCTTCGATAGTGTTTTTTAATAAATGAATGTGAAAAGTATTAAAAAAAGAAATAGCTTTATCTATTAATAGTATAGAAGCTACAATCTAGTAAAGAACTGGGTATAAAATGCCAAAATCAGAGAACAGAGAATATAATAAATGTACATGTGCCCGTCACCCAGATGGGATAAGATTTTGTCATAATTGTTTCAGGACTTTTTAAAACATAAAGAAAATTAAATATTATTTTTAGAGTTGAATTCCCCCTTTTTACTCACCTCTCCTCATAGTCCCATTTAATCTGGTAATCTGATTAATTATATTAATCCAGTAATCTGATAAACTACATTAATAGATTTTTAACATTGAGTTATTATTCCTTTCGTAGAATAAAAAAAGTATACATATATATATATCCCCTCCCCTTGCTATCAAGTTAGTTCCAATTGATGGAACATTAGTCCACTACATCCACTCAATTATTCCACAAATGCCTATTGAGTTGTTACTATGTGATGTGATTGTATACCTTGGATTGTAAACGTCTAGAAGGCAGGATCTAAGGAATCCTTACAACACAATGCCAAGAACATCGTGTTTTATCATGATGGAAATGATAATGATGGTAAACCACCCCAGTTGCCGACGAATCAGTTCCGACTCATAGCAACCCTATAGGACAGAGTAGAACTACCCCATAGGGTTTCCAAGGCTATAATCTTTATGGGAGCAGACTGCCACATCTTTCTCCGTGCGAGTCACTGGAGGGTTGGAACTGCTGATCTTTTGGTTAGCAGCTGAGCGCTTAACCACTGCACCATCTGTGATTGTTTTAATGTAGCGAATTGCATTGATTGCATTGATATATATTTTCTATTGTTATACTACCCCTGCATTCCTGGAATAAATCCTGCTAGGTCGTATCATTTTTATATATAGCTGAATTCAATTTGCTAACAATTTATTTAGGATTTTTGTTTCTATGTTCATAAGAGAAATTAGTCCGTACATTTCTTTATTTTCTAATGTTGTTGTTGTTATTAGGCGCTGTCTAGTTGGTTCCAGCTCACAGTGACCCTATGTACAGCTGAACGAAACACTGTTTGGTCCTGCTTCTTCCTTATAGTTGTTGCTATGTTTGGGCCCATTGTAGCGACTGTGTCAATCCAGCTCATTGAGGGGTTTCCTCTTTTTCACTGACCCTCTACTTTACCAAGCATACTGTCCTTCTTCAGGGACTGGTCGCTTCTGATACATGAGATGAAGTCTTACCATCCTCCCTTTTAAGGAGCATTCCGGCTGTACTTCTTCCAAGACAGATTTGTTCATTCTTCTGACAGTCTATGGTATATTCAATATTCTTCACCAACATCATAATGCAAAGGCATCAATTCTTCAGTCTTCCTTATTTATTGTCTAGTTTTCACATACATATGAGGCAGTTGAAAATACCGTAACTTGGGTCAGGCCCACCTTAGTCCTCAAAGTGCTATTTTTGCTTTTTAGCATTTTGAAGAGGTCTTTTGCAGCAGATATGCTGAATGCAATGCATCATCTGATTTCTTGACTGCTGCTTCCATTGGGCATTGATTACGGATCCAGGTAAAATGAAATCTTTGACAGCTTCAATCTTTTCTCCGCTTATCATAGTGTTGACTACTGGTCCAGTTGTGAGGATTTTTGTTTTCTTTATGTTGAGGTGTAATCCATACTGAAGACTGTGGTCTTTGATCTTCATCAGTAAGTACTTCAAGTCCTCTTTGCTTTTGCAAGCAAGCTTGTGTCATCTGTATACCGCAGGTTGTTAATGAGTCTTCCTCCAATCCTGATGCCCCGTTCTTCTTCATAGAGTCCAGCTTCTCAGGTTATTTTCTCAGCATACAGTCTGAAAGAATATGGTGAAAGGATGTAAACCTGACACACACCTTTCCTGATTTTAAACCACACAGTATCCCCTTGTTCTGTTTGAATGACTGCCTCTTGGTCTATGTACAGGTTCTGCTTGAGCCCAATTAAGTGTTCTTTTCTAATATACTTGCAAAAAAGTTAGTTGGGAAGTGTCTTCTCTTTTTATCTTATCTGGAAGTTATTGTTATTCCATAAATGTTTGGAGATTTACCAGAGAAATCATCAGGGCCTGGGTTTTTTTTTTTTTTTTTTTTCTTTTATGCTAAGGATTTTGGAAATAGGTTCATTTTCTTGATAGATATAAGAGAGGGCAGATGTTTTCTTTCTTCTTGTGTCAGTTTTGATAAGTACTGTTTTTCAAGGAGTTTGTCCATTTCAATGAAGTTGTTAAATTGGCATAAAGTTGTTCATAGTATCTTTTTTAATGTCTATAGGGTTGCTATAAATTGGAATCGACTTGACGGCAGTGGGTTTAGTGCCATCCAAATTGTTTGTGGAAACCCTGGTGGCATAGTGGTTAAGAGCTACAGCTGCTAACCAAAAGGTCAGCAGTTTGAATCCCCCAGGCGTTCCTTGGAAGTCCTATGGGGCCGTTGTGCTCTGTCCTGTAGGGTCGCTATGAGTCGGAGTTGACAGAAGTGGGTTTGGGCTTTTTTTGGTTTTGTAGGATTTATAGCAATGTCTCCTTTTTTTTTTTCCCTCTAATTTAGCACTTTGTATTTTCTCTCTTTTTCTTGATCACTCTTGTCAAGGGTTTTGCAATTGCATTAATTTTTTAAAGAAGAACTTTTGACTTTGTTAATTTTTTTCTATTGTTGATCTGTTGTCGATTTTATTATTTATTGCTATTATCTTTATTATTTCCTTCTTCTGTTTTCTTTTGGTATGATTCTTTGTTCTTTTCCTTGCTTATGAAGTTACTGTTGCCATTGAGTTGACACCAACTCAATGTGGCCTTATATATAACATAACAAAATGTTGCCTGGTCTTGCTCCAGTTTCATAATCATTGGTATGTTTGAGTCCATTGTTGTGTCTATTGGATCAGTTCATCTCATTGAGGGTTTCCCTCATTTTTTGATGACCCTCTATTTTACCAAACGTGATGTCCTTTTCTAGCAATTGGCCTTTCCTGATGGTGTGTCCAAAGTAAGCTAGCCAAAGTCTCACCATCCTTGCTTCCAAGGAGGATTATGGTTGCATTTCTTCTAAGACTGATTTGTTCAGTCTTTGTAGTTTACAGTACATTCAGTATTCTTCACCAACACCACAGCTTAAATGCACCAGAACACTGATTTTTAATTTTTCTTCTTTTCTTGTATGTGCATTAAGAGCCATAAATTTCTCTCTGAGCACTGTTTTAGCTTAATCACACGAAAGTTGTGTCAAAGCTTCCTTTTATGAATATAAATTTATCTAGTTATTTTAATTCTGTCAATTTTTGCTTTATGTATTTTTAAGTTATGATATTAAATACATTAAAAATTTGAATTCTTATAATTTATTGGTCATTGATCCCTTTATCATTATTAAATGTGATTGGAATTATCTCTAATAATATTTTTTACCTCAAAATCTCCTATATTTGCATTGTCACACCGGCATTTTTGGTTAGTATTTACATGGTATTGTCTTTTCCCATTCGTTGACCGTAAACCTCTGTCCTTGTACTTAAATATTTACCTTATAAGTAGCATATAGGTGTTTTTAATACCATTTAATACTGACTTTTAACTAGTATTTAATCCATTTACATTTCATGTATTTAATGATCTATTTATATTTAATATCACAACTTACCCTGTTTTCTATGTGACTCACTTATTTTATGCTCCTTTTCCTCTTTCTTGCCTTATTTTTCTATTAATCAAATTTTTTATTATTTCATTATTTTTCCTACTAGTTATATATTTTTATTTTTATTTTAGTGGTTAGCTTAGAGATTACTCCATACATATGTATTATAGGATAATATAATTTATCAGTTTTTACAACTTTTCTAATATTACTAGGCCCATAGAACATGTTAACCTCATTCATCCTCCTCTTGCCTTTTGCATTATTTTTTGATGATTTTCAATTCTGGGTGTATATTTTTAAGCCCTACAAAGCATTACTATTTTTTGTAAAGTTAATATTCATTTTTACCCACACACACGTTTTCTCTTTCCATTATTCTTTCTTCCATTCTTTCTGTACTCCTGTATTATTTTTTTAGTGGAGTACAACTGGTGAAAAATTATTATTATTATTATTTTGGTTTTAAAATACATTCGTTTCCCTTTCAAATTTGAGGGAAATTTCTGTTGGTTATAAAATATAGGTTGCCAACTATTTTCTTTAGGCACTTTAAAGAAGTTATTCCATTGTCTTCTGAATTTCATTATTTCTATTGAGAGGCCAGCTGTCAGTTTTTTTGTCACTCCTTTAGGGTAATGTTTCTCTTTTCTATGCCTCCCTTTAAAATCTTTCTTTTTTCTGTTTGTTTTCAAAAGTTTATTATGATGTGCCTAGATATGTGTGTGTGTGTGTGCATGCGTGTGTGCATGTGTGTGTGTGTTGTATTTATTCTGCTTGGAGTTTGTAGACCTTCCTGAATCTACAAATTGATATCTTTACCATTTTGGAAAGTTCTTGGCATTATCCATTACCTGTTCAAAGAGATAGATCTCCTTTTTTGCCTCATTCTCTCTCTCCTCTTTTTCTGGGACAGCAATTACATGTTATGTCATATCTTCTGCATGTATCCTATATATCTCAAAAACTATATTCTTTTTTCTGCTGTGTTTCAAACTAAGAAATTGTCCATCTGTTCATCTATTTTTTCCACCTTTTTCTCTATTTTATTCTGTATAATAATGAATTATTTTAAGGTCCTTGTCTCTTAAATCCAGTAACTAGACCACCTATAGGCCTGTTGTTTCTCTCTCTCTCTGAGTTTTTGTTTGTATGATCATAGGTCCTGGGATGCCTGCCTGCCTTTTTCTTTTTTCTCCATTTTAAGTTAATGCTGGATATTATATATGAAGGAAATGTAGAATCTCTGCATGATGCTGTCTTCCTCAGGGGAAGGCTTCATTTTCTTTTGTCTGGCAGATAGAGCACAAGCAGATGCAATGATTTATTTAAGACTAGATATGTTTTGAGGCTGTGTTTTAGGCTTTTTGGTAGTTTGTATATTACTTGCTTGTCGTTGTATCTATGACACAGTCTTTCAAGGGTGCAATCAAAAGTACTGGTTTTTTCCAGGCCCTCTTCTTTCTTTGACAGATCCTTAACTCCTGTTTTTTTTTTTTTTTTTTTTTTCTCTCCCCACCTCAGTGAGACTGTCACAACTCTGCTTAGCATTTTAGAATTTGAGCAGCTGCTTTGTGTTTGGTTTCTCGGCCTCTTCCCCACACATGTCAGCTTAGTGATCACCAAATGCCTCAATAGGAAACTGTGTGCAGAATGTGGTGTTTATTTTTCTAAGGTTTTTTTCCCTCCATGATCTGCCCCCTCAAGCCCTGGCTGCTTTGGTTGCTCCCTGGTGCTTATCAACATCTGTGCTGTGTATTTTATCTAGATTTTATAGTTATTTTCAGCAGAAGTTTAGTTTGATTCAAGATACTACTTTTTATCAAGAAGCAATGGCACACTCTTTGTTTTTGGAATTGCATAGGTGAGAAAGGACACATAAATGCAAGAGAAACATTCCTCCAGTAATAAGATGATATTATTAGCAGAACTTCTCTTATGCTCTCTTTAGGAATTCAGAATGCAGGTAGTGTTGATTTTTCTCTCATTGACTCTCTTTATTTACTTCTGTTATGGACTGAATTGTGTTGCCCCCAAAATATGTGCTGTGAATCCTAACCTCTATGCCTGTGGTGGTGTAGTGGTTAAGAGGTACAGCTGCTAACCAAAAGGTCAGCAGTTTGAATCTACCAGTTGCTTCTTAGAAACCCTATGGGGCAGTTCTACTGTGTCCTATAGGGTCACTATAAGTCGGAATCAACTTGATGGCAATGGGTTTGGTTCTGACTTGCTGGCAATGGGTTTGGCTTTTTTTTTTTTTTAATGCCTGTGGTTATAATCCCATTTGGGAATGGGTTGTGTTCATGATGTTAATGAAGCAGAATTGGTGTAAGGTGTATCTCCAGTCAGTCTCTTTTGAGATGTAAAGAGATTAAATGAGTGGGCAGAGCATAGATGGAGGAAGAAAGATGCCAAGCTACATGAAGACTGCCCAGGAGCAGAAGCTCAGAGGAGACAAGGACCTTCCTCCAGAGCTGACAGAGACAGAAAGCCTTCTCCTAGAGCCAGTGCCCTAATTTGGATTTCTAGCCTCCTAAACTGTGAGAAAATAAATTTCTGTTTATTAAAGCCACCTACTTGTGGTATTTCTGTTACAGCAGCACTAAGATAACCAAGACAACTTCCAGTACTTCATTTGGAAGTATTTGACCAGCAAAATTCTACTTGCCCAAACTAAACATTTACTCTTTGATTATATTTCATTGAATATCACGTAGACAGGAAAAAGGGGTTGAAAAGTAAGTTAGAAGTAAAATGTCAAAGAATGTTTCGAAACATTCACTTCATGTAGACATTATGAAAGAAGGAAAAAATGGGAAATCAGTCAGCCGTGAGTGGCAAGACTACAGCTCTTGGAGGCCAGGGTCTTATTGTACCTAGCACTTCCCTGTTTCTGCAACAGCTAGGGCTGTATGCTAAAATAAATAAGTAAATAAGTGATAGATAGACAGATAGAATGCAAAAATAAGTGTGACAAAAGCCTGGAAAAAAGAACTTTCAAATTTCTACCCATTATCCCTCCAAGAACGAAAATTTGCAAAACTTACAACATAACATCTTTCTTAGCCAATTTAGAGCACGTTAATTAAATGTCAAACCACTCTCATACTGAGTTTTGACATATATATCTGTCTTATGCTGGGTTCTCCAGAGAAGCGAAACGTGTCTATATATATGTGTATACATTATGTATATACATGTGTATG
>NW_004443962.1:1618963-1707576 GCF_000243295.1 Trichechus manatus latirostris | reverse complement strand
GCTGCTAACCAAAAGGTCGGCAGTTTGAATCCACCAGGCACTCCTTGGAAACTCTATGGGGCAGTTCTACTCTGTCCTGTAGGGTCACTATGAGTCAGAAATCGCCTTGACAGCAATGGGTTATATATATATACAGCGAGATTTATATCAAGAAAATGGCTCACACGGCCCCTAGAGGCTGTATGTTCCAAGTCCGTGAGGGAGGAAAGAGGATTCTCCTGATCCACGTAGCTGCAGGGGCTGGCAAACCCAAGAGGGGCAGGCCGGAAAGCAGTGCTGCTGCAGGCCATGAAGATCGACAAGTCTCAGGATTGGCAGGCAAGACTACTGGCAAGCTACCAGCCCAAGTCCCGGGAACTGGAGGCCAGATGAACAGGAGCAAGCTGCAGGATCTGGAACAAGCAAAAGCCCCGGCCAGGCGAGCAGGAAGGAAGTAGGTGGAGGAGGGTGGAGAGATGAAGGCTGAGGGGGCAGTGAGCCCCCACAGGCCCCACCCCCACTGGAACCACTCAGCAGATTCCATTATGGGGGTGATCACGTAACAGATTTCAACAGTGAAGTGATCACAACGTTATACAACTGCCAAAACACTAAGAATCATGGCCCAGCCAAGTTGACACACAATCTTCACCATCACAATATCCAACCCCAATATGCAGTCTCTAAGGAATAGACCATACCATTTTTATAACTGTTACCTATCAGTTTCATGTGTTACCATGCAGTTTCTGATCAGACTTCAACAAATTACTCTTCCCTACACAGTATTAAGATAATTTTCTATTGGGTATAAGTAGCAAGAGAAAAAGTATTTAGCACTTGACTAGTACTTTGCATAGATTAATCTTCACTCTTCAAGTATTATCTTCTTCCCATTTAACAGATGGGAAAATGGAGACAAAGAAAGATTAACTCTATAGAGGAAAATTAGCAGCAATGGATTAAAGAAGAAATTTGCCTGGATAATAAATTCCACCTCTTCACATGCACTTCATAGGCCAAAACTAAACCAAATGATCAAAACAAATCAACCAAAAAAACTAAAAAAAAAAAAACAAACCCATTGCCATCGAGTCTTTTCTGACTCAGAGCAACCCTATATGACAGAGTAGAACTGCCCCATAGGGTTTCCAAGGAGCAGCAGGTAGATTCAAACTACCGACCTTTTGGTTAGCAGCCAAACGCTTAACCACTGCACCACCAGGGCTCCAAACCAACCAAAGAACTAAATAAATAAACAAAATAATTCATCTTTAACAAGGCCATACACGTCTTTTTTTTTTTTTTTTTTTTTTAACACTTGAATGGAAGAGATAAGGAAAAAAAGATGTCATTTATAAGATGCAGCCTATTTCTGCCTTTTAAGAGATGAAAGCTTGAACTTCCAGGGAGATGATCTCCTTTGTTCTGGGAGACAAATCCACCCTAGCAAGTACTCACCCATTGTTATTGGGGAAGACTTTCATAAGCAGTACAGTGCTTCACATTGAAAAAAATAATGATCTGTCTAGTAATATAATAGGGTTAATCTTTTGGTAGATCTTTTCTATTCCAGATTACGTTAGTTTGCCTTACGCTTATATATTGTTGCTGGTCTTCAATAGATGTTGATTATAGGTGATCAGGATAAGATCTCAAAATGTATTGGAAGGTTGTATAGGCTTGGTCATAACATCTTACTGGAGAATAGTCTTTGAAATCAAAATCTATTGTTACATTGTTGCTCAACCTGTCTGAAGAACATCTTACAGATGGTGTTGCTCGAGATTGAATAATTCAGACATTGAGAATTACACTGATGCTCAATCAGTGTTTTTGAGACATATGCTGATGAGAATTATAAGGTAGTTCATGGCCTGACATATTTGGGGTACTTAAGGGATAAAATCACATCACTACGTGTGGAGTTGGAATTCTCTGTCAAAGGAAATGGCATTCCCAGTGACAGTCATCCTGGGAAATAGTCAATCCTGGATGAGATAAGAATGACAGTAGGGGTGGTACTTTGACTGGGAGAGGGAGAAAGCTATTTTATTTCTGGAATTCCAGGAGTCAAGGCTAAGATCCTGATGAAGGCTGTATGATCATGGGGACCTCCATTGGGAAAAGCAGGCCACACCCTATCACAACTGCAATCCGGAGATTAAATAGCCTGGCTGACCTCTAAAACAAACCACAGACAGCTAGGCAAAGAGTTGCACAGTAGGTGATCACGGTTGAGGGTCTTAGGACTGTGGTTCCTTTCTAAGAGCAGCATAGCCAGGTTTAAGCTGCGTTGTAATTCCCTCCAGTTATTGTCTAGCCATTGGTAGAGTGCTCTAATTGCATTAGCATGGTCTCAGCTCTCCCCTCTTGGTGGTTCTCTGCCTGTATTCTGGCTGAAGGGGTGCTGGAAGAGCAGCTATGTTCTGAGCAAAGTTTTCTCAGAATTGCAAGAAGCAGTTCTCAAAAGCAAGAACCAGGTAGATAACTGGCATGGCAGACAACGACCTGGTTGGATTGGGAACACGTAGGACTCCCTGAGGGTTTCCAGAACTCCTTGGGAAGGGTAAGTTTGTTAAAGACTGAACTTCCTCCATGTAAGTGTAATGGAGACCCTTGACGTTATGATTTGGGTATTAAAACACAGAGAGGCACACAGACTGGTGAATTCTAGGATATTCAAGTCACGCAACAGAAAAGCTTTCACAGTTAAAACAGCAAACTAAGGAGTCGAAATAAACAAAAGCTCACTCTATGCTTTTCATTTTTTCTGTGATGCTTTCGTGAGTTTATGTTGCTTCCATTTTTGATTTTTGTTTTTGTTTTTTTTTTTGCAGCACAGTGATCAATTTTTATTTTAAATTAAGGGTGGCTTGTTTTTCAGATTTGCATTCCATCTAATTAGACTAATATTTCAAAACAAATAGCTATTTCCTTCCTTGGGGATTCCAGGGATCTTGCTTACTTAACTAATAAAGATGAATAATGAAAGTTTTTAGCTGTTGGTCTTTGCACACGTTTATTTTTAGTAGACTAGCCCACACGTGCACAAGTGTACTTTTGGTTAACCTTAATTTTGCTTGCTTATTTAAGCCAGTGTTTTTCAAAGTGCCAAGAATTTAGAGATTATATCAGAACAACATGGGGTATATATTAAGAACACAGATTTCTGAGTTACCTTTGCCTTCCTAGAATTTCTGATTCAGAAGTTCTGGCATTGGGCTCAGAAATCTGCATCCGAACAAGCTTTTTGGTGTTACTGTATCAATAATCCTTAAGAATTACTGCCAGAGGCTTTTCTCCGTATGTTGGGCGTTTATCACTTAAAAATCACAGCTTTTTTACTCACTGTAGATGCTCAAAGCTAAAGCATTAGTTGTTGTTTTTTTTTCTTTTTTAATGTAAACTCAAAATCAAAACCCTTACAAAATGCAAAGAGAATCACATTTTGGAACAGTACAGTCAAAGCATTTAAATTCATATTGAATTGCTGGTCATTGTGAAATTTTAGCCCCAGTTCGTAGCATTGTGTTATCACTTGAGATGCGGTCTTTAGTAGCTCCTACCATTCCTTCTGCCATTGTGCCATCTTTGAAACAGCTCCCAAAGAGATGGAACTGAGATTTTCTCTGCTTTCTGCTAATCCTGAGACTTGAGGCTTTTTTCCCATCCCTGTTCCCGGACCCCAGTCTGGCCAGGCTGGATGCACTCACACCGTGGGATGATAGCTTTTTCTTAGACCTAGTAAGTAAAAAAGGTCAAAGTTCCTGCCAGTTACCAACATTTTCTAATTTCTAATTATCGTTCTTATTTGTATAGTGACGATTACGTCTGTTATCACACTACATTCACATTATTACTCTTTAATTTTTTCTAAAGGCTCAGTGTACATCTGTGTTGGTATCTTTCAGTGGCACTTATCAGCCCTAGCTTGACTTACAGTTACGTGTCTCCTTTCTTCCTTTCCCTTCCCTCCCCTCCCCCTCCCCTCCCCTCATCTCCTCTCTCTTCCCCTCCCCTCTCCTCTTTTTTTCTCAAGGAGGATCCTCTCTGAAGGTATCAGGAGGCCCCGTACAAACTGAGTCTCAGGACTATCTCAGGTCCGTCACTTGGAGCATTAACTCCTGGTGCTTCAGGGTTCTGCATACATGAGGGTAGACCATGGAAGTGAGAGGCATGTGACATTGTCACGTGGAGCCTGCATGAAGCTGGTCAACACCCACGCAGAACTGCCCCAGTGACTGGAATAAAATAGGACAAGAGCTTCTGAAGGGTGCAAAAGAGATGTCGGACACAGATGCCTTTGAAAAGATGAATGGGAGTTACTGGGCAGACAAGTTGTGGCAAATGGCGGGGGCGGGGGGCGGGCAGAGGTTCCAAGTAGAGGTGCTAACACTAAAATATGGAAAGATATGGAGACATGAAACAATAGGTTGTGTTTAGAGAACGATAGGCAGTTCTACTTTGACAGAACATAGCCTTTAAGGAGGTAACGACAAGAGATAAGGCTGAAGAGATGACAAAGGAGTGCTTATAAATCCTTGCATTTCTTTGTACTCCATTACAGAATTGAAAACTGCTCTGTTAACATTTGTTTCTTTTTTGTATACTAGAATTTTTTTTGTTATTTAATTTTATGAAGCATTTTATGTCCTATAAAGATAAGGACATGCCATCTTCTCCATTATATTCCAGCCCATGGTAGGCATCTTGAGTGAAGACCAAGGGTACAGATTGTGAAGGGCCTGGGGATTTCCATTCTAGAAATGTCCTATCAATCTCTAAGGTCCTTGAGGATAAATGTCATATCGAATCCATTCTCCACAATGCTTAGCACAGAGCTTCCCTCATAGTAGGTACCTAAAGACTATTTACTGAAAGAATGCTGAATTATTTAATAATTAGATAGGCATTGATTTATGGAAGGATGTAGAAAAGCAGGTATGCTATAAGAGGCTGCTGCATTGTAACAGAAGTGTCAAGGAAGATGATTTGAATCCTTTGAATGAAGATTGAAGAGTTTTTGACATCTAGCTATTTTTTAGACTAACTTGACTAGTCAAATCATTCATAACAATCAAACTAATCCACACTGTTAGATCTATCCCCAGAGTTTCTTTTCTGGCCTCTGGCATATGAACTTCCCAAGAACAGCATAGAAAACACTTGCTATTGCTTTATTTACGTGTCTAACAATTAATAGGTATCAAAGTGGTAAGATGTTAGTGTGGCTTTAGAGTGATTGCATTTAAGGACATTAATTGTTCATTGACATCTGCCTTTTGAAATAGTGTTCTTGATACAAATATAGGGAGGCAAAAATGTCTGAGTCCCAACAAATGAATGATCCTTGTGTCAAAGCCACCAGATTTCTCCAGGTGCATACCTGTAGTTGTGACATCTCTGTCAAAGGCCCAAAGAAAGTGTAGGCCTTAATAATATAAGGGATTCCATTTTAGTTCTTTTTTTTCCCTTTCTTTCTAAAATGTCACTTAACATTCGCAGTGAATAGATCCAACCCAGAAAAGACAAAATGTTGAGATGAAAATCTGCGTGACTGATTGACTCCTCAGAGATGTTTGAGATTGGGCAGGATTTTTACATGGTTAAGCCCACCAATTGTTCTCTGTAGTTTTTTTTTTTGTAAGTAAAAGCTTACAATGTATTGTTTACATAATTGCATGAAAATCTTGTCGTTGCTGATGAATCAGCTCCAGATCAGAGTGAGCATATGTATAACTGAACGAAACATTGTCCAGTTCTGCACCATCTTCCCGATCGTTGGTATGTTTGAGTCCATTGTTGTGGCTCTTGTGTCAATTTATCTCACTGAGGGTTTCCCTCATTTCCACTGACCCTCTACTTTACCAAACATGATGTTCTTTTTTCTAGCCTTTATTCTTTCCTGATGACAGGTCCAAAGTAAATGAGCCAAAGTCTTGCCATTCTCACTTCTAAGGAGCATTCTGGTTGTATTTCTTCTAAGACTAATTTGTTCATTCTTCTGGCAGTCCATGGTATGTTCAATATTCTTTGCCAACACTACAGTTCAAATGCATCAATTTTTTCTTCTGTCTTCCTTTTTCCTTGTCCAGCTTTTTGCATGCATGTGATGGGATTGAAAGACTATGGCTTGGGTCAGGTGCATCTTCGTCATCAAAGTGACATCTTAGCTTTGTAAAACTTCAAAGAAGTATTCTGGCAGCAGAATTGCCCAATGCAATATGGCGTTTGATTTCTTGTCTGCTGCTTTCATGGATGTTGATTGTTGACCCAAGTATGGAAATCTTAGTAACTGAGTGAAAGAGATAACATCTGGCAGAAAATATGGTAAAATTGTTGCTAACTAAATTATGTAGTAGGTAATATGATACAAATCTAATGATCAGAAGATGTTTTAAAGATTGTGTGATTTTTCTGGGAATTGATAGCTTATGGAACTAAATATGGCCTGCAGATAAGTTTACTTTGGTCTGTACTTGGTTTTTACACGCACACACACACACAAATTGAATTTGCTGCCATTAAAACTCAAGATGTTTCCCACAGACATCTAGACTTGCAGCTGTTCCTCTGTGCCAACATTGAGCCCCATCTCCATGTAGCAAAAGTAAGCTGGAGCTGCCAGCAGCTGCTCCCTTCAGTGAGGAAGACCCTACCCCTCCCTATTATATTTCACTAACCCAACAAAGCATTTCAATTTCTAGCCTGTCCTCTGTAGGCATGAACTTCTTACACCTGCTAAAATGCTAAAGGGATATTTTAGCTCTCATATTTTGAATCCCCGAAATTGAGTAATGTATGCCGTACTTTTATCTGAATAATATGAATAATTTTTTCCTCAGTATGGTGTTATCTGACAATATAAATATAATTTATTTAACAGGTTATAGTTTTAAACTAATTAGGAATTTACTTCTATCTAATTAACCATGCTTATAGCAGTTTAACGTTATGTTATTAGTACAGATTGCAAATACCAAATTGTTTTTAAAAACTCTTCGTCTTTAAAGCAGGACTTTAGAGTGGTTCCGTCTGCTGAGAATTTGCATTGCCAAACCAAACTCATTGTCACTGAGTCAATTCCAACTCATAGCGACCGTATAGGACAGAGTAGAACTGCCCCATAGGGTTTCCAAGAAGCAGATGGTGGATTGGAACTGCCAGCCTTTTTTGTGACTAGCAGCTGAGTTCTTAACTACTGCACCACCAGGGCTCCACCTCCAGATATTCCGAGTCAGAATCTACTGTCTAACTAGATCCCCAGGTGATTCTTACATATAAATCACCTGGGGATCTTGTTAAACTGTAAATTCTGATTCAGTATATCTGGATGGAAATGCAAATTCTCAGCATGGGGTCGAATTGGAACCAACGGGTTTGAAGCCCTGCTTTAAAGTCAACTTGAATATGTGGGCATTGGACCAGGAAAAGCTCTATTCAACAACATTGCATGCATATATATATACATGCAATGTTGTTGAATAGAGCTTTTATATGTATATATATATGTATATACATATATATGTATATATATATATACACCAGATTAATTTTTATTCTGAATGTTTTTCAAACTATAATACACAGTTTGAATTGGGATTAATTTTTGAATGGCAAGATGGTTGGCAGTAAATGCTCTGCCGTGTAATTGGGGATCTGATGCTCACTCGCAGTAAATGACTTGGCCTATGTTACTGAATATTTATTTAGCAGATGTTTATTGTATCTAAAAATCTTTGAGCAAAAGGCAATTAGGGAATATAAAGGCTAATGAGACCTGGTCTCTGCCCTCACAAGAACTTACATTCTGGTCAGGGATAGAAATACATAAATAATTCAAGGCAAGCTGGGCAAAGAGAGCGCTAAATGAATGGCGGTAGAACTGAACATCTCAAGGCTGGAACTAGGGTAAAAGCATGCGTGGGAGAGCAGGAGGGTGTTATTCCAATATTCCAACCCACTGTCCTGGTGGGTGCTAGAGAATCTACCCAGCTTTGGGAGCAGGGTTACAGATCGACTGGAAGCTGACTTAGAAAAAAGGAGTAGATTATAGGCCCTGGTCTTGTAAATCTTTCATGAAAGACGATTTTTCATCATTTTATATAATGTCTTAAAAATGCAATCTGAAAGAGTTAAATGTTGGCCTCCAAAACTTAGAAGTCGGGTCTAACGAAAGGAGAATGAACTGTAGTCTGCCTTTTTGTCTGGAGTCCCTTTGATTTGTTTTTCATAGGGATTCATGTGGCGAATCCAGGCTGGAGTGGGTTTGGTGATGTGGAAATATTTGCTAAGAGGACAGATAATATCCTTTTAGACTAGGTGTAGACAAAGCTGAAATAATTGGTCTAGTAAATGCTTGTTTTATAATGAGATTATTCTGAAGCTAAAATCAGCCAGACTTACTCTTTGGTATCACAGGTTTAAAAAATAATAACATAAATTTAAAAAAATAATAATTTTCAACTTTTGCAAGTTCTTTTATTTGGATAGTACAAATGGTTAATGCTCTTGTTTGCTAACCAAAAGGCTGGAGGTTCTAATCCACCCAGACATGCTTTGGAAGAAAGGCCTGGCAATCTACTTCTGAAAACTCTGCCATCGAAAACTCTATGGAGCATGGTTCTACTCTGACACTCGTGGTATTGCCGTAAGTCAGAGTCGACTCCCCCTCAACTGGTCTACTGGTTCTGTTTAGATTATCATGTGATATTAAGAGGCCTCACTTTAAATGTCTGAGACTCATTTAGTACCTCAAGAGAAGGAGCGAGGGATTAAGAGAGGTAGGGAGTATCACTCATAAATGAGGTAGAATCTGTGCGTCAAATTGCAGAGCTGCTGTAAAATGTCATTTCTGATGACACATTATCAGTGTGCTCTCAGTGGTGCCAGCTGGCCAAACACAGACAGGAGAACAGCGGAGCATATTATCGCATGTTGATAACTTACAGTTGTCTTGTACTTTTCGTTTTCTTCCATCTGTTTAAGTGCCTCCAGCAGGCCGAGTACCTGATTGTTTGGCTTTCATCAACAGTGCTTAGAGCAACTCTTCCTTTTTTATTTTTTCTTTCTCATTTTTGGTCGGTTCCTGAGCACAGTCAGTAAACTATTCCTTCCAAGTCCATGTTTATTGAGCAGAATTAAGGCAAAGCTCTAGAGTAGATATCATATAGGCAGGGGTGGATTAGCCAATAAACAAGGTAAGCACAGGCTTCCTTGTGCTTACTTACCAATCTGCAGTGAACAATTTCACATTTTTTCACCACATCAAAGATTCTGCTTCTAGGTATGGCTGGCATCTGTCTCTCTCCCAACCCCACAGCACCTTCCTACAGAATCAAAGCTGATTTTCAAATTTACAATCCCTGACAGGGGCGGACGACTCAGTAAGCAAGGCAAGCACGGGCTTACTTGTACTTACTTAGTAATCTGTGTGAACAGTTTCACATGGGTTTCACTTTGATGTGATGTGGTAAGACCCATATGAAATTGTTCACTATAGATTAGTAAGCACAAGTAAGCCCATGCTTACCTTGCTTATTGGATAATCCGTCCCTGCGTATAGGACACAGTGACAAGCAAGACTCAGCCCCTGCCTACAATCTGTTTATAGCGTGGGAAGGGAGGGTGATAGGAGGAGGGAGCAAAGAGGAGGAAGGGAAGGGTACTCGTTAAGAACCTGTACTGCCCCAAGCACTATTATCTTACATAAACCTCACAAAAGTCATTAAACTTACCTGCGTATTTATAAAAGTGCTCAGAGAGAGGTCACGTTAGTTACCCAAGCTGGAAACGGGTGCATCCCCCGGCCCACACACACCTCGATAGAGTAGCTTTTTGTTTATACCTTTATTGCTTGGATAGATACTTGCCTTCTAATGTAGCTTATTGTGTACATCTGTCACACAGACTACAAAATACATTTTCAAAACCCAGCTGCTGGCCATGGCTTCAAACTGTTGGACCCAGAGTGCACAGGGACTTTCTCATGCTCTTTCAGAAGAGCTCCACGCTCCTCTCCCTCCTCTTCTTCTCAAGGTCCCCTCACTCCCTGATCCTGTGCCTCTACCCTCCCCCAAAAGAGGAGAAATAGTGCACTAATGGAGGGCTCAAGATCAAAGCCATTTACCAGGCCCTGTGCTAACCAGGACATTCGTATTCTCTCTTCCTCAGTATTTTCCCTATTGATGGTCTCTCTCTCCTTGTTTATAAGGCCATCAGGGTAACACAAGCCTAGGGTTATTCCCATTTAGAAGAACTCTTCCAGTCCTCCCATCAGGCCAGCTCAAGTGACCTGCCAAGGACTGGGGTTGACAGAGGTCTGCCCCAGAAAGGTGTGAATTGTCTGCAACGAGTTTAAAAACAGTCATAAAAGCGACTAAAACCTGTTTAGTATTACCAGCAGTTCTAAACGATGGCTGTGATATAAGACTCCTCCTAGCCTGAGAGAGGCAGACGGGCTGTTCCCAGTGCCCAGCCCTTCCTACACCTCTGGCCTGCGCTCCTCTGGAACTTCGTTGAGAGAAATTCCTTTCCTTGGTTTGCTTTTCTCTGACTCACCTTTTCTCCCCGTAGGAATGGTTAAGCAGGGAGGATTGAAGACAGCACAAAATATGCTCCTTGAACCGCTGCTGGTCTCTAGTTATTTAGATCTATCGAGGTAGCAGTTTCAAAGGAAAAGAGATGAAGCAATATACTTTTCAGAAATTTGAGATTCCGATTATTATTTTTCCCCCAAATCCTGTTAAATTCTTCAGATTACGTGCTTAAAGTTTACACAATGTACCGTAAGGGCTAAGTTGGTTATCTCAATTAACACTGGGCAATTTGTTGACAAAACATATTTTCCTATTGTCTGCATGTTATTGCTTATTTTGATAAAATCAGCAGTTTTAATTATTTTTACTGTGTTGCATTATGCTCCTGCTTCAAAAATGACTCAAAAGTGGCTTGTTAAGGCATTAAAGTAGTGATATAAAAAAGTGATATAGAATCTGAATAAAAGATGTCTCTGAAGGTGTGATGATTTTATATTTAGCTACTGGAAGAGAAAAATCCACATAGGAATTAAATAGTGGATTAAATTAATAGTGAATATTCGCCATCAGATATTGCTGGACCAAATGGATATTTGTTCCCTGTCCCCGGTTTTGTTGTCTGTGAAACTGCCATTTAGTGACATGAAGTCATGAGATTTTCAAATCATTCCAAAACAAAGAACAGTAGCCTCTCTGATAAGCCAATCAAGTGTTCTAGGAATGAGCACAAAATCATGTCTGGGGGTGGCAAATTGATTAATTCTGTTATTAAAATTAGATATGACAGTATTAATCATGCATCTAAGCTAGTAGGCATCAAAATAGGTAATAATGGGGCCCTGGTGGTGCAGTGGTTAAGAGCTCGGCTGCTAACCAGAAAGTTGGCAGCTTGGATCTCCCAGCCGCTCCTTGGAAACCATATGGGGCAGTTCTGTCTGTCCTATAGGGTCGCTGTGAGTTGGAATCAACTCAATGACAATGAGTTTATAGCAAAAATCTGTATTATTGCTGTTAACTGCCATCAAGTCAATTCCGACTCGTAGCGACTCGTGTGTAGAGCGGAACTGCTCCATATGGTTTTCAAGGCTGCGACCCGGGAAGAATTACCCAATAAGAAAGGTACTCAGGGGCTTACTTGTGCTTGCTTACTAATCGTTAGCGTACCATTTCGGGTGAAACCCATGTGAAATTGTGCACTACAAATTAGTAAGTAAGCACAAGTAAGCCCGTGTGTACCTTGTTTACTGGTTAATCTGCCCCTGGCTGTGACCTTTTGAAAGCAGATTGCCAGGCCTGTCTTTTGAGGTGCCTCTGGGTGGACCTGAACTGCCAACCTTTCAGCTAACAGTCTAGTGCTTAACCTTCTGTGCCACTCAGGAACTCCTAAGATAGATATAAATCACTCTATTTCCAAGGAATATGTAAAAACAGAAGCAAAGGTATTAACAATATTTTATTGGCAGGGAAGCAGGATGAGTTATTGGCAAACTTTTCAAATGTTACCTTCTGGATGTTACATTTGATCAGTGGCATATGATGTGACAGAGCAGTTGGCGTCCCATGGGCATGCTGGGAGATGCTGAGCTTTCCAGCAAGAGGACAACATTCTTTGTGCAGAGGGTAGATCAGCTTTTGACAACAGTACTTTCAATAAGGAAGAGTACCTGATGGCTTCTTATTCTGCTTATCCCTGCAAACGCACTCTGCAGGAGAGATTTCTCATTTAGATACCACTGGTTTTTGTGAGTCACAAAGCAGACTGGAAATGGAGCATCCGGGTCAGAACCGAAAGGGGCCAGTTCCAGGTGCAGACAGGAAGAGCTTTACCGTGAAGATGAAAGCAGCTGCCGCTGAGTGCCGGTCCACACACTGATTATTCACAGAGAACAGGGGCGGTCAACAGTATACCTCCTGATCTTGATTCCGAGTTGAAAGAAACAGTGAAATCTGTGACTACGATTCAGTTGTAGGCCCTGAGTGTATTTCAGCCTGCTGCTCAAAGAAATCGGCAGCAAGTACAAGACTCCCTCAATATGTACGTCTGCCAGCTGTTGAGGGGAAAGGTGCTTCCCATGAGTTGTTGAAATAAAGGATGGCACTGTCAAAATCAGCAAAGACCATCTCTACCATTCTCAGTGATGTGCTCATATGGAATAATTCAACATTGTAGTCAATAGCTGAATAGCTTGAATCTGTCACCACAGAGACAAAATATAATTTTTAATGTTTAGGAAAACATGTCAAGATTTATTAGGGAAACTGAATTATAGTGAAGCCAGCTTTGGCATCAAGAATTTATATTTCCCAGAACTTGATGTTTTCTTCTACCCATCTGAAAAAAAAATCAATAATATATAATTGAGCATCTTTTTAAAAACACACAGAAATCCCACAGAAGAATATAAATACTTTCAGAATTCAAGCAACTGGAGAGTGGATCATTAATCCATTTTCTGCTGTCTCCCAAGTTAAGACATCCGGCCTTACAGCATTGGATGTGATATTTCAACATGGTGTATGACAGAATGTTGAAAATAACCTTCAACAAAACAGATCTCCATTTTTTGGACCCTTCACTGATCCTAATGTTCGTAAGAGTCAGCAAACACTTGCTCCCGTTCTGATGACCTATGATTGTAAATTAGGATTTCCCATTTCCATCTTTAAATAGAAGAAGAAAACAAACTAAGTGGAGGGGCAACACTGCTGGCATCAATGTATATTCCTCATAGAGCCGGGTGACTAGGTATCAGTATTCTGGTGAAAGAGGAAAAGCAGTATTGTCCATTATACTGACATGAAATAATAATTGTCATTAACTTTTAAATATTATATATTATCTTTACCTTATTTTTAAAATGTTTATAGAGTGCTGCGTATACACGGACACCAGTAACTAGCTTGCTGATGCTAAGATACCAAGGAGACAGCTCTGTTCGATCTCAAGTCTGGACAAACAAAATCACAAGGGATTGCACTGAGGTTTGGAATAAAGCACTCCAGGTAATAAAACGCATGACCTTGTCCTCTGCCTACAGATCTCTGGGGAACCTACATCTTCAGGAAAGAGCAGAGAAGATGGGGAGAGGGCTGTAGGAGGCCAGGATTGGAGGATCGTGGGTTTCTGGCCCTTCCCCCTTTCTTCATTTCATTGTAGTTTATTAGGATGATTTTAAATTTTGTATATAAATATCGGTGTTACTTTGAAAAAATGTTATATAATAGAAAGTTTTGTTGTAACATTTATGCTGGCTAAAATCTTCTTACTTTAATATTTTAATATCTAACGTTATTGATTCTTGCAATTTAAATAATGACAATGCTTCCTATCTTCATTGTCTGTTGAAACTTGGAATTTCATAATCATGCAGTTAAGTTCTTACAATGGTAATAATTGTTATGCATCTGTATGTTCCTATGCAGAACATTTTTATTGCATATGTCTTCAGTAACGCAAGGGTAAGCATTTGTTTCCCATACAATTGTAAGCTGTTCTTAATGTAAACATCGGTATTGCATCGGCCTTACAAATCCACAAGCAACAGCACTTCAGTAAGCCTCAGCATCTTATCTCGATTCCTCCGGGCAATACATTTTCACTGCGGTGATTTTGCCTGTATTTTTAGGATTAAATGTATGCTTCTCTCACATTAGAGTGAGGAGGGGCATGCACGTTTATCAGTAAGCAGAAAGTCTGTCTCCCAACACTTAAAAAAAAGAAGACTGCTGTGCAAGCCAACTTCTTAGCAAGAGTTTTCCAGCATTTTGGACGAACCAACAAGGGACCATTTTATCTCTGTCCATGGAGGCATATACCAGTCAACACTTGTTTTAGGTGGTAGAACAAGGAATAGAGGAGAGGAGAGATACTTGTTTTCCTTGTCAGGTGGCCGATCTAGTTCTTGGTCCTACCGTTATTTGAGTATCTATTGTCATCATTAAGATGTTGGTTTCTAGACTAGGATGGGGATCCAAGGGATTAGCCAGGACAGGTAGTAGAGGATTAATTAGAATAGGAATGACTTCTTTTCTTCTGTTTTTTTTTTGTCTAAAACATGCGAACCTAATGCTCTTTACCAGCAAACCTGTTACCAGTACTACCACTTCCTAGTAATGATCAATCAATATGATTTTATAAATGTTACTACATGCAAACTACTGTGCTAATTACTTCACATATATTACCTCACTTAAAACAGCTACAAGCCCTATGAGGTAGGATATTACTTAATTGAGGATCTATAGTTGAGTAACTTATCTGGGGTGATATGCCATCTAAATATGGAGCCATAATTCCAACACCGGTCTTTGAAACTTCAAAACCTTCACTTATATTACCTAATGTAATGCGAGAGATCAGTGCCCTAAGCCTTTATAGTACTTTGTTCTACAAAACAAATCTTGTGACTCCATCCAGAAGAAAAGTTATATACATTCTTTCAACCAACATTAACTAAACAAGTTATTTTATTAGACTCCCAAGACAATGTATATGTAAGGTGGGGGGCATTTCCCAGGGAATTTGGGATCTAGGAATAGAGATTATAAAATGTAAAAGTAATCATAACACAGTAAGAAAAGTACACAAGAGAAGTACAGATGGGGTTTGTTTGGAAAAGAATTAACTTCCAGCTGGGGAGAACAGGAAATCTTTATGAACACAGGGCAGATGTAACCTGATATAGGGAGGTAAAAATAGAGATGCATCAATAGGCAAACAAGGATATGCACACATAGCCACACATTTTAGGACATTTCCCCAGCCTCCTCCATCCACAGGGCCAAGGGATTCTGTGGTCACTGGGCAAATCATAAACTCTCTTTACCTATAAATTGAAGTGGATGGCCCATTGGCCACATTCTATGGCTCTATGTTCAGATTCTGATGGGATTGAGAGCCAAAAGGAGAAACAATATAGGGAGGGATGTAGTTCTCAGCAGCAGTTGCAGGTGGAGGGTAAGGTAGGTTTGGGCAGATCTGAGAGAAGAGGAGGCTCTTCCACAAGCCCAAGAAAGACCTGGGTCTGGGAAGAAGCTTTCCATAGCCACAAGAGGATAATGCTTGATCTGCATGTTGTCCCCACTCTTAGGGAACTCTGCTCTTGCCTCTCCTTTCATTTACACAGTTTACACGGTAAAGCGGATTGTTACAGGCTAGTCTTTGAATTTAGGCCACTTCTTGGGCTGCTTGGTAAGCTGTCTGGATTCAGATGACCTCCATCCATTAGAATGGGCAAGTTCCGTGATGCTACAATTCAAGAAATATACATTAAGTACCAGGATAAAACTGGTGCATAGTTAAGTCAAAAAAAGACCCAAAAAAGTCAAACCCGTTGCTGTTGAATTGATTCCGACTCATAGTGACCCTATAGAACAGAGTAGAACTGCCCCATAGGGTTTCCAAGGGCAACTAGTGGATTCAAACTGCCAATCTTTTTGGTTAGCAGCCGAACCCTTAACCAATATGCCACCAGGGCTTTTCATAGTTAAGTAGCTAGTACATTTCTACTGGAAATCGAGAAAGAAGTGCTCTGAAATAAGCTGGGGCAACTTTCCAAATGATCTAACACTTCTTTTCCTGGTGATAACAATCAGGGGGACTGTTTCCCATCCCCGACCCTTTTCACATTTTATTGGCAAAAAGTTACTATAATTTCCAAAAGAAACTATGCTATAAAAATAGACATTTAATCAATGGACAATTAAGCAGACATTAAAGAAAAAGTACTACATTCTTGAGAAAGTGCAAATGAAATAACATTAAGTGAGAAAGTCAAATAAAATTATTATATATACTCGATAATTTCTGTAATGGTTATATGTGGAAAGAGATTAAAAATAGGCCAAAGAAGGATGGAAATAGTTGTTTAAGTAAAAAGATTAAAGATATAATTCCTTGTGAAGCAGATTTAATAATAAATTCCTTTTTAATGAAAATATCATTGTATTTTTTTTCTGATTGCTGTAAAAAATCGAAGCCGTGCAGAGAATGTGAAAGTCTCTATAATCCCATCCCCCCCCCGCCCCAGGTATAATCACTTTTTGCAGACTGTGGGAATACTTCTTGATTTTTAATGCATGTATAAGCATACTTACACATATTTCTCCATAAGTTAGATCATATTCTGCATTCTGTTTTATAACCTGATTATTCTTTAATATGAATAGCTTTTTACAATTTTGGAAACAATGCAAGCTTATAAAATCCTCAAACAATAAAGGATAAATAATCAATTTAGAGACATGTAATTGAAGAGATTCAAATACAAGCGACAAGATGTAGTCTTGATTACCATCAAGATTCCAATCAAGGGGAGCTCAATATAGTCCGTATACAGTAGCCTAGTACTGAGGTCATGTCCTCCAAGGCTGGGAGGAAGGGAGAGCGGGAAAGTCTGATGGTGTGGGGGAGGGGAATGTGACTTCTGTCATTTTGTGCCTGACCTGTCAGTACAAGACCCAATGGACCTCTCCACAATGAGGAACGAAGGAGAAGTTGCCATTTTTAAAAAAATTAAATATTCATGGAGCCAGGGAGTCTATAAGTGAACTGTGAAGAGGTGACCAATGAAAAACTGCCACATCTGTGCCAGTAGACTCCACAGGCTTGGTTTTGATTTTCTAAGTTTATACCCTACTTTCCAAGAGACCTGAAATCCATGTTCTCCGGGTCTTGAGTCTGTGTGTCTTCCTTTCCAAGAGACACCTCTCAGTCAAGCAGGTTATTATTCATTATCCTCACGTCACTTTAGCTAATAGGGCTGAGGTTTTCCCGAGGACACATGGCAGTGCCGCTCCATCTTAGAACCAGACGGGCTGGAAAAATGCCCTCTTCTGCTCTGTGACTACTAGAGTAATGAAATAATATGCAGCTCAGCATATGGCATTTCCCTGGAGAGCAGAGTCTTAAGAATGAAGTCCAGGAAGCTGGTCTTTAGGTAGAACTGCCTCATTGAAGGTGCTCAGATGCACTGGAATTGTTGATTTTAACATAGGACTCATGGGTTTGGGGACCTGTAGACACTGGCCACTTATAAAAATTTGCATTTTTCTGAGCTGAGGGTCTGTTGCACGCATCAGACCCTCGAAGAGATTTGTGATGCCCTAAAAGGTAAGACCACCACACGTCTGTCAGTCTGTCATAGTTTGGTGGCGTTTGCATGATGCTGAAGTTATGCCACCGGTATTTCAAATCCCAGTAGGGTCACCATCATGGATTGATCTGTGTCCCCCAAAAAATGTGTCAACTTGGTTAGGCCATGATTCCCAGTATTGTGTGGTTGTCCTCCATTTTGTGATTGTAATTTTATGTTAAGGAGGATTAGGGTGGGATTCTAACACCATTACTAAGGTCACATCCTTGATCCAGTGTAAAGGGAGTTTCCCTGGAGTGTGGCCTGCACCACCTTTTATCTTACAAGAGATGAAAGGGAAGCAAGCAGAGAGTGGGGACCTCATATGACCAAGAAAGCAGTGCCAGGAGCAGAGTGCATCCTTTGGACCTGGGTTCCTGTGTGAAGAAGCTCCTAGTTCAGGGGAAGATTGATGACAAGGACCTTCCTCCAGAGCCGACACAGAGAGAAAGCCTTCCCCTGACACCCTGAATTTGGACTTCTAGCCTACTAGACTGTGAGAAAATAAATTTCTCCTAAGCATCCACTTGTACTGGATTGCAACTCATACGACCCTGTAGGACAGAGTAGACTCAGTGGCAGTGGATTTGGTCTTAGAAGGTAGTGAGGTCTTCCCCCATGAAGATGTTTAAGCATAGGCCAAATGCTATCTTTAGAAGGAAACCTGTAGATAAATATTTCAGATGGGTAGTTGTACTTTACACCTTCCAAACCAAACCCGTTGCCGTGGAGTATATTCTGACTCATAGCAACACTGTAGGACAGAGTAGAACTGCCCCATATGGTTGCAAAGGCTGTAAATCTTTACAGAAGCAGACTGCCACCTCTTTCTCCTGACGAGTGCCTGGTGGGTTCGAACCAAGGACCTTTCAGCTAGCTACCAAGGGCTTTAACCACTGCACACCAGGGTTCTCTCCTTCTAAGACAGCCTGTTCCCTATTGGCCTTCTTATTGAAATACAGGGCACACTGGCATGATTGGTCATTCGTTTCAAGAAACCTCAAACGAAGTAGCTGACCTCCTGGAATGGCTTGGAAGTCAGAAAAATCTAGATTCTATTCCAAATTTGTCAGTAAGTTGCTATATCATATTGGGGAAGTTATTTCCTCTAGGTTTGCCCAGTTTTCTCATCTTTAAACAAAAGATGAAATTGGATTAGATCAGTAATTTCCAAACCTGGAGAATCATTGCAATCACCTGGGGAGCTTGTTGAAACCATGCCAAACCTAGTGAACCAGAATCTCTGGGGACTGGTTCAGGAATCGGATAACTAACAAAATCTCAAGTGATTATGACGCCAGTCTGGATTTCCGAAGCAGGGACAGGATGATCTCTATGCTCCTCTCCAGCTCTTAAAATTCTGTTAGAAGAATTTTGTTCTGTGATGCCTGTATTCATGATAATACCAATAACTGTATAAACAATCTTTTTTTTATTCCCCTCAGATTATACCAGCCTGGATTTTTTAAAAGGATTGGTATGGGAAGGACCACCAACCATGTAAAGACATCTTCTCTAACTCTGCCCCTTTCAGCTATGAGGAGGCTCCAATCCCTGTCTTCCCCAGCATTTGGGGAGTTTACTCGGGAGTACCCCGGTAAACGTGAGAACACCCCCTTTCTGTTACATGTGGCTTTCTGCTCTACTCTCCTTTCAACTCTCGTCTGACCTACCCTTCTCTCCACTGGAGCGGCAACATTTCATCTCTGAATCCCGAGAATTCCTCTCAAACATATCTTAGTGCTGCTGTTGTCTTTATGTCCTGCTGATGCCAATTATAATGTGCTGTGCCAGAGGTGCCACCATGAGCCAAAGCCACTAAGCCTGCTGAGACTACTGATGAAAAAGGCCCATAAACAAACCCACTGCCCTGGAGTTGATTCCGACTCACAGCGACCCTATAGGACAGAGTAGAACTGCCCCATAGAGTTTCCAAGGCTGTAAATCTTTATGGGAGCAGACTGCCACATCTTTCTCCTGCGGAGTGGCTGGTGGGTTGAAACCACTGACCTTTCGGTTGGCAGCTGAGCACTTTAACCACTGCTCCACCAGGGCTCCTCAAAAAAGCCCATAGGCATTATGAGTTGCAGGTAAACAATTTCATCTCACATGCTAATTCAGACCATTTGTGATTGAGAAGAATTCAGAGGCTGCATTGGGATTAGATGGACTATGCCAAGACCGATTCATTACATCCGTTATGGGCACCGGAATGAAGAGTGATTCTCCCATGCAGACTTCCGGTTGGAGGACAATGACCAATGGGCAGGGCGTGAGGCTTGTGACCTCCTCCTGTGTGTGTGCATGTGTGTGTGTGCATGTGTGTGTGTGCGTGTGTGTGTGCGTGTATGTGTGTCCCTTTAGGAACCCAGACAATAAATACTCCACATTGCAATGCAATGCCTCTTGTGCACAGTCTGGGTTGGCTTTCCAGATGTTTATCTGTCCTTTAGAAGTTAAAAAAAAAATCTCTCCAGCATTTATCCAGGCAACATTATCTCCGAACAACTGCTTACTGCATTTTTTAACAGTTGCTATTTCCCCTTTGTTAAAGGGTCAGCACAGAAAGCCTGCGCTGCGGGGCAGATTAGATAACTCAGGATTTGCAGCAGCCAGCGGAGCCTTTAACCCTGGGGTCACTCTTTCATCTCTTACCCAGATTAGGCCCGACAGGTGTTCAGGAGCCTTGTTAGAAGAGGCTGCCCAGCCACTTGCCTCATGGCAATCGGCATCAAGTTATGGAACCTTTTTGAAAGTCTTTAAATATATTTTGCCATTCCTGCTACTCCAGGTGCATGTCCTTCCACACATCAACAGAGATCCACACAAGTCTGCATGAAGTTTAGTTGCCACAGAGCAAGGAGGCTCTGACTGTTATAACAGGTACTAATATATGGCCCCAAAGCGCTGTCCACAGGCCACAGGTGAAAAAGATTTTCACCAGATATAATCCTGGATCCATGGCAGGTGCAGAAACAAGTGCTGGCTTAATTAAAGAAGTTCTCTGGCTATATTTCAATAAGAGTCCTTTATTCCCCACCACTCTCATTTCCCTAGAGTGATGCCCAAGGTAGGAGCATGCCATCTTGCAGGTAGAAGTTGCTCAATGTCTTGGTTGAGTTCTGTTCAGCTCACTCATGAAACAGAATTCATCTTAGACATTATCCATTTATACTGTGATTGTTGATCTTATAGGATGGAGAGTTAAGTGGAAAAATATATACTATAAATGAGATTATTTATTATTGACCTGGAACAATAGTTCTCAACTTTTTCAATTTAAAGGACATCTTTCATTCAGAACCTACCACCATCCCCACATAGCCAAGATTATACTTTCTGGTATTCACAAAATGGCAAAACATTTATGTACTTACAGGTCTCTGGAACTCTCGTAATAACTCTCAGTCTCCCCAATTCTCCCTCCACTTCCTCCAAGGAGCTCACGGCTTAGGGCCCTCTGACCTAGGGATTTGGGCGTGCATGTGTAACGGTATCCATTGAAATACCCAGGGGGAATCCCTGGGCTCACAATTATGCTTTATCTTCATAAATGTCAGTAACAATAAGATTTTCTTGTACAGTGTGATGTAGAGAAGAAAAGCAAGTGAGTGCCAATTTTCAACCCACATGAATTAAGGCATTTGCTGCTTATTTAGATTTATTTGTATCCTAAATCTTTCCACATGAGACTGTTGTTGTTGTTAGATGCTGTTGACTCAGTTTCGACTCATACGGACCCTGTGCACAACAGAATGAAACCCTGCCTGGTCCTGCGCCATCCTCACAGTTGTTGCTATGCTTGAGCCCATTGTTGCAGCCACTGTGTCAATCCGTCTCACTGAGGGTCTTCTTTTTTGCTGACCCTCTGCTTTACCAAGCATGATGTCCTTCTCCAGGGACTGATCCTTCCTGATAACATGTCCAAGGTATGTGAGATGCAGTCTCGCCATCCTTGCTTCCAAGGAGCATTCTGGTTGTACTTCTTCCAAGATAAATTTGTTCATTCTTTTGACAGTATGTGGTATATTCAATATTCTTCCCCAACACCACAATTCAAAGGCGTCAATTCTCCTCTGGTCTTCTTTACTCATTCTCTAGCTTTCTCATGCATATGAGGTGATTGAAAACACCATGGCTTGAGTCAGGTGCACCTTAGTCCTCAAGGTGACATCTCTGCTTTTTAACACTTTAAAGAGATCTCTTGCAGTTGATCTGCCCCACGCAGAGCATCTTTTGATCTCTTGACTGCTGCTTCCATGGGTGTTGACTGTGGATCCAACTGAAATGAAATCCTTGACCTCAGTCTTTTCTCCATTTATCATGAAGTTGATTAGTCGTCCAGTTCTGAGGATTTTTGTTTTCTTTATGTTGAGGCGTAATCCATACTGAAGGCTGTGGTTTTTGATCTTCATCAGTAGATGCTTCAAGTCCTCTACATTTTCATCAAGCAAGGTTGTGTCATCTACATAACAAAGGTTGTTAATGAGCCTTCCTCCAATCCTGTTGCCCTGTTCTTCTTCATATAGTCTAGCTTCTTGGATTATTTACTCAGCATACAGATTAAATAGGTATGGTGAAAGGATACAACCATGACACACACCTTTCCTGACTTGTTCTATTGGAACAACTGCCTCTTGATCCGCGTACAGATTCCTCATGAGCACAATTAAGTATTCCGGAATTCCCATTCTCCTCAATGTTATCCATAATTTGTTATGATCCACACAGTCAAATGCCTTAGCACACGAGACTAAGGCAGCTTAAATGATGCCCATGAAACCCTTGCTCTGATATTGCTGTTGCTGCTGCTGTTACTATTATTATTATTCCTACTGTCATAGTATCGTTAATAAATCATTAAGGATAATTATAAAGTATTGTTAGACTTTTCTTTGTTGATTGAGGGAGAGTATTTTGGGGAATTGTGATATACGGGATAGATCATTGGATCAAGAGTCAGAAGACCTATTCTGATTATTGGGCTGTGTGCTTAGCCATGTGACTTCACCCCTCTGAGCCTCAATTGCCTTCTCTATAAATTGGAGAACATAATTCCTATTCTACCCACGTCACAGGGTAGTTACAGAGACCAAGTACATTAACGTATATGAGAGAGCCTGCAAACTATTAAAGAAGTTTTATGTGTTACACTTAATAGGTTTTTTCTGACAATAAAAGTAATTTTAGTTTATTATGGAAAATTGAAAAATATAATAAACTATGAAGTAAATATGAATCATAAACTCACGATTCAGAAATATCAACTGTTAACATTTTGATGTATACACTTCCACATTATTTTTTTCTGCGTGTGTGTTTAAAAAACTGGAGTTGTACTATAAACATTGCTTTGTAATGTATTTTTTTCACTTAAGATCTCACAAGCATTCCAAATCCATTACCACTGAGTCCATTCCGACTCATAGTGACCCTATAGGACAAAGCAGAACTGCCCCACGGGTTTCCAAGGAGCAGCTGGTGGATTGGAACTGCCAATCTTTTGGTTAGCAGCTGAGCTCTTAACCACTGTGCCACCAGGGCTCCTCCTGAGCGTTACCTGTTAAATATTCTTAAAGAATTTGATTTTAATGGTTACAGATTCAACATTTTGATATAATTATGTAGCCAATCCTCTATTTTGGAATATTTAGGTCATTCCTAATTTTTGCTATAGTAAATAATGCTGCTAATATTCTTGTCTGTTTATAAATCATTTTTTAGATGCAAAATGTACTCCAAAAAGACTGTCATATAAATTAATGGGAATAAATCATGGGAATTCTTTGTACCATTTTTGCAGCTCTTCTGTAGGTCTAAAATTGTCTCAAAATAATAAGTTAAAACAGAGAGAAAGAGCTCCTAACAAGGATAGAAGAGCTCTAGAGTAGTTACGTGAGTGTTGTTCTGAAGCCAGTAACGTTTAGGCACAGGACCAGCAAGCCTTCTTAGAGATCAATATCCTGATTCGCAGGTACCATCAGTCAAAGAGGGAACCCTCGCATGAATGTTTTCTGTTAGCAGGAATCTGATAATTTGATGCATGAGTAGGGATGGGGGAAAAGAATGCCATTCAAGAAGTATCTTTCTAAAAAGTACTGCTCCTGCATCGAGAAGAACAAACGTAGGCGTGGAGGAGGACTCGTGACTTTGCTGGTCTCTTCTTTGATTTTTATAAGCAAGGACCGCAGTCGCATGTCCCCTGATGTCCCACCTTATGAAAAAGCTTTATCCTGGCTCTTATAATCAGGGGAGTGCTCACAGGTTTTTCTGGGAATGTGACTGAAAATTCAATTAGAGACAAATATTTACTGAGCACCTAATGTAGGCCAAGTTTAGCTGGGGTTACGGAAATGAATACGGACAAGTCCTTACCCTCTAGGTAGACAAATCAGTGAGACAGGCTGACAGAAAGGAATGCAACGAACTGTCATAACCACTGAAGGAAACAGGTGTTCCTCCGTTGGCTGGGAAAGCACTGGATGGCATTAAAGAGAACAGGGCAGCATTAATAGAGGAGGTGGCTCTGAAAGATAAAGCGGGTTTTGCTAAGCAGAGTAAGATGGACAAGCTGCTGCAAGTACCTTATATCTGAAAAGAAATGTACACAGCTCGGGTGAGACAGTGTGTGGGAGCCTTTGATAGGAGATAAGCTAGGAGTGGAAGCTGTAAATATTGTAGTATAGATTTTAGATTATTAGGAAGCCACTGGAAGTTCTTTATTCTATGTGTATTTTAAGATTAATGATGAGATGGGTGGCTCAGTGGGAAGAACGTAACCAATGTCACTGAATTGTACACGTAGAAATTGTTGAATGGATGCATGTTCTGTTGTGTATGTTTTCACCAAAAAAAAAAAAAAAAAAAAGATTACTGAGAAAATTATAAGGGAGTCAAAGAGTAGAAGAAAATGGATCTTCTCTGGTTCAAGGGTGACAGACGAAAAAGGCTTCGCTCCCTACCAACCCTACCACTCCCCGAAACGCAGTTCAGGAGGACACTGTTACATTCTGCAGGGCCAGAAAATGAGAGTTGTGTGTTGATCACACACTACAAGGCTGTGATATGAAGGTTATGAGACCAAAGAATCCCTAGGTTCCTGCTGACTCCTTGGCTGGTCTGTTTAATACTTGTCATTGCATAAAATAATAGTTCACTCTAAGTCCTGTATCTGCTCATCACTGTGTGACCTTCTGAAAGTTACATCTCTCTCTGAACCGCAATTACCCTCTTTCCAATCTGGTTAATACCTACCTGTAAAAATGGCGCGGCAGGGGCATCTGATCTCCTCTAACATCACGAGCAGAAAGAAGAATTAGGATCAACAGCCCAAGGCTGGTTCCTATGAGGCAGAGGTCAGACATACTTCCTCTCTCCAACCTTTTTACGAATTCTGACACCAGCTGCCCATCCTGCGCCACTCTCTACTTCTCTGCTCAGTTCGATAGTTCTTTGCAATGGCCACACGGAACTCACAGACTGTATTCACAGTTACGGGGTTTATTAGGGAAGCAACAAGTTACAATTGAGGAGTAGGAATGACTCAGATACAGCTCTTGGGTCAGGACAGCTTCTCGCCATGCCTGTGGGCAGGCCTCTCCCTGGCCCTTGGCCTCTCAGCCCTCCATGCCTCTGGCCTCTTGGGCCAACCCAGTCTCTGCCCAGCTCCGGCAAGTGTCACAAAGCTCTTTAGCTCCTCCAATAGGTGCCCGGGGACATCTCACTCCACTAGTAAGCCTCAGCCTGAGGGTGCTCAGCTCTCCTGCTCTGTGGGTAGGCATACCTACTGTAACTGCTTTGCTCCATGGGCCAGGAAGCCCACCGTGCCATCTTGCACCGGTCTTCGGGTTCTGCTGCTGCAGTTTCTCTGTTGTCGCTTCTTGCTGTCTTGCAGAATCTCCGGTGTTACAACTCTCTCTCTATCTCCTGGGTGTAGGAGGTTCTTAGGGACCCCGGGTCCAAAGGACACACACTCTTCCTATTTCTTCTTCTTGGTGGTAGTGAAGTCCCCCTGTCTGCCTTTGGGATGGCTCTTTTTAAGCCTAGCGGGATGGCAAAATTGACCAATCCCCTTATTAGGATTCCATACATCTTATTTGCATGGTCCTACCCCCACAAGTGTGCCATGCACCTTATTTGCATTATTAGTAAGCTGTCCAGTCCCTTTGGTGGGCCACAAGCACCTTGTTTGCATAGTCCCTCAATCATTTGGTGAGAGTTACAAGATCATGGTGAGAAAGGCCACATAAAAGCGATCCAATGCACCACACTACCTCGTAAGATTCTTGTGAGCATTAAACGTGATAATGCATGTGAAGGCGATGGTTAGCTATAAAGTATAATACAAATTTTACTGTTATTATAATAATTCTTTTTTTAGTGGGAATGGCAGGGGGAAAATATTCTGTACTACTTTACCAGAAGGTGGCAGCGTTTTGTTTGCTAAGCATTTTAGCTCTCTCTTAACTGGCAGTGAGTGTTTTCTGGAGACTTCTTCAGACAACCGTGGAAATTCCATGGGAAGATGTATGAGTTTGAAGATCCCAATTCTTCTTTTTTGTTTTGTTTTAAACTACAGAGGAATCAATATATAGAAAAGTACAGGAAGCACAGTCTTCTTAGAGGCTTAGCTAAGCAGAAATCATTTGTTCTCTGGCCTCGCCCCACGAGGGTGTACGACTCGCACGGCCTCAGATTTGCTTGTGGCCTTTTAAATGCCTTTATTGTTACATGGTACCTGAAGTGGGGACTTTTACTTCGGTATTATAGATATAATTAGTGTTTCTTTTTTCTGATATCTCTGTGTCTCCTACATGTTAATCTATATCAGCACACTCAACCACACTCTTTAATTGAATATTTTCTGGGTACAAAGATGGTGTGAATAAAGTTGCAAAAATAGTCAGGATCTTACTGTCAGTCCTGTTGGGAAGACCAAACATGAAAGGTCTTGAAAACAGGTACAAGTAACCCACCAACAAGAGCGTATCAGATCTGGTTTCATTAGGAGAGAGGCCAGGGCTCCACTTAGGGATCAGTCTCTGTGATCACTGATAGCAGCTAGGTAAGTACCCAGGTCCATACGGTTTTCCCCACAGCCCATTACATTACAATTAACATGGCTACCATTTTCATTTCCTAATTTGTTTATCTCCCATCTATCTGATCTTTGTCCAGGCTGACTTGTGGGGGGGATAAAAAAGTTGCTTGCTAGTTGATTCTGACTCATAGTGACCCCACAGTTTAGAGTACAACTGCCCCCATAGGGTTTCCAAGGCTGTAATCTTTAAGGAAGCAGACGGTTACATCTTTCTCCCATGGAGCGGCTGGTGGGTTCAAATGGTTAGCAGCCAAGCACTTAAACCACTGCACCACCAGGGCTCCTAACATTAGCAATAACCAATTAAAAGTATAATATAAAATAAAAATTCCAATCACAATAGCAACAAAACTATAAAACTGCTGAAAATGCAAGAACTAAGTGATTTTACTAAAAGATACAAACAAAGACCCAAGGAAATGGAGCGATAAACAGAACTTCTAGAAGGGAAGACTCATAAATAAGCTATGCTGTGCAACAGAAGAGCAAGGCAGCTTTGTGCATGTTGACATGCAAAGAACTTTAAGACATTTTGTTAAGTAAAGAAAAAAAATAAGTTGCAGAATAACATAAAAGGAAAATGTTCGTGTCAAATGTTACATAAAACCATGTGTTTCTATATGTATGCAAGTAAATGCCTAGCAAAAATTAACATGCTTATCTCAGAGAAAGGAGCTGGGATTGGACACAGGAAGGGAGGATTTGGCTTTTTCTGTATTCTTAGAATGTCTTTTAATGATACATATTTGTGAGAGACGTTAACACCAACGAGGAAAATGAGGGAAGGATGGAGGAGAGGAATTTCTTAGAAGAGCCCATTGAAAGAGGAGGAGGATTTCAACAGGTGGAGACAAGCAGTAAAAGCATTCCAGAATGGAAAGCCCGGAGGAAAAATATGGAAGGATAAACAACAAGGAAACAAAAGGTTTGCCCAGCCCTAATTTACACTGTGCATCGTATTTTCTTTGATGCCTTTGAATTATGGTGTTGCTGAAGAATACCGAATATACCATGGACTGCCAAAAGAACCAACAAATAGCTGTCTTGGAAGAAGTACGGCCAGAATGCTCCGTAGAAGCAAGGATGGCGAGACTTCATCTCAAGTACTTTGGACATGTTATCAGGATGGCTTAGTCCCTGGAGAAGGACATCATGCTTGGTAAAGCAGAGGGTCAGCAAAAAAGAGGAAGACCCTCAACGAGATGGATTGACACAGTGTCTGCAATAACGGGCTCAAGCATAACAACGATTGTGAGGATGGCACAGGACTGGGCAGTGTTTCACTCTGTTGTACATGGGGTCGCTATGAGTCAGAACTGACTCAACAGCACCTAACAACAACAACGTTATATTTTCTAAGCACGTTTCACATAGCGTCTCATGTGAGTGACACTATCGTTACAGGACTTAAAGCACTAGTTCAGAATTTGAATCCCAGCTCTACCAGTGTGTAACTTTGGATAAGTTACCTAACTTCTTTGAAAGTTTCCTCATCTCTAAAGTTGGACTAATAATAATACCCAGTGTATAATAATATTTTAACTATAGAACTAAACTGGAGCCCTGGTGGCGCAGTGGTTAAGCGTTTGGCTGCTAACCAAAAGGTCGGCAGTTCGAATCCACCAGCTCCTCCTTGGAAACCCTACGGGGTGGTTCAAAGGAAGGAAAGCTTGAAGCACAGGTACCCAATTAGGGCATTCTCATCTTTTCTAGTCTGTTCTGAAATTCTGGATAATTTCTTCTTCCTTATGAAAATGTCACATCCTCCAATTTTTCTACCATGAGAGCCATAACTATTTTTCTATCAGTAGTATATTTACTGAACTCTTTCCCTGAGATGCCATGTGATGAAACGTCAATTGACCAGGTGTGTTCTGGAATCTGCACTAGACACACACACTGCACTGAGCGGGGACATTCCTCTAATGCACGGAAGACTGGTCGAGGAAGATCATTATAAAGAAGCTTCCACAGCATTTCTTCCTTTCTGATTTGCTATAGATTGGTCTCTTTCTCTCCTAGGTAGAAGAAATGGGGAAAAGGATAAATGAGAATTTGTAAGGCAAGTCAGCTCCCAAACAGAAAATCATTCACAGATAAATAAGCCAACCTTCTCTGAGTGTGGCTACAGGTGTGACCAAAATCAGTAACTGTGTTTAATATTTTAACAAGGATGTAGGGTATATCCTATCATTACAAAATGTGATTCCATACACCACAGAGGTTGTGCCTGTGAGTTTTTGCATGATCAGGCTTTTGGAGAATGAAGGAGGAAGGGAATAGAAATGCAGGCAGATGTTGATTTTATCATCTCAGAATTACGGGTAAGAAATGGTAAGGCAGTGGAGCACAAGAATTACTGCTCAATATCCCAAGGGAATTCCTTATGTTTAGAAAAACCCATATAGATTGTATACAATTAAGAAAGTACCTTACATGAATTATGCATGGAGGAACTAAATCTTCCAAAATCTAAATGGGAGATTCGCTGATCTGTAAGGACATGCGTTAACTTGTGGGTTAGCATCCGCTTATTTTTCCCATTACTATTCGCATACATTCTGCAACGTCCATTCCTCAGTTCAGGCAAAAATTCTGGATTATCAATACTCCTTTTTAACCTTAAAATGTCTTTAATGATCTCATCTAGCTCATTAAATAGACAGGTTGATTAATATTCAAAGATACTGAGAATATTACATGACAGTACAAATATGTTTCCCTCTCTGCTCAAATTCCTCCTCCCAAATACATACAGCAGTGTTTTCTCTTTGACAAAACCATCTTAAAATTTCATATCAAGCTCTTATGAGAAAATAGCATATTATGCACTAGAGCAACAGAGGACCTGAGTCTAATGCCCTTAGCCTTTCCTTGCACTCCTGCCTGCAACATTTTCTCCCAATTCCACTGCCCCTATATTTACAAGCCCACGAGGTCCTTTAGTAGCCTCAGGGTCCTCAGAGGCACCAAATTCCAAGAAAAACTGGAGAACTCCTTCAGCTTGGGTCTCATTAGCATCTTTGACTCCTGGCTTCACTTCTTCACAAGGTCCTCTATGAGTGCTATGGCCAAAGTATGAAAGCCCCGAGAGCAATGGTTACGTTTTATGTTACACTTAGTGGCTAATAAGTCATCCCATTGCCATGAAAAGTATTTGGAGCATTTCTTGCTAGAGGCAGTGTATAATACAGAGTACTTGCTAGTATACTGGTCTGTGTTTCAGTGGCTGGCCTGGGAGATTTTACTGGAGCCGTAGGGTCCTTAAAGGAATTGTATTGCTAATAGTTTGACACAGGTCTGGGTATTACCAAGTTGACCTGTGTGATTAATAGTAAGTCAGTCCATAATGTGGAGTAGCTGCTGCTGGACCTGTCAGAGTCGAGAACTAATAGGACTGACATTGGATTTGATCCCATTGGAATCAGAAAAGCTCTGCACAGACTCAGCACTACACAGTGCCCATAGGTCCAGCAAGTCATTTATAGATGCCTGTTCTATAACTGGAGGCCTGGTGGCGCAGTGGTTAAGAGCTCGGCTGCTAACCAAGAGGTCGACAGTTCAAATCCACCAGCTGCTTTTTGGAAACCTTATGGGGCAGTTCTACTCTGTCCTACAGGGTCGCTATGAGTTAGAATAACTCAACAGCAATGGGTTTGTGTTATTATTCTATAAGTGAAGAGAATATAACTGAGAGTGTCTGATGGTTTCATAGAGCCTCTTATCACTCCTGGAAATGGAAGCAAGCAAACTCATAGCACATGCTCTACCGGTGATGAGAAAGGAATGCTTGACTTAGGAAGAAAAGACTTACGTTTGAGTTAGGCTCCTCATTCACCTGCATATGTCTTGGGCAAAATCCTTAATCACTGTGATAAAACTTTAAATTGAAGATAATGGAACTGACATACCTACAAGGCTATTGTAAAGTTCAAATTTGGTAATAATTGTAAAATGTCTTACCAAGTACAAAAAATTATACATATACGTATATTTGGAGTTATTAGTATTATATTATCATTATTATTATGGGTGTTAATAAGCATACTGAAACAGACTAACCAAATATCAGTACAGTGCTTCTAAAAGTTTCATATATGTAAGAACCACCTAGGAACCTTGTTAAAATGCAGATTCTAATTCAGTAGGTCTGACAGGCATGGCACCCAAGAGTCTAATAAACTCCCAGGTGATTCCAATACCGCTGGTCTGGGGACCACACCTCATGTAGTAAGTTTTCACTACAACTTGGGACCCTTAAAAGTGATGAATGGATAAAACGTTTCATATGTGACTCTGGGAGTAAGAACCTGAACATCTGAGGTTATTATTCTCTTTTGAACATAAAGGCTGTTTTTACTTTGCATTAATTGCATGGACTGAGGGTTCCAGGAATCTGTCACATAACCTTGGTGGTGGACTGTTGGGTTCTTTTACAATAAATCACAAGTGCAATCAAGAAATATCGACGAATGTTTTCTATACATTTTTTTTTTTCTTTTAGAAATTTCGCTCTGCCTAAATATTCAGCTACCCTTTCAAAAAAAACTCGATTTGGCAACTCATTCTTGGCAGCCCTGAGAAATTATTTCCAGTAGAGAAGAGTTATGGCTGCATGGCCTGATTGGGGCCTTTACCTCACAAATGCCCGCCAGGCCCAGCAGCCTCTCAGCAGCCGTGCTCACCATGAAATTCATCTTTGTCACAAATAGCAAATCACACGCTATGGAATATCACAGTCTTATTATGGGATGTCATCTTACAGCACAAATACATTATTTTCACCAGATTTACAGACAGTGCAGCCCACGTCACTGCCAGCAGGTGATGGATGGGCTCTATCAGGACGTATTTGGGTACGTGATTTACACACGGCAGGTCCCTGATAGACGTGGGCGGCGACCAGCCCCTGAAGGCTATGAAGAAGTTTTCTCCTTCATGGTCTCTTAAACACAAAACCCAGTGATCGGAAAATGTTGTCGCACGGACTTTAAGGGTAAGAAAAAGGAACAACCCAATAGCCTCACCGAAGCACTTTGCTTCTCGTGTATTAAATTTAGACCACGCAACAGTGAGACTTTGGTGGAATTCCCACTAGACCTGGTGGACGAATCCACAAGAAACAGCCGGTATTAAATTTCATTCTGTAGAAAATCTGACACTCACCAAGGCATTACATCTTACACGAGAGGAAACACCTCACTGTAACATTTTGGAATTTCTATGACAAGCAAATAATCTTACCAGAGAATTAGACCAACTCCATGTATTCTTTTACTTGTGGCCATTTTATCTCTTTGGAAAGAATGAGATCTTGAGAAGAAATGGAGCTGTGTAAATACCATAGAGAACTTCCATTTCAAAGGTATCTTATCGTCTACTCCGTGCGTTAATCTCTTCCTCCCGTTGTGGTTGCCTAATCTGTGCTTGAATACTTGAGGTACTGGAGAGATCCTCATCTCCAGAAAAAATATATATATTTTTTTAATTTCTGAAATACTTTGGACTGTGAGAAAGTTCTTACACATATTGAGTCTATGCCTCCATTCCCCACCTGCTAGTACTAGTTCCAAGTCTTGAGGACTCCAAGAATAAGTCTAACTCATTGTCTTTCTAGCCCTTCAGGTGTATAAAGAGTCTCCAACATTCTCCCTGAATCTTCTAGAACCTGTCAGACACCAGCAGCCAGATAGCTGCTTAGGGTGAATATTCATAAATGCTGCCAAGACATAACTGGAATAATTCAGAATATGGTGCCAGTTAGTCCAAGTTTCCATATAAAACTGACAAAATGTAAATTGGTTCCACCACTGTACAATACATAGAATATAAATTCTTTAAATTGAATTAAATATGTGACAGAAAAAAATTACACACACACACTAAGGTGATGCACCGTGAAGATTAGAAGAAATCTTTTTTTTTTCAGATTACAAATGAAATTTTATTTTCATCTTCTGTCATACTTAGTAACTGTACTAAGGAGCAATAGGGTATGGAAGCTCTAAGATAGATGCTGAAACACAGTCAAATTTCTCTGCATTAAAGGGGAAGGTTCTGGAAGGGGGAGGCAGGATCTGAGAAGGCCAGACCTGGAGGGAGAAGGAGACAGAGGAAAAGAGACACTTTAAGAAGACAATGGAATTCTGTGTATCATACAGTGTAACAATTTCCCTAAAAACGTTTGGTAAATTCTGTATTTCTCATTTTTTTTCTCCGTTCGAGGTATTGTTTTTGGTGAACTTGAAGAAAATGAAAGGACTGCAAACAAAGAAAAGGACACCGACATACAACTTTTATTAATAGAAAATTTTCCTTTTGTCTCTTGTAAATACTTGATGAACAAATACTTTAGCTCCATTGCCCACACTCACCTTCACCGCTCTAAATGCTGTCCTCCACCAACTGCGTCTCTAAGGATATATCCATGAACAAGGTTTTTGCAGGTCCCGATGGGGGAACTTAGTTTTATGAAGGAGTAGCATCATACTCAAGGGGCTCTGGTAGAACAGTGGTTAAGTGCTCAGCTGCTAATTGAAAGGTTGCCTGGGAACCACCAGCCACTCGGCAGGAGAAAGATGTGGTAGACTGCTTCCATAAAGATTACAGCCTTGGAAACCCTATGGGGCAGTTCTGTGCTGTCCTATAGGGTTGCTATGAGTCAGAATTGACTCGACAGCAACAGGGTTTTGTTAACATCATACTCACATTTATTTTTAATTATGTTTTTAACATTCACTTGCGTGTCATTGGGAGAGGGGCAAAGACAGTGAACAAGAAGAGCAAGCCAGAGAAAGCAATGACTTTCTAATAACGCTGATGATCCTGCCCACCGTTTGGCCCAGTGAGCGTGCACCCTAGGTGAGAATCCATTTCCTCTGTTGGCTCAGTTCCCAGGTGGGTCTCACAGTATAGGCAACTCACCACCCCGAATGTGTTTTGAGTATTTAAGAAGCATGGTTATTGTTGTCGTTTCCAGCATAAAATGGCACCTAACCACTTCTTCATTTGGCTCTCAACTAGGAAGCAGTAATCAATTTCAACTTTAGGAGAAAAAAAAAAAAAACCTGACTGTTTTGGGCCAATTGAGAGGTACTATGTTGCCCTGCGGAGCCCTGGTGACCTAGGGGTTAAGAGCCCCACTGCTAACCGAAAGGCTGGCAGTTCAAATCCACCAGTCTCTCCTTGGATACCCTATGGGACAGTTCTACTCTGTCCTCTAGTGTCCCTATGAATCAGAGTCGACTCAATGGCCATGAGTTTTGTTTTCATGTTGGCCTGCAAGGATTCCCTAGCTGTTGCAAACGGTTAAGCGCTTGACTAATAACTATGAAGGCTGGCAGTTCGAGCCCACCCAGAGGCACTTTAGGAGAAGGGATCTGCCTCTGAAAAGTCATGTCCTTGAAAATCCTATAGAGCACTGTTCTACTCTGACACACACTGGGGTTGTCATGAGTCAGAATCTGCTCAATGGCATGCAACAACAATAGAGCTAAAAAAGCAGGGGTACCTCAGGTTGTGATCTTAGCAACCCTCCCCACCCCCTAGCTGTGTGATTCGAGTAACTCACTTTCAGGTCCTGGGCTAGAATGAAGGGAGGCACCTAGGATGCACAATTTAAGGTGGCACGGAACACTCGCATGCCACCCTGCACTTGCACAACCTTGAGAGTGAGTGGCCCCCTAAATTTCCACCTCCAGGCGCCTTGCGTGCCTCATTCTAGGCCCAGTATCACTTTATCTATCTATGGCACAGTTTTCTCATCGGTAAAAACTAATAATCCTAAAAAAAAAAAAAAAAGAACTAACAATCCTTGCTCTTTGTGTCTTGCTTTTTCGTTTTGCTTTTTTCATAAGTAACAAATGAACTCATGGGCATTCAAGAACGTTGTCAATAGTAAAATGCCATGCATAAATTTAGGACAGCTAAAACAGTTTTTTTAATCACAGGCAAAAATTAATGATACTTCCTGCTTTTCACCCAATTAATATAACAGTTAATTCATTTAAACAAAAAGTATTACCATCAGAGGCGTAGCTAAGGTGTGGGAAGTAGGGGCCTGCCCTGGGCGCCCCTTGAGGCAGGGCACTAATGAGCAGTTTCTATTGGTCTTTGTGGTTTCCATTACCAGCTCTGAGAGATGGTTCAGCAATTTCAAACCAATTGCCATAGGTGCTGTTTTCCCTAGCGAGGCCCCTGATTAACATATATGTTTATAAAGATAAATCAGGAATGTCCAAAAAAACTGTATTCATTGAAGGCAATGGTTCTTCAACCTTGGCTGCACACGGGCTCACATGGGAGCTTTACAAGATGCTGATACCTGGGTCTCATTCCCAGAGAATCTCATTGAATTGGTGTGGGGTGCAGCCCAGGTATTGGGATTTATAAATATTCTTCAGGAGACTCTAATGCTCAGCCCAGGTTGAGAACCATCGGTTAGTGACTACTTTAGAAGCCTTAGAAATGTGCTTTGAATTGATTTAAATTTTATGGAGAGTAGAGAACATAACTTTTTCTGTTTGCAGAAAGTGTTCCATAGAATCAAAGTGACAGGCAAAAGTCACCAAATTGTATTCTGATTCATATACACACAGTCTTTCTGTTAACATATAGGAGGCATCTAAACACCAAAAACTCAAGTATTGCTTATTTTTGAGAGAAAAAAAAGTATTGTGAATGGGTTAAAAAAACAATCTAATACAGTGCCCCGGTAGATGACATCTTATCTAATGCAGTGGTTCTAGATCTTGGCCACATATTAGAACCATCTAAGGAGCTTTTGGAAACCCTGGTGGTGTAGTGGTTAAGTGCTACAGCTGCTAACCAAAAGGTTGGCAGTTCAAATTCACCAGGCGCTCCTTGGAAACTTTATGGGGCAGTTCAACTGTGTCGTATAGAGTCGCTATGAGTCAGAATCGACTCGATGGCAATGGGTTTGTTTTTTTTTTTTCTCCTTTTTTTTTGTAAGGAGCTTTTAAAATCCCAATTCTATGGCTGCACCAGAGGCATGACCAAGATATGGGAGGCAGAGTGCATGTCCTGGGCGCCACTTGATGAGAGGTGCTAATGAGCAGTTTCTATTGACTATCACAACTTTCATCACCAGCTGTGAGAGGTCATACAGCAATTTAAAACTAATCGCCGTAAGTGCTATTTTCCGTAGATAGGTCCCTGGCTACACCTCAGATCAATAGCGTTAGGGTCTCTAGGGGTGAGACCCAGGCATCGATATTTTTTGAAACCCCTCCAGGTGATTTCTGTGGCAGGCAAAGTCAGAACCCCTAACCTCATTCAATTAAAATCAAAATCAATGCAACCAGCACTTGCTGAGAAGAGCCTGTTTATTGCCAGGCACGTAGAGAAGATGCCCCCTACTCTCAAGCTGCACCCAATCTAGTGAGGAGAAAAACGTGGCAATGTGTATTCATAGGGGTGTGACTAAGATGCAGTGGGAGCCCAGATGAAGGCAAGCATGGGATGACTTGTTTGGCAAGGCATGGGACAGAGGAATTCAACAGACAGCTGTAAGGTTCCTCAAGGAATTTCATGAAGGTGAGATCTGAACTGTGGTCGTGGTGAGAAGGGCGTTTCTAGGAGAGCGGCTAGCATGTGCAATGGATCAGAGGTCTAAATGAAAGTAATCATGTCATACAGGATTACTAATTTTCTCAGACTTAGGATGAAATTGATTATCTAAACAATGCCTTCTTGACTAGAGAGTATTTTAGCATTCATCCATGTCGGTTCATGCACTGGTGTCACCCAGTATGGTAACTCATGGTGTCACATCCCCCATGCTAATTACCATAATATTGTAGCCAAAACATGAGAAAATTTGACAAAATTAGCGACAATGAAAACAACAGTGCATGCTTATAGCGAGTGAAGACGGAACCAAGTGATTGGAAGAGTCATTGTAACTGGGGAATAATGACAGCTCTGACGGGAGCACATTGGAAGGTTCGAAAACAAAATTAGCATAGAGTTTTAGCCTTGTCAGTATATGTTATAACTAGCTACAGGGGTATTTTTATAAAAAATAATAAATTTCTGCTGAAAGATTGCACAAAATTTTTACGGACAGTCATTTTGGTGTCACCCCCCTGACAGTGTCACCTAGCGTGGTTCGCACTTCCCGCACCCCCTAGTGATGCCACTGGCCCATGTATTGAAGCACAATTCTAGGAATACTTGTTGCTGTTGTTAGTTGCTATTGATTTTGACTCATGGCAACCCCATATGTGCAGAGTAGAACTGCTCCACAGGGTTTTTAAGGCTGTAACCTTTCAGAATCAGACGTGTCTTCTGAGATGCCTCTGGGTGGGTTCAAACCTCCGACCATTTCAGCTAGTAGTCGACTGATTACACACAGAAACTTGGATGGATCTCAAGGGAATTATGCTGAGTGGAAACAGCCGATCTCAGAACACTGCATACCGTATGATTCTATTTATATAACACTCTTGAAATGACACAATTACAGAGATGGAGAACAGATTGATTATAGGGCTGAAGGGGGAGGGGGTGTGAATATGAAGGGTTGCAAGAAGGAGATCGTTGTGGAGATGGAATAATTCTGTCTCTTGACTGTAGTCATTACATGAATCGACACATTTCGTAAAACGATGTGGAACTGTGCATTCACATTGTATCAATGTCAGCTTCTGGATTTTGATATTGGGCTATAGTTAATTAAAATGTAACCAATGGGAGAAGCTGGGGGAAAGGTGTATGGGACTTCTCTATACTATCTTTGAAACTTTCTGCGAATCAACTATTATTTCAAAAATAAAAGGGTTTGTTAAGTAAACTAATAAAATAAAATGGACTGTTACAAAAAAAGCCCCATAATTTTAATATTACAATGGCAAAAGGGGAGGGCTGGTGGTACAGTGGTCAAGAGATAGGCTGTTAACCAAAAGGTCAGTAGTTCGAATCCACCAGCCACTCCTTGGAAACCCTGTGAGGCAGTTCTACTCTGTCCTATAGGGTCCCTGTGAATCCGAATCGACTGGATGGCAATGAGTTTTTTTTGGCTTATGACAAAAGGCAGTTTAGAACCTTGCAAAGAGAAACAAAAAATTCTTGCTATTCCTTTAATTTCTCTCTCCTTCCCTCTCCCTTTCCATCCTGTTTTCATTTCTTCTCATCTTTCTTTTACTTTTTCTTCTTTTGTCCTCCCATCCTAATCTCTTGTCCAAAATTCCAGTTAAAGGAATACATTTTAACATGCTTCCAAACAGTAGAAAGAAGAAAAATAAATAAATAAAAGACCTAAGAGAGAGAAAAGTTAGTGATATTCCAATAAGGCTTGGTTGTTACTAAGCTACAAGCCTATTCTGAAAATTTAGCTTACGATTTACACAGCAGGATACTCGTATGCTGTTTTATTAATGTGCTAGCTTAAGGCTAAAATAAGAACCAAATAACATCTCCGTTACAACCTCTTTTAGCTCCTTTAACCTAAAGATTACGTATTTACAACAGAGCAATCTTTTGGGATGATAATGAAAAATGCGGTTTAGATTTTAGAGTTTAGTACATTTACACATTTTTTGGTTTACATGCTTTTGAAGTTGATTACGGTCTGACATTTTAAACTATGTTTTGTTTAAAATTTACTCATATAAAAAGATCAAATGGTCATTGATGGAGAGAATTCCTATACCAACCTCATTAATAAATCTAAGACAGGCAACTCTGTTGTAGCTAAGTGCTTCTGAGACATTGTCTCTAAAGCAAATCACATTTTTCCTTGATTTCCACTTTAGTAGCAAAAGTAAGTTTGTCCTAGCAGTTCTTGCCCAACTCCAATGCATGGTGAGAAGTGGGGTGACTAGAAACCGCCCCCCCCCAGGACCAGCAGCCAGCCTCAGGCCTGAGTCTGAACCCTGACCCGAAGCACGGATACCCTGGGCTCTGCCCACTTGATGATTGATGTTTTTGGCAATAGACAGATGTAGAAACTCAGAGGCCTCAGCACCTTCTCAATAAGATATCAATGCTATAAATACATCAATTCCTTGATCTTTAAATGTCATCATTTATATTTCCAAGTAAGCAAGAACCATGCACCTAAAAATCTTTGAAAGGGTTAAATGGTTTTGTTCAAACTACAAAAAACAAATAGAGAATTTTCTTTTACACTCATATCTTTTCAGATAGCCCCAAAATGCCTTCAACTGAAGAGAATATTAATATTCCTTAAGGAAAAAGAAGTAACTAATTGTACTGAGATATTTAATGAGATTATTACATACCGTAATGGTTCTAGAATCACTTGGGACGTTTTTTTAATTGTTAGAGAAATCTGTACCGTTGCTGACTTAAAGAAAGTGGATGATAGACCACTTGGTTATTGGGAAGATGCTTTTTAAAAGTTAAGCTATTTTATTACATAGCTACTTTATTAAGTTCTTCCAGCACGAAGGGATCAAATAAGTTAAATGATGACGAATCTAGAAAAACAAGTTGTAAATTTAAAGAAACATTGGGCCCTCTTGAAAGTGAAATATAAAGCAGATGTGCTAGGAGCTCCTCTCAAAAAACGAAACCCGAACCAATTTTCAAGTCCTAGGATGCATGGAGCAGCCCCCTTGTGCATGAGTCATTTGATGCTGGCAGCAACATAAATGCGATGTGATCAGAAACCCAGCTAGTGAGCTTTGAGGACCCAGAGGGTCAGTCTGGTCATTGTAGACCCTCTGCAACCTGGCAGAGACTTTCTTTCTGGCCTTTCCCTTGTTATCTCTTTTCCAGCTCTCCTTACTCAAGTAGTCTGGATTTGCTCTGGTCCTGATCTCATCCAGAGCTCTCCTTTCTTTGCTTTTGCATATCAGATATTATCTCTGCTTGGAGAAGCTCCTTCTTCCACCATCTCCAAACCAGTCCCTCCATCAGCATCTATTTGCTGAGCCCCTGCTGTATACTGGGGACTATACAATGGGGAACACAGGATAAAGACAGGGCCTGTGCCTTGACCGAGCTCAACTTTCAGTGGGAGAGACAGATAATAAAGAAGTAAACAAAGAATTAACCAGGTAATTTCAGATTTTGATAAGAGCTCTGAAAGAAATCAAAGAAGGGCATGATAAAGAGCAGCTAGGGGCAGAGAGACAGGGCTACTTTGCATAGAAAGGGAGGTTGGCAAAGGCGTCTCTGAAGAGCTGACATTAAACTGAGGACTGAAAACTAGAAAGAAGCCTGTCATGCAAAGAAGAGAAAAAGAGCTTTCTAGGCAAAGGAGACAAAATGTGAAGACTTTGAGGTGAGAAGGGAATTAGTCATTTCAGGCAATTGAATCAGGATGTGAAGGGCCAGAATATAATAAAGCAAGTGGCCCCAATGAGGTTGGAGAAGTGAAATCATGTAGGGTCATGTAGGAGCTGCAAGGCCATGGAAGGAGTTTGCATTCTATTTTTAGTGAAATGAGAAGTGACTGAAGAATTAAAAGCAGGAGAGTAATATGATCAGATTTATATTTTCTAAATATTGGTCTTGCTGCAGTGTAGCAAAAACATTTTATTGTGAGAAAAAGAGAAGCAGAAACATCTGTTAGGAGGTTATTGTCATAGACCAGGTGAGAGATGATGGTGATTTGGACGAAGGTGGTAGTAGTAGAGACGGAAGAAAGTGCATGGATTCTAGTTATAGTTTGAAGATAGAATCAACAATTCTTGTGGGTGGATAGGACTTGAAGGATAAGGGAAAGAAAGACAGAATAACTTGTGGTTTGGGGCTTGAGAACTTAGATGATGGTGGAATCATTTAATTAAGTAGAGAAAATTAGAGAAGAAGTAGTCTTGTGGAAGGAAATAGGGCTTGTATTTTGGACAGTAATTTGAGGTACGTGTGGAGCATCCAAGTGCAGATGTCAAGGAGCAGTTTGGAAGAGTGAGAAGCATCAAGCAAGTAGTGAATTCCAGTCACCAGCGCTGAAATTCCACCCATTCCTGTATCTGTCACCATTTAAATATGCAGACCCTCGGAGCAAAAAAATGCCACTTCTAAGTGTCTCTCTTTTAGGAAATGCTAACCTATGTGCACAATGAAACATATACGAGGGTATTTCCGTAGCGTTGCTTGTGATACAAAAATTGGGATCAACGTAAGTGTACTTGAAAACAGAAGTGCTTCATAAACTACAGTACGCTCATAACACAAAGCCTCTGGGAGTAGTTGATGGGGAGCTTGAGTGTTGTGAAATGAGAAGATCACAAAGCTATACTGTTAAGTGAAGAAAGTCAAGTTACAGGATTATATACAATATCTCATTTGTGGGGAAAAAACCTGTATTGCACAAATGTACATACATAGGTAAGCAAACCCATAGAAATGGGACTCAAAGGATGGCTACCCAACTGTTGGAAGAGATTAGTAGAGAGGGTGGGGGTGGGAGATAGAACTTTTGCTTTTTATTCTCCTTGAGTATTGTTAGAATTTGTATAAGAAAACATGAACGCATAATTTTAACGTGTTAAATAATTTTTAAACCAGTAAGCCCTAACCACTGACCTCAAAAATAATGAAATTCTGCTCCCTTCTTTTATAAAAGTGGGAAGCAAGGACCAGAGAGGTTGAAGTCCCTTATCATAATCACACAGCTAGTAAAGACTGAAGCTAGGTGTTTTGATAGGCTGCCAGGCTTTTGGAGTTGTTGACAAGTTAGTATTATTTGCTGGCATATGTATACAACTGGCAGCAACGTATGGATTTTGAGAATAAGATTTATGCAGGTATTCTATATATATAGTAGTATATTTCTCTCACGTCTCGGGGTAAGAAAGGATGGATTTAGAGTAAGCCAGTGAATTCTTGAATACAGGTCATCCCCGACTTACGACAGGGCTCTGTTCTGACGAATCCATTCTAAGTTGGTTCTGATGTAAGTGGAATACCTCTTTTTTTTTTTTTTTTTAAGTTTTCATTATAATTACCTTTTATTATCAGTATCTTTATAAACCTGATCTTTGTCTTCGGGTGTTAGAAACATTACATATAAATTTACAGATGTATTTTAACACGTACATACATAAAAAATTACAAATCATAAAAATTTACTCAAACGATGAGGAACAGTTGGAGGGCATTGGCATTTTGTTAGTTGTGGTAATAACACCACTTGTGGAATGTTCTGGATCATCTGGATTATCCCTGGGAAAGGGGATGAAATTTCTAGTCAGAAAATTAGTGAGAGTTGTTCTGTATAGGCCTTCTTTTTTTCTTTTCTTCATATATTTGACAGTAACACCTCATTGCTTCTTGAATCTGCCTATTGACTTTAGCAAAGTCAGCATTTGAGTCCATGTTTTCAAGTAACTGAAGCCCCTGATTTAGTAAAGAAACTAAATCTTTACAGCAGTGTTTTGAACAGTAAACCATAAAATCGAACATCTGAGAATGATAACATGAGCAAATTATGTGCTGCAATGTTATATGTAGATAAAATGTTAAAAAAAAAAAAAAGGATGGTCAAAGGTGTGGTTCCTCATAACTCGAACACATCGTAAATCAGGGACTACCTGTAGTTAGAAACTCCACTAGAACGGGAAGAGCTGATCAATAGTTGGAATCACACACGTACATACGCACACACACCAGGTGTAAAGAGGAGCTAACTGTGGGACAAGATGATGGACTAGCCATATGCCCTAAGAAAAGCACTGACTTCAAAGACCCACCTCCCTCACCATCACTTCCTGAGAGATGAGGCCTCTGGATAACTCTACTAATCAAATTATGATTTTAAGGTATAATTAAGTAAATAGCAAACTGAGGCAGGATTTTCTGTGACCAAGATTTGATGGACCTGGGAATGGAGAAGGGTGGTCTAGGAGAGAGGAGGGGACAGGAAGCAGAGGAGAAAACCAAGGAGTACTTCTCTACGTGTGTTTTATTTTTATTGAATTTCATCCAGTCTACAGCTGGCTCTTTCAAGTGGGAATAAAGTAAGTGTTGTCCCTGCTACACTGAGTTGTTTCTCAGGGATTCTCCTGTAGGAGTCGGACACGGGATATGCTTCTTCAACACTCTCCCTTCTGTAAGGAGGGATCTTCACTACCGTAGCAGTCCTGTCCTGTCTCTGCCCTTCACTTATTCCTCCCTGTGGACATGAGGTGACATGTCTGATTGGTTGATACTAAGAGCCTGCAAAGTCTTGATGCTTCGTCTCTCCTTTTCCACTTTGGAATCGGATTAGTCTGCAGGAAGCATGCATTCTCTTCTCCATGCCCTGAGTTTTACAAAGGCAGCTGTCCACAACAGGGACAGGAACCACGTGGATAAGTCTTCTTAATTCTGAGATTCAGCATTAGCCTGCTAGCCCACAGATAGAAGTTATATATTCTCCGGCATGAGCTTCATTGGCAATCAAATCGTATATTGGCCTCCAACCTGTCTTGCTCTTAAGTCTTATTCTCTGCTTATTTCAGAATCCAAGTGGACAAGAGGGATGCTATTTAATAGACCCCCTCAAACCTCAATAAGTATACCTGAAATGGCAGGGAAACAGTCCTCTGGACAAACTGGATTTGGTGCCTGTGATTTGGGCCCTTGTAGAGGCACAGTGCTTGACACCCATCTGCCAAAAAGTGTTCAAGCCAGAGGACTTATTGAACAAATGTCACTACAGAAATAAACACACTGTTACCATTAGAGATCTGTGTGTACCTCATGTAATTAAGATATTCTTATTGCCGTGAAAATAAATCTTACTGTCTGATGGCCTTAGGTCTAAGAAAATGTCACTTCTTTCATAAAGTCTACCTTGTTCCCACATGTGAGATATGCTTCCTTCTGCCTCAGTTTCCCAAATGCCTCCTTTGCAATGCTCAGGCCACTTGCCACAAGCAGCCTTCTCTGGCAGCAGATGTGACTATGCCTTCTCTCCCTTTTCTAGTATCGTGAGCTCCTGCAGCCCAGGGACCTTATCTTATTCATGGCTGTTTGCTTTGCAGTATCTATCACAGAGACTGGCAATTTGCAGATAGCAAGGAAATGCAATTTTTAAAAGTTTAAAAGCAAGCAGATCATAAACCAGAAGGTTTAGAGTTGATGACAAATCATATCGTGTACCTTTCCTCTCCATAGCCATTTAATTACATACTTAAAAATCAATGGACATCAAGGACAGGCTTGAAAAGGAGCCTTTCCCAGAGAGCAGTCTTGGAGAGTTGAGAAAGGTAGAAAGGAGGAGGGGAAGTGCCTCTTGTTCTTTGTAATCTCATATTTTTCACTATTACTTAACCTTAATAACTCATTTTCTCTGCCTCTTGCTTGCCATCTGTATGATGCAGGAATCCATCACCTTACAAAGTGCCCCCCATTACCATCCCCAAAGGGGTGTCTTAGGTAAACTCATAAATATTCCCATCACTGTAGTCTCCTGCCCATTGTGCCCCTTGAGGGCCATATGGCACCTCGCTCAGCTGTAGCTGTCTTGGTCCTTGGTCAAGACTCCTGAGCTCTTTCTGTCAAAGCTCCCAAAGCCATACTCTCAAGCTGCCAAATGGGGATGGAAATGATGGGCTTCTCATAGAGGCTGAGAAAACTGCCTTGTTTCCCCAGTCCACACAGCTTGGGTTCAGAGGGGATACTCATGTTCATTGTCTCCTAGAGAACATTAGAAAAACAGTTCCTCCAGCTTCTTCTGAAGCCCCATCCTTCCTTTCCTCCCTTCTTCCCCTAGATACATGTACAAACCTCTTCCTCATTCTGTTTCAGGAAGAAAAAAAAAAATTCATGAAGATCCATTCTTCAGGATCCTCTTTGCACCTCAGCTGTGTCCCCAAAGCACTTAGAGGGACAGCTTGCTAAATCAGAATGTTAGTGCTGTAAGCCCCACCTTATCCTACACTACCTGGCTAAAGAAGCATTGTGGAGCCTCAAAAAAGCCCCTCAAAACTATCTCAACTTAACCATGCACTTAGTCCAGCTCTGAGCCTAGGGGCTGAGAAATTTGCCACACCCAGTCTCATGTAAGTGCTCACATCTTCGAGTCACTGTCCAGTTCTGCAGCTCGGACTCAGCCGCCGTGGAGTGGAATTTGATGAATGAGCATGACAAGTGAAGTATTGCCGAGAGCCCTGTAGAGAATGTGAACTCCTGGTCCCTCACTCTAGTCCCAGCTTTGCTACCATCTTCATGTGACATTGGAAAAGGAAGTAATTTGCTCAGCTTGTTCTTCGGTTTTCTTATCTGTACCTAAGGTGTTTGGACTTGGTGATTACTTTGACATGCTATGAATAAATGACACACAACTATTGGTCTCTAATCGTCCAGAGCAAAAGACAAAGAAGGAAACCAAAGGCACAAAGAAGAAAAAAGTCTTAAGGACTAATAGTCTACATGAACCATGGCCTCACCAACCTTGAGACCAGAAGAACTAGATGGTGCCCAGCTATCACTACTGAATGTTCTGACCAGAGACACAATAGATGGTCCTGGATAGAATGGAAGAAAAATGTAGAACAAAACTCAAATTTCTAAAAGAAAAAGGCCAGACTTACTGGGCCAGTAGAAACTAAAGGAACACCTGAGACTATCACCCTGGGATACCCTTTAAACTTGGAGCTCAAACCACTCTCAGAGGTCACCTTTCAGTCAAATAACAGATTGGCTCATAAAATAAATATCACCCATGAGTACTGTGCTCCTCTAAACACTCATCTAAATGAAACCAAACAGTAAGCATTTACCATAGGACGAAGATGAGAAGGTAAAGGGGGACAGGGAAGCTAGATTAATGGAAACAGAGCAACCAGAATGAAAATAATAAGAATGCTGACACATTGTGAAAAATTTAACTAATGCCACTGAACAGTATGTATAGAAATTGTTAATTGAGAACCTAATTTGCTGTGTAGACTTTTACCAAAAACACAATAAAATATTTTTAAAAAGAATAAATGAAAGCTTAAAAGTAGAAATACTAAATATACATTTTGGGGGCCTTAGTTTAGTCTCATTTGATCATTCAGATAGGTCCCAGATGATCCCATATTCATTCATGCATTCAGAGCTTGAGCTTATTTAAGATTGCACAATCCCAAGAATACTAATGTCAGAAGTCCCGTTTATATTCTTTAAAGATGAGAACATGGCTTGCTGCATGCTCACCTGCTGCACTAACACAAAGCCAGGAGCTGAGAACGAGCTAAGCAAGAGCAACACTTATTGATCCTGGCAGAACATCTAAACCTGTGGTGGAAATTCTGTAGCTAAGAGACTATTTCTGTTTTAAATCATGTTCTTTTCCTGGGCTGAGAAAATACACTGCAGCACTGGGTTTTATCTGAAACTCAGGGAAAATCATGCTGCACAAGGAGTAATAGAAGAACTGGGGTTTGCATTGCAAAGTAGCAAAAAAAAACCAGTCATTGACTTGAGCTACAGGAGGGCCTATCCGTTGCACCGCTCACACATATGATAAATTGCACCAGTTCTTCTCTCTGTGAGAAGCTCAGCTCAAGTTCATTGCATTAATTTGATTGATTTACAGTCTGTGGAAGATCATATGATTGCATGGCTAACTCTGTAATACTCCCTGTTCCTTGACAGATTTTCTGATAAGTCAAAGAGTTATTTTTTTCCACTAGGCCACATCTTAAACAGCCAAACTCAGCATTTTCATAAGACCCTGGAGACTGATGAGATCTCATAGGTTTCCCATGTTAACTCTCTCCTCCCTCATCCCAGAACAAGAATCCAAACTTTCTTAAAACTTCTCCACTAAGTATCACCCAGCTTAAGGAAACACATCCAGTGGCAGGGAACTCATGACCTCTTGAGTCAATCCCTTCCATTTTTGAATTTCTCTAATGGTTAGAAAACAAAGCTCCAGGAATTGATGTAATACCAACTGAGATGTTTCAGCAAACTGATGGAATGCTGGAAACACTCACTCGTCTATGCCAAGAAACTTGGAGGACAGCTACCTGGCCAACCGACTGGAAGAGATCCATATTCATGCCCATCCAAAGAAAGGTGATCCAACAGAATGTGGAAATTATCGAACAATATCATTAATATCATACGCAAGTAAAATTCTGCTGAAGATAATTAAAAAACAGTTGCAGCAGTACATTGACAGGAAACTGCTAGAAATTTACACCAGGTTCAAAAGAGGACATGGAACAAGGGATATCATTCCTGATATCAGATGAATCTTGGCTGAAAGAAGAAAATACCAGAAAGATGTTTACGTGTATTTTATTGTACTATGTAAAGGCATTCAACTGAGTGGATCATAACAAATTATGGATAACATTCCAAAGAATGGGAATTCCAGAACACTTAATTGTGCTCATGGGGAAACTATCCATAGAACCAAGTGGCAATCATTTGAACAGAACAAGGGGATACTGCGCAGCATAAAATCAGGAAAGGTGTGCATCATGGTTACATCCTTTCACCGTACTTATTCAATCTGTATGCTTAGCAAATAATCTGAGAAGCTGGACTATATGAAGGAAGAGTCATTAATAACCCACAACATTCAGATGACACAACCTTGCTTGCTGAAAGTGAAGAGGACTTGAAGCACTTACTGATGAAGATCAAAGACTACAGCCTTCAGTATGGATAACTTAAAAAAAAAAAAAAAAAAAACCAGTTGCCATTGAGTCTTCTATTCCGACTCATTAGGACAGGGTAGTACTGCCCCCATAGATTTTCTGACGAGTGCTTGGTGGATCTGAACCACTGACCTTTTGGTTAGCAGCCATAGCACTTAACCACTATGCCACCAAGTTTTCCACTATAGATAACATAAAGAAAACTAAATCCTTACAACTGGACCAATAAGCAACATCATGATAAATGGAGAAAATATTGAAGTTGTCAAGGATTTCATTTCACTTGGATCCACAATCAGTGCCCATGAATGCAGCAGTCAAACAATCAAGTGACATATTGCATTGGGCAAATCTGCTGTAAGAGACCTCTTTAAAGTGTTAAAAAAGCAAAGATGTCACCTTGAGGACTAAGGTGTGCCTGACCCAAGCCATGGCGTTTTCAACTGCCTTACTTGCATGTGAAAGCTGGACAATGAATAAGGAAGACCGAAGAAAAATTGATGCTTTTGAGTTATGGTGTTGGTGAAGCATACTGAATATACCACGGCCTTCCAGAAGAATGGACACATCTATCTTGGAAGAAGAACAACCAGGATGCTCCTTCGAAATGAGGGTGACAAGACTTCATGTCACATACTTTGGACATGTTAGTAGGAAGGACAAATCCTTGAAAAGGACATAATGCTTGGTAAAGCAGAGGGTCAGCAAAAAAGAGGAAGACCCTCAACAAGATGAGTTGATACAGTGGCTGCAACAATGGGCTTAAACATAGCAACAATTGTGAGGATGGGGCAGGACCGGGCAGTGTTTGGTTCTGTTATGCAGAAGGTCGCTATGAGTCAGAACCAATTCAGTGGTGGCTAACAACACAACAAAGGTTAGAAAGTTCTTAAGACTCATAAGTCCAAAACCTATCTTCCTGTCCAGATCGAAAAATGTCACCTTTACTTATAAACTCCTAAAAGAGCTCCTCACGCATACTTAGTAAATACTTAAGTAATAGTAAGTGTCACAGTGCTATTACGTTGAAGTAATTCACTATAATGCATTTGGAAGACCATGAATGTTGAAGGCAGGCAGACCTGAGGTGGAATCTTACTATGAGAAAGGTATCTCTGTAAGTCTCAGTTTCCTCATCCATAAGATGTGAATAGTAATAGTTCCTACGTTACTGTGTTGTGAGAATTAAATGAGATAATACAAGCTAAACACTGTGCCTGACAGTTAGTACTCAAAATATTTAGTTATTAGTATTATCATCAATAATTATTTCTGGAAATGGTCGGCAAAATTAAAAACACTATCAGACCATGTAACTGAAAGTATATGAATGCAATGACCTGTCAAGAGTGTTAACCAAAAAATCCCTCTGATGCCAAGAACTCTGTTTAGTTCATCTCTGAATCTCTTGTGGTTAGCACATAGTAGGTAACACATAATTATTATGTTGGATAGTATTGAATAGTTACTAAACTTTCGTATAATGAGGGAATATCAAGTGTTGTATCAAAATATTTTTCATAGACTTGAGTGTTCTCCCATTAAGCTTTACCTAGAGGTTGTCTATGGCAAATGCATTGGTTAATTTTTAAAACCTTTTTGTATCAATCCATTGTCATCCCTCCCTCCTTAACTTTTTTATACTCTTTGAGGTATTGGACCTATTAATTGTACATGTGGATATCGTTATCTATCGTTTCTATAATCCAGTGGTCGTAGAGTCAAAAGGAGCCTTGGAGATAGCTCAGTTTGTCTTCTGTATTTTAGGTTTATGGAAACTAAGACCTAGAGAAGCAAAGGAACTTGTCTGAGGTCACCCAGGTTTTAAGTAGAAATAAAACCAAAAAAAATTTTCTAACTCCCAGGTTAGAATTTCTTTTACTCCACCATGCTGTTAGATTCATCAATAGTGGCATCTTTGGCATTTCTGAGCTCCATTCTGTGGTGGTAACTAGATGTGCAAAAAATAAAAAAATAAAAACCAAGCCCATTGCCATCGAGTCGATTCCAACTCATAGCGACCCTATAGGATAGAGTAGAACTGCTCCATAGGGTTTCCAAGGAGCGCCTGGTGGATTCGAACCACCGAACTTTCAGTTAGCAGCTGAGCTCTTAACCACTGTGCAACCAGGGCTTCCAATAGATGTGCAGCCTCCCTTTAAATTTGTTAGAGTCATTTAGAGATACTGGTTGCCCTTTCATGCTGTCTGTCTCTTTCTTTCTCTCTCTCTCTTGGATTATTTCTACAGGCTGCCAACTTATCACCATCTTAAATTATATCACTTATATGAATTAGGCCTCTTTGGAGGCAGATGAGAGAAAACCAACATAAACTAATTTAGGCCAAAGGACAATTACTGGGAAAGACTGTTACACGTCTTCCAGAACTGTAGGAGGTGTTCACTTTGGAAAGGAAAGAACCTTTGCACTGCCATTAATGTGATGTGACTCCAATGATATCCATTCTGTTTCTTTTTCTTAGTTTTAAGTGAGGGAGAGAGAGAACAGATTGGCTTCAGTCTACCCTTGGAGTAATTTGCTATCATGAGAGTTGGAAGCCTACTCACACAGAGGGTCCACTACAGACCCTCCCCTTTGTATTAGGGGCTGTATTTAAAAAAGAGGGAACCACTGTGGGAAAGCAGCTGCCCCAAGTGGTATCTACTACATTCCACTATGTGTCCCTCCAAACAGGTTGCCAGTTTCTAGAAAGCAGGAAATATGTCAACTTCATCTTTATGGTATATTTTCCAACACTCTCCTTGCTTGGTGTATAGTAAACATCCATTGAACATTTCTGGAGTTTAATTATTTTAGATCTGCAGTTTCTCTTGATATAGGCATACTAAACCAAGCAGAGAATGCTAACTAACTAATGCATTGCTGTCAAGTCGATTCCGACTCATAGAGACCCTATAGGACAGAGTAGAACTGCCCCATAGAGTTTCCAAGAGCACCTGGTGGATTGGAATTGCCTACCTTTTGGTTAGCAGCTGTAGCACTTAACCACTATGCCAGCAGGGTTTCCAGAGAATGCTAGGATATTCAACTAATAGGAAAGAGATCTCTGCAATGCTTTTGGTCATATGGAAAACCTGAAATACAAGTAAAACATCCTGTCTCCAAGGAAACATATCCTGACCATACTTCCCTCCCCAGTTTTCTATAAGGATGTTGTTGTTAGCTGCCGCTAAGTCAACCCCAACTCATGGCGAACCCATGCACAGTGGGATTGGGCTGTTGTGATCCATAGGGTTTTCATTGGTTTATTTTCAGAAGTGGATCTGCCAGGGTTTTCCTCCTAGTGTGTCTTAGTCTGGAAGCTCCACTGAAACCTGTTTAGCATCATGGCAACATGTAAGCCCTCCACTGACAGATGGGTGATGGCTGTGCATGAGGTGCATTGGCCAGGAACTGAACCCAGGTCTCCTGCATGGAAGTCCAGGATTCTACCACTGAATCACCACTGCCCACCCCGACCCCTGGAATGAGAGAGACCCTCTTTCTCAGGCTGTCTTCCTCTTGGAAATGTGTCTTCCTGACATCCTGGCACTTCCCTGCAGCTAAGTCTTCTGTGGTTGAAATGGAGCCCTGCTGTGCTAGGGTCATTAGGATTCTCATCTTCCCTATTCATAGGACAGACATCAAGAGGACATGTTCTCTTCTCCTGAGAAAAAGCCCCAATTAAATATGCTTATTAAAGCCTTGTGATTCTCCTGCTTTCTTCAAATGTACAGAAAAAATGAAATCATTTTCTGCTGACCTGAAACTTGGCCAGGGAGTGTTTGGCCGAGTCCAGAGTGTGAGCTGAGTGCCAGAAGCTTTTGGGATGTCCCAGGCAGTTTTCACTGTCAAATGCCAGACTTTGTTGCTGCCCCTCCAACTGGTTTTCAGCTGCTGGCAGACAACTGCATAAAGAATCCTCAACAAAACATCACAGTTTACCCAGAATCAGAAGAGTGATAACAAATTCAGGTGAAATTGTGTTCCATCTGCCCCATCTAGCCCCTAATTGGTCTCATCCACCCATTCCTGGCTTTCTCAGTACAGGCTACGATGCGGTATGGGGGCCGTGGTGGTTCAGTGATAGAATTCTCGCTTTCCGTAAGGGAGCCCAGGGTTCGATTATTGGCCAGTGCACCTCATGCATACCCACCACCCATCTGTCGTGGAGGTTTGCATGTTGCTAGAATGCAAAACAGTTTTCATTGGAGCTTCCAGACCAAGATGGACTAGGAAGAAAGGCCTGGGGAACTACTTCCAAAAAATCAGCCAATGAAAACCCTATGGGAAAAAAACAAAAACAGCCCTATGGATCCCAACAGTTCCATCCCATTGTGCATGGTATCACCATGAGGCGCCTACTCCATGGCAGCCGACAACAGCAACATGAAGTGGTCTAGTAGAAAGGGCATGAGAGAGGAAGTCAGACACCTGAGTGTGCTGCAGGCCCCGCCACTAGCTAAGCGTATCAACTTTCAGACTCAGTGCCTCATGTGAAAAGAGAACACTCCCCTAAAGTTCTCTAGGATCTTGTAGTTCACAGATTTTATTTTAAGATATGGTCCCAACAAACTTTACTGCCACTAATACAACCACCACTCTTAGCTAACTAGTATTTACAGACTATTTACTCTGTCAGACACTGTTACGTGCTTAGAGAGACAGAGACAGAGAGAGAGAGCTGCCATTGAGTCAACTCCACCTCGTGGCGATCTTACGTGCGACAGAAGGAAACGTTGCCATCTGCGGCATCCTCATAATCGCCTGTATGTTTCAGTCCATCATTGCGGCTATTGTGTCAGTCTGTCTTACTGAGCATCTCCCTCGCCCTCATTGGCCCTCTACTTCACTATATATGATGTTATCCTCCAGCAGTCGATCCCCTCGATATGTCCAAAACAAGCGGGTCAGATAATATTCCATTGTGATCCATAAGATTTTCATTGGCTAATTTTTGTAAGTAGATCACCAGGCCTTTCTTTCCTAGTCTGTCTTAGTCTGGAAGCTCTGGTAAAACTTGTCTAGCATGGGTAATCCTACTGGTATTTGAAATACTGATGGCATAGCTTCCAACATTACATCAACATCCAAACAACCATGGTATGACAAGTTGACAGATGCGTGGCAGGTTATTGCTTAATTACTATGTATTAATTCATTTAATCCTTGTAAGAATCCTTTGAGATAATTTAGTAATACTACTCTTCCTATTTTACAGATGAAGAAACTGATATTTAGAGAGATAAATAGTTTCCTCAAGGTTATACCAGCTAGTAAATGATGGCCTTCAGAACCCACATTCTTCACCTCCATAGTACACTACCACCACAGTAATGTCTCACTTACCAAAACCAATATGATGACGCCATGCTTCCACACTGGCGCTCCTCTGCCCCAGACGCTTGGTTTCTGGTCCTAAGTAGATGACTTTATCTCCTTCAAATTGGTTCACTATTTCTGTGCTAGCTGAACACTTTGGAGACCTTATCCCATTTAAAAATTAGCCCATCTCTGCCTTGTCAAATCCACCAAGGTGTAGCTAGTCTGTCTTTGCTCTGATCTTTATGAATTCACCATCTAAGCCCTCATTTGTCAATGAATGTGCTGCCTCATTAAGTCGTTTCTCTTATTATTGTCGTTTATCTCTTGATCATCTTTTGCTATTTATGTCCCGTCTCTCCAACCAGCTTTGAATACCCAACGACCAAGTCATGGATCATACTTCTTTAACTCCTCTTAGCCCCTGGTACAATATGATGCCCCATTAAATGCTATATTAGGTTTGGTGTAGCTCTTTCTCCAGATTCAGCCTGAACTCTACTCCTCATTAGTCAGCGTCTGTATGGTTGTATGTGTCCTCTTTGGGATGTAGGGAATTAGGGTTGTCAGCCAGAAGCCTGGTGGCTCCCTATGGCAGACATTCAGCTTTCATTGTGAAGGCAGAACTGGGAAAGGGCACCCTGACCTATGACTGTGTTCCTATGCCAACCTAAGATGTGTTACTTGTGCCAGAGTCTCACCATGCCTGCCTGCACACCTCCATGTGTCTGATGGTATCAGGGCAAGCTTTTCTGGTGATTCCAGCCAGGAAAAACAGCTGGCAAATGTGGGAAGGGTGGTACCAGGCACATGGCCCACTTAGATTAGCTTTGTGTGCCAGCTTCACATTTTATATCAAGGCCTATGTGGAAGATAGGAATTGACTATATCTTCTCTCCTCTCCAAAAGCTGCTCTGTAGGTGCCAGGTTCATAATGATCATTTACTGGGCTGTCTGTCCACGACACCTGAAGCTTGAACAGCCAAATCCAGAGGTTGCCAAGATCTTGGCACTTCCAGGGTATAACGGCAATGCCAAGAGCAGAAGAGATGATGAGTGCCAAGATTATCCTGTCATCTCCTCTTCAAGGCTCATACACCCCAGTGCTGAAGGAAAACTGAAAGTCTTTCCAAGTGGGTTGTATTTTACAAATATCACATATTTCAGCAAACAGAGCAGATAAAAAAACAATTCAGCAAAATGTGAGGGGCTCAGTGCTGTTCAGGAGGGATGATGTCCTTTTATTGTATTCACAATACTAGGTCATTAATCACCCCCAATGTGCTTTTAATAGCCAGTTATTCCCCAGTTGCAAGATAAAAGGCAAGATAAGCCAACCTTTGGTGCAGCAAGAAGAGAAAGTTCTAGCCACAGTTTTTAAATCATGCTCCTTCTAAGCTGCTTTGAGGGAGATGGTGAGCAGAGAGGTCTATAAACACAGGAAATGGTAACAACAGGGGTAAATATAAAAAGACTTTTATTATTATTCAAATCTCTGTAAAAAAAATTGACTTAAAAAGAAGCAGCAACGTATTGTGGCATGTATAACATACGTAGGAGTTAACTGTATCACAATAATAGCACAAAGGCCAGGAGTGGAAAATGGAAGTATGTTGTTGCATGGTTTGTATGCTTGATGTAAAGTAGTATAATATCATTTGAAGATAGACTGCGATAAGTTTAAGATGAATACAATAAACCCTAAATCAGACACTAAAAAATACAACAAAGAATTATATCTAATTTGCCAACCAAAACCAAAAAAACCCCAACCTGTTGCAATCAAATTGATTCCAACTCATAGAGACCCTATAGGACAGAGTAGAGCTGCCCCATAGGGTTTCCAAGGAGTGACGGGTCGATTTGAACTGCCAACATTTTGGTTAGCAGCTGAGCTCTTAACCACTGCACCACCACGGCTCCAGTTTACCAACAAAGAATACAAAATGAAATCTTAAAAAAATCCATATAACCCAAAAGAAGGTAGAAAAAACAAGAGAATAAAGAACAGATGGAAAATTAGAAAACAAATAGCAAGATAGTAGATTTAAACCCAATTATATCAATAATCACATTAAATGTAAATGGTCTACATACTTCATTTAAAAGGTAGACATTTTCAAGTTGTATTAAAAAAGTAAGACCCAACCATAGACTGAACAAGAAACCAGTTTAAGTATAAAAACATAAAGAGATTAAAGGTAAAAGTATGACAAAAATATACCATGCTAACATTAATTTAAAAAAAAAGTTGGAGTGGCTTGATTAATAACAAACAAGGAATGTATCAGAGGAAAGAATATTACCAAGGATTAAAAAAAAAAAAAATCATTTCACAATGATAAATGGGCCAATTTGTCAAGGGACATAACAGTTCTAAACACTTACGCACCTAATAACAAAGCTGTAAAACTGATACAACTTCAAAAAGAAATAGACACATTCACAATTATATTTGAAGATTTCAACACCGCTCTCAATAATTGCTAGACCAAATCAACAGAAAATCAGTAAGGATGTAGAAAACTTGAAAAACATAATTGACCAAGCCGACTTAATTGACATCTATAGAGCATTCCACCCAACAGCAGTAAAATAGACCTTTTTCTCACGTACAAATGGAACATTTACCTAAATAGACCATAGTCTGGGTCATGAAAAGAGTTTCAATAAATTTAAAAGAATTCAAATCACAGAAAGTATATTCTTTGACCACAATGTAATTAAACTAGAAATCAATAACATAATGCTCTCTAGAAAAATCTCCAAATACTTGGAAACTAAATAACAGATTTCTAAATAACCCCTGGGTCAAAGAATAAATTAAACTGGAGATTAGAAAGTGTTTAAAGCTGAAAGAAAATGAAAATGAACATATTAAAATTTGTGAGATACATATAAAGTAGTACTTAGGAGGAAATTTATAGCACTAAATTCTTATATTAAAAAAGAAGAAAGGTCTCAAATCAGAAACCTCAGCTTCTACCTTACAAAATTAGAAAAAGAAGAGTGAATGAAACCCAAAGTAAGCAGAACAAGGAAAATAAAGATCAAAGTAGAAATCAATAAAAGAGAAAACAGAAACACAATACAGAAATTCAAGGGAACCAAAAGCTGATTCTTTAAAAGGTTAATAAAGTTAATAAACCTCTAACAAGTTTAATCAGAAAAAAAGAGAGAAGACACAAATTACTGATATCAGAGATGAGACAGTTGACACCAACTGCATATTCTAGAGATATTAAATGAATATTGATAAGAAATAGTATGCCAATAAATTCAACAACTTTTATTAAATGAACGAGAACAAATAGATAACTAATAGCTCTGTATCTATTAAAACAATTGAATTTGTAGTTAAAAATTATACTCACAGACAACTCCAGGTCCAGCTGCTTTCACTGGTGATTTCTATCAGACATTTAAGAAAGAAATAATACCAGTTCTACACAAACTGTTCCAGAAAATTTGAGTGGAGGGGGGAATGCTTCCCAACTCGTTTTAAAGGCCAGTGTTATTCTGATACAAAAACCAGGTGAATGAATTTTAAGTAAAGAAAAGTACAGACCAATATCTCTCATTAACACAGTGGCAAATTTTCTAAATAAAATTTTAGCAACTAGAATGTAACAAAATATAAAAAGGATAATGCATCATGATCAAGTAGGATTTATCCCAGAAATGCAAAGCTGGTTTAACATTTAAAAATCAAATAAATCTTAACCATCATATTAATAGATTAAAAATCAAAAAACATAAGATCATCTCAATAAATGTACCAAAACACATTTTATAAAATGTAACATCTATTCCTGGTAAAAAATCTGAGTAAACACATAGAAGAGCTCATCCTCAACCTGATAAAGGGCATCTATTTAAAAAATGGAAACCCTGGTGGCATAGTAGTTAAGTGTTACAGCTGCTAACCAAAAGGTTGGCAGTTTGAATCCACCAGATGATCCTTGGAAATTCTGTGGGGCAGCTCTACTCTGTCATACAGGGTCGCTATGAGTCAGAATCGGCTCAACAGCAACAGGTTATTTATAAAACGAAACCAAAAACCATAGCTAACATGATATTTAATGGTGAAAGACTAAATGTTTTCTCCCTAGATCAAGAATGAGGCAATAAGCCCTCTTACCACTTCCCTTAAACATTGAACTGGAGATTTTAGCCAGTGAAACAAGGCAAGAAAAATAAAGGCATCCAGAATGGAAAGTAATGAGTAAACTGTTTTCATTTGCAGATGACATGATTGTCAATGTACAAATCTAATGGATTATACCAAAAAGATCCTAGAACTTATAAGAGATTTCAGCAAGGTTTCAGGCTATAGGATCAATATATAAAATAAATTGCATTTCTATATACTAGACAAGTCCCTGCATGGTACAAACAGTTAAATGCCTGACAAGTAGCTGAAAGGTTGGTAGTTCGAACCCACCCAGAAGTGCCTCGGAAGATAGGCCTGGCAATCAGCTTCCAAAAGCCCACAGCCTTGAAAACACTGTGGAGCAGTTCTCCTCTGTAACACATGGGGTCGCCATGGGTCGGAATCGACCTGATTACAACTAACAACAGCAACAGATATAAACAATAGGAGATCGACATTAAAAAACAATACCAAGTACAATAGCATCAATATATACAAAATAATTAATCTGATGAATTCGATAAAAGATTTCCAAGATTTGTACCTTGGAGAATACAAAACATTACTGAAAGAAATTAACGAAGACATAAATAAATGGAGACATACACTGTTTTCAGAGATTAGAAGTCTCAATATTGTTAAAATGTTGTTTCACACCAAACTGATCTATGAATTCCATGTACCCTCAAGCAATATCCCAGTAGGCATTTTGTAGAAAGTGCAAACTGATTCATATGGAAATGTAAAGGACATGAGTAGCTAAAACAAGTTTGAAGAACAAAGTTGGAGGATTTGTACTACTTGCCTTTAAAATTCATCATAAAGCCACAGTAATCAAGACAGTGTAGTATCGGTGGTGGTACTGTTGTTAGTTGCAGTGAGCTAATTCCAACTCATAGTGACCCCATGTGTGCAGAGGAGAACTGCTCCATAGGGTTTTCAAGGCATGACCTTTCAACAGCAAATCACGAGGCCTGACGTCCGAGGTGCCTCTGGGTGGGTTTGAACTGCCAAACTCTCCACTAGTTAAACACTTAACTGTCTGCCCCACCCAGGGACTCCAGTATTGGTGTAAATATATATAAATAGATCAACACTGCAGAAATAGACTCAGACATATATGCTCAGTTGATTTTTAACATAAGAAAATAAGTAATTTAGAGGAGAAAGATGGTCTATTGAACAAATGGTACAGGAAAAATGTATATCCATAGGCAAAAAAGAGAGCTTCAATCCATACGTCAAACCATACACAAAACTTAAGTCAAAATGGGTCACAGAACTAAATGTAATACCTTGAACAATAAAACTTCCATAAGAAAACATGAAAAATTCCTTGCGGCCTTGGATTAAGCTAATATTTCTTAGATACAACACCAGAAGCAACATTCATAAAAGAAAAATTGTATAAAGTAGACTTCACCAAAGTTAAGAGCTTGTTGTACTCTTTGAAAAATACTATTGACAGAGTGAAAAGACAAACTACAGACTAGGATAAAAACATCTGCAAATCACATATCTGATAGTGGACTTGCATCCAGAATACATAAAGAACTCTCAAAACACAAAAATTAAAAAAAGCACACAACCCAAATTGTCTTTAGTGGGAAAATTATTTGAGTAGACACTTCACCAGAGAAGATATATGGATGGCAAATAAGCTAATGAAAAGATATTCAATATCATTAGTCATTAGAGTCATAAGTCAAATTAATAAAGTCACAATGACATACCACTACTCACCTATTAAAATGACTAATATTAAAAAAAACTGAATATATCAACTTGAACTTTCGTACACTGCTGGTAGAAATGTAAAATGGTATTATAACTTAGGAAAACATCTTGGTGGCTGCTTAAAACATTAAATATATCCCAACCATATGACCCAATCATTTTACTCCAAGGTATTTACTCATAATAAGTGAAAGCGTATGTCCATTCAAAGATCTGTACACAAATATTCATAGTAGTTTTATTTATAATAGACCAAAACTTCAAACAACCCAAGTGTCCATCAACAGGTGAATGAGTAAGCATATCATGATACATCCACAAAATGGAATACTGTTCAGCAATAGAAAGAAGAAACTATTGATAGATGCAGCAACATATATGAATTTCAAAATAAATATGTTCTGTGAAATAAGCCAGACCAAGAAGAGCACATATTAAATGATTATGATTCCATTTTTGAAAAACTCAGTAAAATTCAACCTAATCTGTAGACAGAAATCAAACCAGTGCTGGTATGGGGATGGGGCAGGGAGCAGGCAAAGACAAGAGAGACAGAGTATAAAGGGGCACAAGGAAAGTTTGGCAAGTGATGAGTGTTCCTTTTCTTAATTATGTTGGTAGTTTCCTGGCTGGGTCCTGTGTCCAAACATATCAAATGGTTCACTTTAAATTGGTTTAGTTTATTGTATGTCATTGACACCCCAATAAAGCTGTTATAAATACATACATATATACATACATACATACTGGAGAAAGCTAAAAAGTCATGGGATAGATGAAGCAAAAATCAGAAATGTCATAGGTAAATGCTAGCACAGAAGTAGAAGAGACCTGATGTCACAGTGGTTAAGCGCTCAGCTGCTAACCAAAAGGTCGGCTCTTCGAACCCACCAGAGGCTCCCTGGGAGAAAAATGTGGCAGTCTGCTTCCATAAAGATTACAGCCATGGAAATCCTACGGGGCAGTTCTACCCTGTCCTGTAGGGTTGCTATGAGTCAGAATCAACTCGACTGCAGCGGATTTTAGCACAGAAGTACAACTCAGAATGTTTCAATATTGCTTTCCCAGTAACTTGTTTCTGTTGTCCTCAAGCCACCTATTCAGATCTGTAACATTTAGGTCGATGTTACTCATTACTAAGAAAATATAATTCCTGAATGGTACCCCAGGTTTTGTTATAGTAGTAATAGACAGTAATAATAGAAAAACATCTCAGAAATTTTCCCAATGGGGTAAGAAATAAATTCTAATGCTGTGCTTTTCCAGTTCCCCGTTGCAGTGACGTCAATACTAACCTGAGAATAAGATCAAACGCTACTGACCCAGACCCGCCCAGGGAGCCAAAGAGCTGCACAAGATTAAGGAATTCCCTGGTTAATCTGTATCCTGGCAAGTAAATGGATGCTGAATTTATTGGTTAGTTTTGAAGACTGGGAATAAAGGAGTCCACAGAAACCATTTAACCTCCCTGAAGTCACCTTAAATTCAGTGAGTTCTGAATTCATAGCTCCCATTAATCAATCATCCAAATCACTGGGATGTATTTATTAGCCAGAGATCACATTAGTCACTACTATAGAGAAAGAAAGGAAATGTAAATCACGGTGCCTATTGCAATTAATTTCACATCTAGCTGGGACAATGGTATCCCACTTACAATAAACTAAAGAAGAAGGACAAGTTGTGAGGCATGTGAACTGGGGCAAGTCCTCTGACCTCTTTGTGCTTCAGTTTCCTGTGTGCCCCTCACTCACTCTGCTCTCGCCACACTGACCTCTTGTTCTTCTAATGCACCGAGCTCCTTCTTGTCTCAGTGTCCTGGAACACACAGTTTCCTCTGCCTTCACGTTACCCTTCACATGACTGAACCCTTCTTCTCTTTCAGATCTCCTCCTCAGAGAAACTTTCCTTGACCCTCCTGGGTAAAGTTATTCCCCACCTTACCCCACCTCCAGTTACTTCTATCCTATACTCAGACTTTTTCTTTCATAACAGTAAATCACAGTTTGTAATTACCACTTTTTTCATTTGTTCACTTGCTTGTTGTCTGTCTCTCCGTAGTATGTAAACTTTCTGAGGGCAGGAACCTTATCAGTTTTTTCCATACCCCGGTACCAAGAAGAGTGTGTGATAGGTAATAAAAAAATAAATAAAAACAGTTGATGTCAGGTTGATCCCAACTCATGGTGACCTCATGTGTGCAGTGTGAAATGATACTCCATAGGGTTTTTGATGGCTGATTTTTTGGAAGTATATCACCAGGCATTTCTTCTGAGGTGCCTCTGAGTGGACTAAAATCTCTAAGTTTTGGGTTAGCAGCCAAGAGTGCTAAGCATTTGCATCACCCAGGGAATAAGTAGTGAAATTTATTTGTTGAATTAATGAATGGAACTTTAAAAGGAAAATAATTCCTAGCCTGCCTATTTGCAGGATGCCCATAACAGAGAAAATGGCTCTGAACCACTACCCATTCAGAGATATAAAGGTATGGATTTTTTATTATTAAGGAATAATGTGATGTAGCTCAGAATTAAAAGCTGATTGAGTAAAGAACACTGTTGAAATTGGGCTGAAATGATCTGAGACAGCTTCCTAGAGTTGAGGTGGAATCTAAATAGCTGAGACAATTGTGCCTTGCCTGCCTGGATACACCTAAATCTAATGATGAGGTCTTCCTCTTCTTGGCTTTGTAAGTAATTTTGCTCCCTCGCTTTTATTAAGGGTGTTCTTTGCCTTCCTGTAGAAGTCAAAGAGCAGGTGTGGTTGTCATTCTGAGGGAGCCCATCAAGGAACATAACTCTCAGCACATGTAGAGAATCATGATGGCTTTGTGTTGTTCCTCTGAGGGCTCTCATCTTGCGGATCTTCATCGCTGCCATTTAGAAGTGATAGTACTGAGGCCAAGCTAGCAGTGAACCCTGTGGCAAGAGAAACACTCAGTGTTGCTGAAAATATGAGAACTCACTCACCCTTCGTGGCTCCTTGAGGCTTGCCTGAGGAAACAGGCTTTCTCCGGAAATATGAAGGCTCAATGCCTCGCCTGGGCAAGTGCCATTTACAGGTATAGTAATAGTAGAGTTGGGGGTAGGAGGTAGGTAACAATCTTGGATTTTCAGGTGCAAGAAAAAAAGAAAAAAAGACTCAAATTTGAAAAACTATCTACATCTGTATCTCACCTTCCATTTGGAAGACCCAGATTCGATTCCCAGAGAATACACCCCAGGCACTGCTACTACCCATCTGTCAGCAGAGGTTTGTGTGTTGTTTTGATGCTGAGCAGGTTTCATCAGAGCTTCCAGACTAAGACAGACTAGGAAGAAAGGCTTGATAATCTACTTCCAGAAATCAGCCAGTGAAAACCCTATGGATCACAACAATCCAATCACTAGCCCATCATGGGGATGGTGCAGGGCTGATGAGTATTTCATTCTGTTGTGCATGGGGTCACTGTGAGTCAGGGGCCTAGTCAAGGGCAGCTAACATATATACATATACATACATACATATATCTCCATATATATATATCTATATCTCCACTACTCATCTGTCAGTTTGTCTGACTGTGGTTGCTTGCGTGTTGCTGTGATGCTGGAAGCTATGCCACCGTTATTTCAAACACGCCAGCATGGTCACCCATGGTGCACAGGTTTCAGCAGACCACAGACTAGAAAGAAGGACCTGGCGACCTAATTCTTAAAAAAAAATAGCCAGTGAAAACCTTATGAATAGCAGCAGAACATTGTCTGATACAGTCCTGGAAGATGAGCCTCTCAGGTTGGAAGGCACTAAAAGTATGACTGGAAAAGTGCTGCCTCCTCAAAGTAGAGTAAACCTTAATCACGTGGATGGAGTAAAGCTTTTGGGACCTTCATTTGCTGATGTGGCAAGACTCAAAATGAGAAGAAACAGCTGCAAACATCCATTGGTAACTGGAAGGTGGAGTGTACAAAGTATGACTCTAGGAAAATGGGAAGTTGACAAAAATGAAATGAATGCTTGAAGACTGATATCCTAGGCATTAGTGAGGTGAAAAGGATGAGTATTGGCCATTTTGAATCAGACAATCGAATGGTCTAGGTATGTCAGGAATGACAAATTGAAGGGGAATGGCATTGCATTCATTCTCAAAAAGAAAATTTCAAGATCTATCATGAAGTACAATGCTCTCAGTGATAAGATAATATCCATACATGGAAGCCTACAAGGAAGATCAGTTAAAATGACGATTATTCAAATTTACACAACAACCACTAATGCCAAAGATGAAGACATTGAAGATTTTTACCAACTTATGCAGTCTGAAATTGATAAAACATGCAATCTGGATGCATTGATAATTACTGGTGATTATTATGTGAAAGATGGAAACAAAGAAGAAGGATCAGTATCTGGAAAATATGGCCTTGGTGACAGAAATGATGCTGGATATGGCATAATAGAATTTTGCAAGACCAACAACCTATTTATTGGAAATGCTCTTTTTGAACAATGTAAACAGCAATTATACACGTGAACCTCACCGTATGGAATGCGCAGAAATCAGACTATATCTGTGGAAAGAGACAATAAAGAAACTCAGTATCATCAGACAGAACAAGGCCAGGGGCCGACTGTGGCACAGACCATCAATTGCTCCTGTGCAAGTTCAAGTTAAAGCAAAGCCACAGGAGCCAAACTATAGCCTCGAGTATATCCCACCTGAATTTAGACATCATCTCTAGAATAGATTTGACACATTGAACACTAATGACCAAAGACTAGACGAGTTGTGGGATGACATCAAAGATATCATATACGAAGAGAGCAAAATGTCATTAAAAAGGCACGAAAGGAGTACAAGGCCAAAACGGATGTCAGAAAAGACTCTGAAACTTGCTCTTGAATGCCGAGTAGCTAAAGCAAATGGAAGAAATGATGCAGTAAAAAAGCTGAACAGAAGACTTCAAAGGGCAACTCGAGAAGACAAAGTAAAGTATTGTAATGAAATGTGCAAAGATCTTGAGTTAGAAAACCAAAAGGGAAGAACATCCTTGGCATTTTCAAGTGGAAAGAACTGGGAAAAAAAATTCAAGCTGTGAGTTGCAATACTGAAGGGTTGTATGGGCAAAATATTGAATGATGCAGGAAGCATCAAAAGCAGACAGAAGGAATACACAGAGTCACTGTACCAAAAGGAATTGGTGGATGTTCAACCATTTCCGGAGGCAGCATATGATCAAGAGCCGATGGTACTGAAGGAAGAAATCCAATCTGCACTGAAGGCATTGGCAAAAAAATAAGGCACCAGGAATTGACGGAATACGAATTAAGATGTTTCAACAAACAGATGCAACACTGGAGGTGCTCACTTTTCTAGGCCAAGAAATTTGGATGACAGTGCAATTCCACTCCTAGGAGTATATCCTAGAGAAATAGGAGCCATCACACGAATAGACATATGCACATCCATGTTCACTGCAGCATTGTTCACAACAGCAAAAAGATGGAAACAACCTAGAAGTCCATCAGCAGATGAATGAATAAACAAACTATGGTACATACACACAATGAAGTACTAAGCAACGATAAGGAACAATGATGAATCTGCAAAGTATCTCGTAACATAAATGAATCTGGAGGGCAGTATGCTCAGTGAAATAAGTCAATTACAAAAGGATAAATATTGTATGAGACCACTACTATAAAAACTTATGAAAAAGTTTACAGACAAAAATAAACAATCTTTGATGGTTACCGGGGAGGGGAGGGGTGGGGATGGGAAAACACTAAATAGCAAATAGGTAAGTGGTAACTTTGGTGAAGGGTAAGACAGTACACAAGACTGGGGAAGCCAGCACAACTTGTCCAAGGCAAGGTCATGGAAGCTCCATAGACACATCCAAACTCCCTGAGGGACCGAATTACTGGGCTGAGAGCTGTAGAGACCATGGTCTCGGGGAACATCTAACTCAATTGGCATAATGTAGTTCATAAAGAAAATGTTCTACACCCTACTTTGGTGAGTAGCATCTGGGGCCTTAAAAGCTTTTGAGCAGCCATCTAAGATACTCACTGGTCTCACCTCATTGGGAGCAAGGGAGAATGAAGAAAACTAAAGACACGAGGGAAAGATTAGTCAAAGGACTAATGGACCACAGCTACCACAGCCTCCACCAGACTGACTCCAGTACAACTACATGGTGCCCAGCTATCACCACTGACTTCTCTGACAGGGATCACAATAGATGGTCCTGGACAGAGCTGGAGAAAAATCTGGAACAAAATTTTAAAAAAAGACTAGACTTACTGGCCTGACAGAGACTGTAGAAACCCAGAGAGTATGGCCCCTGGACACCCTTTTAGCTTAGTAATGAAGTCACTCCTGAGGTTCACCCTTCAGCCAAAGATTTGACAGACCCATAAAACCAAACAAGATTAAAGGGATACGCTAGACCAGGGGCAAGGACCAGAAGGCAGGAGGGGACAGGAAAGCTGGTAATACGGACCCCAAGGTCAAGAAGGGAGAGTATCGACACATCGTGGGGTTGGTAACCAATGTCACAAAACAATATGTATGCTAACTGTTTAATGAGAAGCTAGTTTGTTCTGTAAACCATCTAAGTAAAATAAAAAAAAAAATTTGGATAACAGCTATATGGCCAACCCACTGGAAGAGATCCATCTTAGTGCCTATTCCAAAGAAAGGTGATCCAACAGAATGTGGGAATTTTTGAACAATATCATTAATATCACATGCAAGTAAAATTTTGCTGAAAATAATTTAAAAAAACAGTTGCAGCAGTACATCAATAGGGAATGCCAGAAATTCAAGCCGGATTCAGAAGAGGATGTGGAACGAGGGATATCATTGCTGACAGCAGATGATCTTAGCTGAAAACAGAGAATACCAGAAAGATGTTTACCCGTGTTTTATAAAGTATGCAAAGGCATTTGACTGTGTGGATCATAACAAATTATGGATAACATTTTGAAGAATGGAAATTCCAGAACACTTAATTGTGCTCATGCAGAACCTGTACATAGACCAAGAGGCAGTCATTTGAACAGAACAAGGGGATACTGCATGGTTTAAAATTAGAAAAGGTGTGATTAGTGTTGTATCTTTTCACCACACTTATTCAATCTGTATGCTGAGCAAATAATCTGAGAAACTGGACCATACGAAGAAGAACGCAGCGTCAGGACTGGAGGAAGACTCATTAACAGCCTGCGATATGCAGATGACACAACCTTGCTTGCTTAAAGTGAAGAGGACTTGAAACACTTACTGATGAAGATCAAAGACTACAGCCTTCAGTATGGATTACACCTCAACATAAAGAAAACAAAAAATCCTCACCACTGGACCAATAAAAAACATCATGGCAGATGGAGAAAAGATTGAAGTTGTCAAGGATTTCATTTTACATGGATCCACAGTCAACTGCCCATGGAAGCAGCAGTCAAGAAATGACGTATTGGGCAAATAGGCTGCGAAAGACCACTTTAAAGTGTTGAAAAGCAAAGATGTTACTTGGATGTTACGCCTCATCCAAGCCATGCTATTTTCCATTGCCTCATATGCATTCAAAAGCTGGACAGTGAATAAGGAAGACCAAAGAAGAATTGATGCCTTTGAATTATGGTGTTGACAAAGAATATTGAATATACTACAGATTGCCAGAAGAACAAACAAATCTGTCTTGAAAAGAAGTGTAGCCAGAATGTTCCTTAGAAGCAAGAATGGTGAGACCTCATCTCAGGTACTTTGGACACATTATCAGGAAGGACCAGTCCCTGGAGAAGGACATCATGCTTGGTAAAGTAGAAGGTCAATAAAATAGAAGAGGACCCTCAATGAGATGGTCTGAAACAGTGGCTGCTGTAATGGGCTCATACATAACAATGATATTAAGGATGGCACAGGACCAGGCAGTGTTTTGTTTTGCTGTACATAGGGTCACTATGATTCGGGTCCGACTTGATGGCCCCTAACAACAACATATATACACACACGTACACATACACACAGAGCCACAAAATACTGTAATGTGTTTTCTGCAGATCAGCTAGAGGCAGTTTTGATAGTAAGAAAAACCCTGAAAGTAGTGTCAGAGAGAGTCGAGTTCTAACTCCCTCCTCTGGACCCAACTTGAGACACCATACAAATCATTTCCCCTTCTAACTGGGTTTGGCCTTCTGAATAAATGAGAAACGTAGATTAAATTCTCTCTCAGGCCCACTCTAGTTTTGTTACTCCTGTGGAAACCCTGTAGTCCTCCAGTGAAGACAAGAGGGAGGCAGTGGTGACATGGAGACTTTACCACATTTGTTTAAACTCCGCATTGATGCTATTGAGAAAGCGGTCTAAGGACTCTCCTGCCCTAATGTAACCTGGCTGGGGATCAAGGCTCTAATGTGCAGGAGGGAGAAAACAACAAACATCTCTGACTCTTTTAGGCAAATAAAAAAAGAGCTTATTGGAGGATACTGGGTGGTGCACAGAATCACTAATACTGAAGAAGTGGGGGGTGGGTGCTGGGGCCCAGTCAGGACCACAGCCATGGAGCTGTGAGTCTAGTGTAGCAGGGACCCCACTCTCCCCCCACAGAACACTGATGCCAGGCTGGCACCACTGCCCCCATCAGCCTGGGACTCAGGAGATCATAACTGGCAGCGGGCATGTTGTAGCAGCAGCTGCCACCACCTGTCTCTGGAATGAGTTCTTGGCTTTCCCTGCTTTTTGAGTCATAAACTCCCAGTTCCGTCTTGGTGGCCGGGTCTGATGGCCCTAACTTCAGTTATATACCCTAGTTCCAAGCACAAGAGAAATGGGAAAGTTAATATTAGGTGTTTCAACATCTGTAATGGGAGACAAGTTCTATCTCCCACCAAGACTTAGGACCTAAAAAATTCTCCCACAGATGAAGAGGTTCCGATATATTGCAGCCATTAAAAGACAAATGTTTAAAATGCCTGAATAATTTATTAATAAGACAAGAACCTGCCTCCCATACAGTGCCATACGTCATGAAAGACTCCAACTTCTAAAATCTAGGCCTAGAAAATAGACTAAACCAAACCAGTTGCCATTGAGTCAGTTCTCACTCATGGAGGCTCCTTGTGTGTCGGAGGAGAACTGTGCTCCGTAGGGTTTTCATGGCAGTGACCTTTTGAAGCAAATCTCTTTCAAGGTGCCTCTGGATACGTTTGAACTGTCAACCTTTTGGTTAATAGTCAAGCACTTAACCACCCAGGAACTCCAGAAAATAGACTACGGGCCACCTAATCCCCTTCATTTTACACATGGGTAACAGGGGTATATACAGGGATGTTAAACAACCCAGGTTCACAACTGGACCACAAGAACTCAGATTTTCTGCCTTTAAGCCAATTGTCTCCACTATATCATGCTGTCTTCTAAGACAAAGAACAGAATCCCTTCTCTGTCAAATAAGGTGAGATGTCAAATGTTCATAAAACATATTTTATTTTAACACCTTAGTGTAGTTTGATTTATCATGAAGATTTTGAGATTAAACAGATTTAGATATCCCCTCCCCTTAAGATTCAAATCTAATTAATATTTATTAACCACCTGCTATTATGGCAGACACAGCGCTGATGTTTTCCTTAATGTAGAAAGGAGTGCAGGGATCTGTCTGGACCTGAGGAACAACTGGTAATGGGGACTGGAGCGCTGTAGAGCATCTCTTGCCATCTGTCACCTCCGCTTCTCTCTGATCATCATTTTATTCTCCCTTTTTGATAGATATCTCTGCATCTGGTCTTCTTGGCTGAAAACAAGACCGCCAACAGCTGTGGAAAGATATGTTACTGTGTCGGTAAGTGACCCAGCTTCCTTAGTTCCAATACCAAACTCCTGAAGAAGAAACAATTGGTCCAAGGTGTCCATCCCTGGCCCAATGAACTGTAGCCAAGGTGTCAGAGTCATGTTGAACAACATGGCTGTTTCCAGAGTAACCACAAGGATGGGGAAAGCAGTTCCAGATAAAAATGTGAAATGCTCAAAGAAAACATTGATCCTAGTATACACACATTAATTAATTTGACACTCACATTAGCCCTATTTATTTTGTTCATCAAATATTTATTGAATGTGGCTACATTCTAAGCTGTTTTAGATACTAAAACCATTGCCATTGAGTCAATTCCGACTTATAGCAACCCTAGTAAACTGCCCCATAGGGTTTCTGAGGAGTGGCTGGTGGATCTGAACTGCCTACCTTTTGGTTAGCAGCCAAACTCTTAAAACACTGTGCTGCCAGGGCTCCATTTTAGATACTAGGGATATCCCAGAACCCATTGCTGTCAGGCCAATTCTGACTCATAGCTACCCTCTAGAACAGAGGAGAACTGCCCCATAGGGTTTCCAAGGAGTGGCCAGTGGATTTGACCTTTTGGTTAGCAGCCAAGCTCTTAACCGTTGCGTCACCAAGGCTCCACTTGGGATACACCAATGAGCAAAATAAAGATAAAAACAAAAGATAAATAAACAAGGAAATATGTTGTTCATTGATAATGATCAGAGCCATCAAAAAAGTGAAGCAAGGTTAAGGCATGGGGGTGGTGTATGTGCTCACGTGCACTATTTTTTATACTTTGGACAGTGAAACCATCCATGCAGAGAGGATATTTGAGTAGAAATCAAAAGGAAATGAGAAACCAAACCCTAAAGCTACTGGGGCAAAAGCATTCCAGAGCCCCTGAGGCTGGCATGTGCTTCGTTTGTTTAAGGAACAGCAAGGAGGTTGAAATGGCTGTAGCCGAGAGTGGCTGGAAGAGTACTGGGAGATGATATCCAAGAGGAGAGAGGAGCCAGATCCTGTAGGAAGGGCCTTGGGCTTTGGAGACTGCTGTAAGAACTTCGGCTTCTACTTGGGGTGAGATGGAAAGCCATTAGAAGGTTTTAAGCAGAGAAGTAGCGTGATCTCACATATATCTTTCGTGTTGAGAGCAGGCTGCAGGTGTGCAAGGGTGCAAAGAGGTAGACAGTTAGGAAGCTCTTTTTTTTGTTGTACTTTAGATGAAGGTTTACAGAACAAACTAGTTTCTCATTAAACAATTAGTACACGTACTGTTTTGTGACATTGGTTACCAATCCCATGACATGTCAACACTCTCTCTTCTCAGCCTTGTGTTCCCTGTTACCAACTTTTCTATCCCCTCCTGCCTTCTCGTTCTTGCCCCTGGGCTGGTGTGCCCATTTAGTCTCATTTTGTTTTATGGGCCTGTCTAATCTTTGGCTGAAGGCTGAACCTCAGGAGTTACTTCATTACTAAGCTAAAAGAGTGTCCGGAGGCCATACTCTCAGGTTTTTTCCAGTTTCTATCAGACCAGTAAGTCTGGTCTTTTTTTGTAAGTTAGAATTTTGTTCTACATTTTCTCCAGCTCTGTTTAGGACCCTCTATTGTGATCCCTGTCAGAGCAGCCAGTGGTGGTAGCCCGGCACCATCTAGTTGTGCTGGACTTAGTCTGGTGGAGGCTGTGCTAGTTGTGGTCCATTAGTCAGTTAGGAAGCTCTTGTGATCTTTTCAGCAAGAAATGAGTTGGTTTAAAACAAGTGGTAGTGAGAAAGTAGTGAAATCCTGGATTTATGTTGAAGGTGGAGCTGACAGAATATGTTAATTGTTTATATATAACAAGTAAGTGAAAGAAGGGATTCACTGATGAGTCCAAGAATTTTGACCTAAGCAACTGAAAAGACAGAGTTGCCATGTACTATGATGGGGAAGACAGGGCAGAGGAAGGGGGCCGTTTGGGTGAGGGAAATTAAGAGTACGGTTTTGCACATGTTAAGACTGACAGACAAGTGGATGCTGAGTGGGCAGTTGGCATTGTGAATATTGAATTCAGCTGAGCGACTCAGCTGGTGATAAATATGTTGGAATTGTCAGTACACAGATGGTATTTAAAGCCTTGAAACTGAATGAATTCACCTTGGAAGTGAATATCAATAGAGAAGAGATGAAGACAGAGGTGTGATCCCTGGGGCTGTCCATACATAGAGGTTAGGGAGATGAGGAGGAACTGAAAGGATATTAAACAGGAGTGTCCCGTGAGGTAAGAAGAGAAACAAAAGAGAATGATGTTCCAGGAGCCAAGCAAAAGAAGTGTTTCCAAAGGAAGGAATTCTTAAGTGGATAAGGGGTTCCTGATACTTCAGTCCAGATAAGACCACTAGATTTAACAACATGGAGGTCACTGATACCTACGTCTTTTTTCAGGAATGTGGTAGGAACAAAATCCAAGCACAGTAAGTACAAGGGAGAAAAAGGAGAGACAGGAGTCAGAGACAGCTAGCATAGAAAAATCTTTAGAAAAAAATGAGCTGTAAAAGTGAACAGAGAAGGGGGCTGGTAGGTGGAGGTCAAGAGAGGTTTGCTTGTTTTTAAAATGGGAGTATTGAAACATCTTTGTATGCTTATGTGAATGATGCAGTAGAGAGGGGAAAACTCATTGCAAAGAGGAGAGAGGGGAGAATTACTAGAGGAATGTCCCTGGGCAGGTGAGAAATGATGGGATCACCTGTGCAAAAGTTGGTCTTAGATTAGAAAGGTCAGCCTTAGTAACTGGAGGAAAATGGAGCATATGGGTACAGATGCAGGTGAGGTGGAAGATGTGGTGGTAGAAACGTATGGAAGTCCCTTTCCTATCATTTCTCTCATCCAAATGAAATAAGAAGCAAGGTCGTAAGCTGAGAGTAAAGATGGAGGAGGAGATCTTGGAGGTTTTGGGAGACTGGAAAGAGTGTAAAATATAAGCAAATTAGAGATTAGACGCTTAGGGAAATTTAATAGGATTTCTAGGCTGCACTACAGACCATTTTGAAGTTTGTGATTGTGAATTTAAAGTGAGACGAGACAGCTTGGTTATTTGGTGTTTTCCAGTCACATTTAGCTACATATGTGCAGGCATGGAGTAGGTGAGGTGCTGAATTTAACCACATTTGGAGTCTTGCCAGACAAATTTGATGAAGGTGGTGAGGGGAACTGAATTGAAGGTGTGGATAAAGGGGTGATTATAATAACGGACTATGGAAACTAAGCTGGTTAAGGTGGGAAAAGGGGACATAAAAGGGTGCAAAAGAACAAAAAAAGTAGAAAGGATTGATGATTGTGGACCCCAGTGGGATTAAAACATTTTTACAGATGGGGTATAAATATATGGAGTAAGCTACAAATCTAGAAGGTTGAATCATAAAATGAAATACTTGAAATTGAGACCACAGAGAGATTGTAGCTATTGGTAATGACCGGAATATGACAGTAAGACAGAGTGGTTCAGGCAGGGAGAGAGGGCGCGAATACTAAGAATGGAGATCAAGGAACCCAGAGGCCAGGGTATGGAAAGAATTACCTATGCGGCTATTGAAATCAAGAGAATTATGACTAGGAATAGGCATATAGATATTAGGTAATTTAGCTGAGATGTGGTGGTGGAGAGGCCAGTTTTCATTCCAGATTGACCTGATTCTATGACCCTAATACTGCCCAGCATATTCTCTCCTTTTCAAAATGGCTGACTGAGAGCTTGACATAACTAACGCCATGATGAGTTTATAAGTTTTTTTTTTTTCTTTGCCTTCTCCTTTTCGCATACCTTTGTTAATGACTGTGTTTTGCTCTGTCCGGCCACCTGTGGCTTACGACCCCCCACAGAAAGATTAGAGCCCAAATTTCTGATATGTATATCTTTAGCCTGATAAGGAAATGTCTGGTATGTATCTCTTTAGTATGATAGTCTCTTGTAATTACCTTGTAATGAATAACGACATCTCTAACCTTTGTAAAAATCATATATAAGCTTTAATGTAAAAATGCCTTTTGGGACTCCATAGAGACAGTGAGCATCGCTGTCGGATCCCCGGTGGTGGACATCTCCTAAAATAAAACTTCCTCACTCTTTCTGACTTGGAGTATGTTTCATTGGCTCGACTGCTCCAGGGCACGGACCCTATTCGGGTAACAATTCCAATGACTTGGCCAACATCAATATCCTCCCAGTGTAACCACTAGTACTGACATCTTCTGTGTCCTGGCCTTTGTGCTCCTCCTCTTGCTTTTGGTGCTAAACTGAATGGCTGGAAAATTACCACTCTCTAAGGTCAGCAGTTTGAATCCACCAGCCGTTCTTTGGAAACCCTAGAAGGCAGTTGTACTCTCAAGAGTCACTATGAGTTGGAATCGACTTGACGGCAGCAGGTTTGGTTTTTTGGTTTTGAATCCCCCCTTTTGGAGCCCTGGTGGTGCAGTGGTTAAAGCTCTCAGCTGCTAACCAAAAGGTCGGTGGTTTGAACCCACCAGCTGCTCCATGGAAGACAGATGTGGCAGTCTGCTTCCATATAGATTTACCGCCTTGGAAACCCTATGGGGAAGTTCTACTCTGTCCTATAGGGTTGCTATGAGTTGAGATTGACTCAACAGCAATGGGTGGGTTTTTTTGTTTTTAATTCCCCCTTCTCCCTAATTTCCTCACCTTGGTGTACTTTCTACACGCACAACAGGAAGCTGAGGTCCAGGGAAGGGAAGAAACATTCCCTAAGATAACAAAGCTAGAAAGCAGAATCATTTGCTACCCAGGAGGTGGAATGAAACCCGTGCCAAAGGGTTGAATGCCTGAATCAAGAAGAAAATTCCTCCTGTGAAGGAAACAACAGCAGCAAAGTGTTCACACCAGGGAGGAGCAAGCTTCACCCCAAAGCCTCAAAGCCTATTTCAGCTTCCTCTCATCTGCCCCCTCAATCTGTGTGATGAGGGGCCAGCAAGGGTGGAAGCCTTGAAAGACGTAATAATCCTTTTTTAAGGGTCATTACAAAGTGCTGTATGATTTTTCCGTTTTATCTTTTAATTCCTGTTTTGAGAAACAGGAAGCAAAATAAACAGGAAAAGTGCATAAAAATCCTCAGCAGGATCTAACTGAATAAAAATAGTGCAGACAGGAAACTAACCCCTTAAAACTTTAATGGGGGTGGGAGTCGGATACAGGCTGAGAAATCCTGCAGGATTGGTTACTTTCAACTGGTATTGAAGCAATCAATTACTGTTAAATGGAATAATGACAAACGTTTGGACCACAGCTTATCAGCTGCTAGCAACCTCTTTCTGCCATGTTAGAGATTTCCCCAAACCGCTAAATGCCAGCATTCTGTGAAGGAAAGGGACTCAAACCCGGCAGTGCCTCTGTTCTAGTGGCCAAGTTATGCCATCATATCCTGGCCTAATAGGCAGATGTCTTAGTTATCTAGCGCTGCTCTAACAGAAATACCCCAAGTGGATGGCTTTAACAAGAGAAATTTATTTTCTCAGAGTCTAGTAGGCTAGAAGTCCAAATTCAGGGGGTCAGCTCTGGGGGAAGGCTTTCTCTCTCTGTTGGCTCTGGAGGAAGGTCTTCATCGTCATCAATCTTCCCTCAGACTAGAAGCTTCTCTACGCAGGAACCTCTGCTTCTGGCACTGCTTTCTTGGTGGTATGAGCTACCCCCTCTCTGCTTGCTTCCCTTTTCTTTTTGTCTCTTGAGACAGAAAAGTGGTACGGGCCACACCCCAGGGAAACTCCCTTTACATTAGATCAGGGATGTGATCTGGGTAAGGGTGGTTTTATAATCCCACCCTAATCCCCTTTAACGTAAAATTACAATCACAAAATGGAGGACAACCACACAACACTGGGAATCATGGCCTAACCAAATTGATACATACATTTTTTGGGGGACACAATTAAATCCATGACATTCCACCCTTTGGCCCCCCAAAAATCACATGCTTGTAAAATGCAAAACATATTCATCTCATCATATCATAGCAAAAGTCTTAACTCCAACTCCAAAATCTAAAAATTCCTCTTCATCTGTAAAATCTAGAATACAGGTTATCTGCTTCCAAAGGTACAATGGCAGAACAGGCACAAGCTAGACTTTTCCATTACAAATGGGAGAAACTGGAGGGAAAGAAGGGATAACAGGCACCAACAAGTCAGCAGAACACATTACATTAGCCCTCAAGGCTTTGAAAACAATCCTCTGTTCTCTGAGACAATTTACACAATGGCCCTGCCCTCCAGACTCTAGGTATTGGCCACACTCTGCAGATTCTGAGTGGAGGCCCCTCGGCCCTGGGCTTCAGCTCCGCCTTCCAGGCCCACTGGGACAGCAACTCTGCTCCGGCCCTGGGCTTCAGCTCCGCCTTCCAGGCCCACTGGGACAGCAACTCTGCTCTCTCGGCTTTAGGCGTGCCATTCTCCTACTTCATCAGAGTGACAACTCTACTCTCAGAAACAGCAGAGGCCGTGGCTCCACCCTTTGAAACCCCAGAGGTCAAGGCCATACCTTTTGAGACTGAGGCAGCTCGGCTTCTTGTGTTCCTTGTCTCTTCAGCTTCTGCTTCCTGTGGCAAGGCGACACCTATATTAACGTGACTCTCACTTGCATTATGATACCATTCTTGAATCACAGAGGTAGAGATGACATGCACTGCTCTCTCCAGCAATTACATGCGACCCTGGCTCCACCCATGGAAGAGCTTCATTCAGGTGAACATCATCTATCAAGAGTGTCATAGTGGAAAAAAGGTTTTGAATTACTAGGAAAGGGGAAAGAGCATGGACTCTGAGTCAGAATATCTGGGATTAGGTTCAAGCTTGTCATTTATTTACAGTTTAAGTTTCTGCCCCCATTGAAACCTCGGTCTTCTCATCTGTAAAACTGATAATTTGGTATGTTAATCCCTAAGGTCCCTAAAGGATCCCTAGTGGCACAGTGGTTAATGTGCTCAGCTAGTAACTGAAAGGTCAACCGTTCTACTGAAAGGTTGGTGGTTTGAACCCACCGGCTGTTCGTGGGAGAAAGATGTGGCAATCTGTTTCTGTGAGGATTAAGGCATTAGAAACCCTATGGGGAAGTTCTGCTTTGTTCTGTAGGGTTACTATGAGTTGGAACCCACTCGATGGCAACAGTGGCCTCACTAGGGAGGTGCAGGGGGTGCAGACTCCACCCCCTGACACTGTCAGCAGGGTAACACCACAATGACCGCACGGTCCCCTGCAGTGGCAGTGGGGGCAGCAGCTGTGGTGGCAGTGGCAAACGGGCCAGCAGTGGCATCACTAGGCGGTGCCCGCCATTGGGTGGAGGGAAGGGTCTCCACCTTGGCCAATGGGAGAGGGGAGGCGGGGAGCCACGGGGGAGGGGCGGGACTGGGAGGGGCGGCCTACGAGGCTAGGTGCTTGGCCCTGTGCAAGGGGTGGGCCGGGGATGGGCCGCTCAGCCCACCCAGGGCCGTTTGCCAGCCAACCAAGCCCACCCCGGGTTGGGGAGGGTGTGTGTGACACCATGAGTACCATGCTGGGTGACACTAACTCTAGTGATGCCACTGAATGTCCCTGGGTTTTTTTTTTAAGGCCCCTAAAGCTTTAAAGTTCTGAAATTGCATGATTCTAAATTTATTTTCCAACATGTGGAGATTATGTTTTGTCAAACTGAGTATAACAGCAGCAATTTCTAAACTCTCTATGCAGTGGCCCTCAGTTATGAATACCAGTGTGCTAGGGTCTAAAGGTGTAAAGAAAAGTATAAGACGTGGTCCCTACCCTCAAGGAGTCTTAATCTATTTGTGGAGAGAAAAACTGGCAAGGTTAATTAGCATGAATAAACAGGAAATGAAATTATACTAGCTGTAGTCCCTCCTGAAATTCAGAGGAGAATTAATAAATCAGGACTGGAGTCATCATGACATTGTGTCTACGCTGGGCATTACAGAACGGGCAAATTTTGACTGGTGAATAAAAGAGAAGAAGACTTTGGGTAAAAAGAAAGCAAATAATGAGTACTTGAAACGATAAGTGGGAAACGTGATTGGACAGTAAAGGTGAGACTATATTACGAAGGACCTAGAGAGAGCTGGGGAGAACGTTTCAGATCGGTTTTTATGTAAGATCAGAAGTCATTAAAGATTATTTGAGCAGATAAGTGATATAATAAATGTATAAGCCAAATGACAAATAAAAAAGGTTAAATATGTATATCTATCCTGGAAGTCTTATATGAAACAGGCTACAGAGCCAACGCATAAGTCATGAGCTTGAAAATTTAAAAAAAGAAAAAAATGAAACCTCCTGCCCCTCATTTTCTGGTATTCCTAGCCCGGGGACCATTAGCTGGAGCAGTCTAGAGTTTTAATTGCCTGTTAATTGACAATGCAAAGGGAAGAAGTGATTGCTAAGGTAACCAGGTCCCAAGCCATATGGGGCTTTGCAGAGTCATTCCAAACACCTTGAGCTACCCTTGGAAATAAACAGACAGCTCTGTTAGGCTGCTCAGTTTGTGATGGAGCACCTGTTTCTAACATTCATCCCAAAGAAGGCAGGGTAGTTGTCTGGTCAAAGTGACATTTCTGAGTGATTTTAAAAGAGATGTTTGATGCTGAAATCTTATCAGGAAATATGAAAAGCCAAATTTCTTTTATCAGGCCCCAGTCTCTCCGCCAACTGCAGGTGGCCAAAAGCAATTTTAACTGGGACATGCCAGAAAACTTCCAGCAGGATTTTGAAGTCACAAAATGTAAGAGCTGAAATTGTCCTTAGATACCAACACGTTCATTTGTCAGATGGGGAAATGGGCCCCGAGTAGAGAAGGAAAATTTTCAAGGTCAAGTAACTAATTAATGGCAGAGCTGGGATTAGACCTCAGGATCTGAAGCTCCCGGCAAAAGCTTTCTCCAGTTCATCAGATAGCCTCTCATATTACTGCTTGTTGAATTAAAGCTGAAATTCCAGACAATCGCCAAGACAAGTGTGGTAGATAGCACTGGTGGGAGTGGGGGTGGTGTAGGCTCTCAAGTTCCTTAAAATTCTCATGAATGTAGGCTTGTTGTTTTTAGCTGCCACCGAGTCAACTCCAGCTCGAGGTGACCTTACGTACAACAGAACAAAACACTGCCCCTTCCTGCATCATTCTCAAGTCACCAGAATGTTTGAGCCTGTTGTTGCGGCTCTTGTGCCCGTTCATCTGATCAAGGGTCTCCCACGCCCTTGTTTGGCCACTTCACCACACAGGATGCTTTCCTCTACCAATTGATCCATCTTGATGTGTGCAAAGCAAAGCAAGCAAGTTGGACAATGTTTGGTTCATGCAGGCTACTGTCTGTGAAAAAGACCCTCTGATTCTGCCAGTCTGTTAGATGGAACTACAAAGTGAGGAACACCTTAAATTTTGTGAGCCTATAAGCAAAAAACTCAATTTACGAGGGAGGGGAGGGGCGGGGATGGAAAAAATAGACAACAGATAAAGTGGTAACTTTAGTGAAGGGTAAGACAGTACACAATACTGGGGAAGGCAGCACAACTTGTCAAAGGCAAGGTCATGGAAGTTCTATAGACACATCCAAACTCCCTGAGGGGCCAAACTACTGAGCTGAGGGCTGAGGACAATGGTCTCGGGGAACATCTAGCTCAATTGGCATAACATAGTTTATAAAGAAAATGTTCTACATTCTACTTTGGTGAGTAGCATCTGAGGTCTTAAAAGCTTGTGAGCAGCCATCTAAGATATTCCACTGGTCTCACCCCATTGGGAGTAAGGGAGAATGAAGAAAACCAAAGACACAAGGGAAAGATTAGTCCAAAAGACTAATGGACCACAACTACCATGGCCTCCACCAGACTGAGTCCAGTACAACTAGATGGTGCCTGGCTACCACCACTGACTTCTCTGGCAGGGATCACAATAGAGGGTCCTGGACAGAGCTGGAGAAAAATGTAGAACAAAATTCTAACTCACCAAAAAAAAAACAGACCAGACTTATTGGCCTGACAGAGACTGGAGAAACCCCGAGAGAATGGCCCCCAGACACCCTTTCAGCTCAGTAATGAAGTCACTCCTGAGGTTCTCCCTTCAGCCAAAGATTAGACAGGACCATAAAACAAAAGGAGACTAAAGGGGCACACCAGTCTGAGGGCAAGGACTAGAAGGCAGGAGGAGACAGGAAAGCTGGTATGGTAATAGGGAACCCAAGGTCAAGAAGGGGAGAGTGTTGACATGTCATGGAATTGGTACCAATGTCACGAAACAATATGTGTACTAATTGTTTAATGAGAAGTTAGTTGGTTCTGTAAACCTTCATCTAAAGTACAATTAAAAAATTTTTTTTAAAAACTCAATTTACTGAGGACCATTGTTTTTTAAAAAATTAAAACAATTCATTTGTGGTGAAAATCCTTATAGTTTGCAAAGCCCTTTCTGGTTTACAAACACTTTCGTATTCATTTATCTCATCCAATCATCCTAGTAAACCTGTAGAATGAGTTAGAACTCTGACTCTATGCCTTCTCAATCACTCTTCCCATTTTACTCACTATATATGCTTACAATCCAGCCACACTGGACTCCTTTCCACTCCCAGATCATAATTTGTACTTTTCCCTTTTTTCTTACCTTTGCCCAAGTTGCTCCCTTGGACTGGAATGTCCTCTTTCCCCTAGTTCTCCAAGTCTGTTTTTTAAAGTCCTATCCATTCATCAAGCCCTAGTTTAAGTCCTTTCTCTTCCAAAAGCTTCCCCACATCTCTCTAGCAGATGGCTGTGAAGAACATCTACAGTTTTGCCTGTCCAATATCCTTTGTTGCTTCTTATGGTACTAATAAACCTTCTATACCAAAAGGTCCTAGTGAAACTGTCAAATACAGTGCCCAGTTTCCCCGCTACCTGCCCTCCCAAGCTCCCCACCACCACCATCACCATTGCTACCATCCCCACCACCACCACCACCACCACACACATATACATAGATCCTCATGAAAAAAAAAAAAGGCATGTGATCCAAGTCAAGCAAAAATACCCTCTGCTGAGACTATGGAGCTGAGTCAGAGGGCAGAGGACTGTTCTGTTGTAAGCTCTTAAGTCTTGAGTCAATTCAACGGCAGCATCCTTAAGAGACTCTCCATGACCTCAGGCCACTCCGCTCACAAGAGTTGCCTTGCTATTCCTGTCTTTCCAAAATCTTGTTGTCAGCTCCTTCCTTCAATTTTGTGAAATAGCTGTTTTGCTTCAATATATTATCCGTTTCATTGATTAAAGTTTCTGTTGTAAGCAACCAAGGAAACTGAACTGGTGCATTCTCTCCAATATTTCTAGAGTTCTTTCTTGTTCCCCCTATCATAACCCTCGCCTGTCTACCTTAGGTAAAAATTGTTTTGACAGTCCTCTCTCTCGCTTATTGAACTATAAGCTTGTCACCAGGGTCTGTATCCCCTTCAGTTTCTACTTCTGTCACTTGCACATCATGGTCCTCAGAAAATGTTAATTGAAGTGAATTGAATTTGAGAAAACCCACATTTTCTTTAGATTCGAGGCTGATTCACATCCTTATGTAATATTTAGCTTGGAAAGAGAAAATGTTCAAGTGCACAGAATAATTAAATCTTAGGACTAGAAGAGACCTTTAAGTCTAATAGCTACGAGATGATTCGTATGTCCTTATCACTCCATCCATGTGAGGAATGAAGTACACGCATAGATCCTATTGGTGTGTCTGTGACAGCAACATGACTGTCACCCCACTCTAGGAAAGTTGCTCTCATTCCCTCCTCCAATGGTGATGAGCCAGAGCAGAGGCATGACTGGTGCAGAAGGAAGCCGAGAAGAAAGCGGGACTTGCAGTCGCTGGGGGAAGCAGGATGGACCAACAGAGGAACTTGTGGAATAGGCAAAAGCAGTGCCAAGATTTTCTCATGCTTGTATAGCTTTCAATCCCCTATACATTTGAAGATCTTCAAAAATGTATCTTAGCAGTGCATGAGGGAAAATGAAGAGCAGAAATAACTGCTTTGATGGACTGGAGAGTCTTGAGAGCCAGATTTCCCAGACAGGTCTCTTAACTATTCCTGGCACAGCCTGCCCTGCCTTTGCATCAAGTGGAAAGAGGGACCCAAGTGATGTTCCAGTGGGATTTCTCCAAGTTTTCTGTCTTTCTTTTTGACTTTATTTCATTCAACCACCTCTATGTGCCAATTTCAGGAAGGACATTGTGCTGAGCTCGAGATGACAGATCAGCAGCGTGAGATGTACCCCTAGCTGGGTGGAGTGAGTGCCAGCCACTCCCCAGTTAGGAGGCAATAAGGTCAGGGAGAAGACTCTTCACCTCCTTGCCACTGCACTGCGGGCACCCAACCTGTTGCCGTCGAGTTGATTCTGACTCATAGGGACTCTATACAACAGAGTAGAACTGTCCCATAGGGTTTCCAAGGAGCGGCTGGTGAATTCGAACTGCTGACCTTTTGGTTAGCAGCCGTAGCTCTCAATCACTGCACCAAGTGGATAAAATACATGACTTCATTAATAAATGAAACTGTCATCTGGAATCAGTAACAAAAGGAGGAAGGATCTGAATGAGGTTTCTTGCGTGTTTGGTCAACACGAGTTGACCTGAGCCAAACCACCCTTGCATGAGTGGATTGAAAAAAGAAATTATCCGTGGGTGTAGCTGAGGATCAGACACAAGGAATCGGGAGGCTGATCAGAACACAACGGCAGCTGCCTTGGGCACTGCCCCAGCTCCTACAGTCAATTTACCAAATTCTAACGCTCCAATTTTGAAGCCCTGGTGGGGAAAATGCAGAACAGAATTCCAAATTCTAATGTACTCTAGACTTTCTGGAGCCATGAGGGTGGATGAACCCCTGAAACTATTGCCCAGAGATAATCTTTAATCCTTAAATGAAAAATATCCCCTGAAGTCATCTTAAAACCAAAAAATATTTTAGCTTAACTAGTAAACAAGGTCTGCGTTGAGCATTATGCTCTTTTAAGAACTGTCTATATGGGCTGAATGGACAAGAGCAACTCAATCAATTAGACAGGAGCCTTAGGGGGCTTTCAGTTTATGTTAGAGGGAGCAACAACTCAGAAAAGGAGGGTGGGAATGGTCGCACAACTCCAAGAATGTAATCAGTGTCACTAAGCTGTTCATATAAATACGGTTGAATTGGTGTATGTGTTGCTATGTATATTCTCAACAACAACAAAATAAATAAAATTTAGGGGAAAAAAGTACATTAATATCAGACTGTAAAAAAAATACAGGTAAAAAAACTTATTTTCTCCTTAGTAAATTAGCTATAAAAAGGTTTTAAAAAACAAACTTACAACTTATTATAAGACACTGTAGTATGCTGACACTCTACCTCATCATTTTGACAGAAAATACTAGAAAACTATGAATAACTGAGAAAAATACATGGCAACAGATGGTGCGGGGACATGTTTGGCTAACAGAGGTCTCTTATAAGCACAATGAAAGATCTGAATTAATGGAGGGATCGTGGATATCCTGGAAGTGTGTCTGAAGAATATCCAAGTCCAGTTCTGTACAACTGGGATCCAGTGGTTCTGCAAGTATTAGTCACCTGAGCAGCATAACTGACAAATCTGATGCCCACAGTATTGGGCCTACACTGCGCCTACACTGGTGATCGATCGGACATAATGATGCCTGCCCACTGGTTTGAACTCAAAAGGATGAAGATTATAGAAGATTGATGTTTTCCCTCAAATCCTTACGAAGTCTAGGTGGGGATATAATTGAATTAGCCTCATACAAAATGACGATGTATTACTAACATTATCCCCAACATTTTATGGGACATACTTTCATTTATTTTTGAAATTTAACTAAAAGAATCTTCTTCTCGCTCTTCATCCCTTTCCATTCTCTTTCTCCTCCTTTTCCTCCCTCTTGTTCAACAGATGGTTTGATGCCAAGTGTTACGGGTGGGTGTGTATGGTCAGTACCAACTGTATACAAAATCAGACCTGAGTAGGTAGTCAGGACAGATCTTAAGCAATATGGAACCAATTCTTCCCCCTTATCAAGTTTAAACCAATTTTGGTTATCCATGATAATTGATGAATAGGGACACTGATTTAAAAAAAAATCTCAAAAGTTACCACTAGAATTCATCTTAGACTCTCTCCCAAGTGATGAGATGGATAAATTGGAGCATTTTCCTCTGCTTCAACCTCGGTGGGAAACGGAAATGAGGTGTGAAATGAAAACACAGGCAAGGTGAGAGAGAAGAATAAGGTCTTGGACTAACCACTAACAGAACCGTGAACTTCTAAAAGACTCAGAACGAACATTTTTGAGCTCCTACTTTGAGCCAAGCAGTGAGGCAGGCGCCTGGAGTGGGTAGGGCAGGATATGGTAAAATGAATAACCCCCACCCGCCTTGGTCGAATGGATTCCAACTCATAGCAACCCTCATAGGGTTTCCAAGAAGTGACTGGTGGATTTGAACTGCCGATCTTTCAGTTAGCAGCCATAGCTCTTAACCACTGCACCACCAGGGCTCCAGAAAGAGTAAGGGTGAATAAACTGTGGTCACTGCTTTCCAAGAGATAGAACTTGAGCTGGGACTTGAAGTACGTGATTTTGACAGTCAGCGATGTAAAGTGGTTTTGTCACACAGAAGTAATAATATGTGTATAATACCTGATGAAGGAGCCCTGGTAGCGCAATGGTTAAGTGCTCATCTGCTGACCAAAAGGTCGATGATTTGAGCCCACTAGAGGCTCCACAGGAGAATAGACCAAGCGATGCGTTCCTGTAAAGATTATAGCCTAGGAAACCTTATGGGGCAGTTCTACTCTGTCATATAGGGTCACTAGGAGTTAGAATCCACCCAGTGACATTGGGTATGAGTCAGAATCAACCGAAAGGCACACAACAAACACAGTACTTGACGCAGTAGAGTCTGTAAAGTTTAAGTTTGACTCTTGCTCATTTAGACGCTGATTACTCAGTCTATTTATAATCTTTAGTCATCTTAGGGTTTAAGCTTTTCTTTCACTAAGGCAGATTTTCATCATTCCAGGTTTGTACATATTTTAGAAAATTTGTACCATCTTAAGCACTTTGCTAATTACAGATAAAACTGATTCTCCCAGGCAAGTAATGTACTCCCTCCTCCGTGCTCGGGCAGCACTCTGCTCACACCTTTATCAAGCATGGATCACACTGTATATTAATCATCTGTTTGCTTTTCTGGCTCTTTCACTGGAGTGAGAACTCTTCATGAAAATATCTCCTTGAGACAGGAAAACACAGTGGTTAGGCATTTGGGCAGAAGCCCTTGTGCTCCATGGTTAAGCACTCAGTTGCTAACCAAATGGTTGACTGTTCAAACCCATTTAGCAGCTCTGTGAGAAAAAGACCTGGCCATCCCCTTCCATAAAGATGCAAACCAAACTCGTTGCCCTTAAGTCTATTTTGACTCATAGTGACCCTACAGGACAGAGTAGAACTGCCCCACAGGGTTTCTAAAGCTGTAATCTTTATGGAAGCAGACTGCCACATCTTTCTCCCGAGAAGTGGCTGGTGGGCTGTAAGCACCAACCTTTCGGTTAGCAGCTGAGCGCTTAAACACTGTGCCACAAGGGCACCCAAGAAAACGCTGTGGAGCAGTTCTATTCTGTTACATGGGGTCGCTATAGGTCAAAATCAACTCCAAGGCACCTAACAACAATACAACAGACATATGGGCTTTCAACTTATTCTGCCCAAGTTCAAATCCTTCCTCTACCATTTCCTATCTTGTTGTATAACCTTGGACATGCTATTTGTTAACCTCTGTATGTTTCAGTTTCTCTCTCTGAATAATAATAAGCCTACCTTATCTACCTCATATGGATGGACTGTGAGTATTAGATGAGATATATAGGGGACTTTCTAGAGTGCTTGCACATAGCAGAGGATCAATAAATGCAGGCTCTTACTCTGTAGCCCACAGTTGCCAGCATGCAGTAAATATTTAATCAAAGTCCATAGAAATAGTCAGTGAACGAATTATCTTACAAGGCCTGCGTAGGTTGCAGAATAATTTTAGCCTGTTTTTCCTGCCAAAAATTTGCTTCAGATAGAAAGAGAAATCCCCTTTCAGACATTCCGTGATGCTGGCGTGAGTCACTCATTTCCCTTTGGCTTAGTGGGGAAATGACAGAAACTGCTTCTTCCTCATCTTGCCCAGAAACTGGACTCAGCCGAGAACTGACCACAGGGAGCAATGGTCAGAAGTGCAGCTGAAAAGAGGCCCTGGCCTGGTAGTTCTGTGAGGGCTGCTTTTCATCTGGTGATGCAGTGGTTAAGGCACTCGGTTGCTAACCGGAAGGTCAACCGTTTGAACCCACCAGCTGCTCACTGGAGAAAGATGTGGCAGTCTGCTTCCGCAAAGATTTACAGTCTTAGAAACCCTATGGACAGCTCTGTTCTGTCCTATATAGGATTGCTATGAGTCGGAATCAACCGACGGCACACAACATTCCACCATTCAGTAGAAATCCTGTAACTGTAGATTTTCTTATCTGCCTCTCCATCCAGATTGTGAGCTTCTTGAGGGCATGGCCTATATCCTCACTAATTTCCCAGCCCCCGTCACAATGCCCGGGACATAGCAGGTGTTCGATACACACCAAGTAAATGCATGAATGATTGAACACGTTGATGGGTAGGGCTTTAGGCAGAAGATATCTTGTTGGATCTGAGTGGAAGAGCCTGGAGGCAGAGGAATCATGTCTGCCACCAGCTCCTTTAACTGGTCAAGATGCCTTCAGAGGATGCCTCACCTCTTCCGGACCCAATGGCTCCAAGATGGTGAAACTGGAGTCCTCTCTACACTGCTCATCAAAACATTTCAAACAAATCATCTGTAGGAATTACTCAACTGGCCTTTCCCCACACTAGCTTCCGACTTCCATAGAAGATTTCAGGGTAGACTCTGAGCAGTCCCGTGGTCCATTGAGTCCCTCTTGACCTGGGTCAGTTTCCCCAAACCTTACTTCCTATGGTAACTGAAACTCTGAACGTTTGCAAATTTCTCCCAAGAGGAACAGTCCTCAGCAGCTGAAGAGAAAGTATGCCTGAGAACCGGGCTTGTGGAAGTCTTTCAAAAGAAGTCCTTCATGCACAGGTCTTCCTTTTGCTACATATTGATCTCAAGGCTTGAGCTGCTTCTCTTGCCTTTGGTGGGTTCTCTCCACGTGTGTCTGTGGAAAGAATTGGACTCTTCTACTGAGGTACCCTGTTGGCTAAATATTTCATTAAGAACTTCATAAGGATTAAAGATCCCAGGGTGTTTTCCTGAAGAATGAGGCTTGGTTTGTAGCCAGGAATCTGAGTGATTGCAGCAGGGTTTCTGTGGACTGCAACTACATTTTCTCAACAACCTCTCTCACTTCTGTCCAGGAGATCTTGCCATCCCTGCTCAGTTGAGGTTCCATTTCTTTCTAAATTCCTATGACCACATGCCTGTTAACAGAATACCCTTTCCCCAAACCACACAAACATACACGCACATACATGTCCCCCAACACATACATACACTCACACCATCATCTGTTCCAAAAGCTGCCGCCTCCAGGGCTCGCTCGAGTGATTTTCGTATACTTATAATTAAAGTGAAGAAACCAGGCACAATTTAGGAGTGTATACATTCTTTGGTAGCTATATAAAGCACTTCCATCATCAATCTTAATAAAATTGAATTGGTTTAATGCAACATTCTCAGAAAGTCATAGTTACTTAAGGAAAAAGAAAACGTAAGCAATTCACTCTTTTTTGGTTTTGCTTTGTGTTTCAATTGCCCCTTTCTCCTTGGTGATTTTCTGACTGTAACAACTAGAAATGACCCTTTCCTTTACCTGGTATCATTAACCTTTTTGTTATTAAGTATGTATTGATCCTCAAAGTATAGAGCATGGTATACTGGAGTGGTTCTTACCCATCATTCTGAATAGCCAACTTAGAGACAGAAATAAAGGTGAATTCACATTAATAATGAATTAAAACTAATTTCAAGGGGAGAGGTGGTACCTTAACAGGAAATTTTAGAAGAGCTCAGAGACCATGTCTACCAGTGGCTTGCTAAAATTTTCTTTAACTTCAAAAGCTCTTTGCATACAATTTTAATTGGGAGCCTACTGCATCCAATGAGAGTTCTTTTCATTTAAATGTCTGTATACGGGGAGAGGGGATATATCAACATGAAAGATACAGAGCCCCAGCCTCCTTCCTCCAAAACGGGCTCCTGGGAACTCCTGAACTCTGAGGAGCTCAGTTTAAAAATGACTCATCTATTGCAACTTGGTCATTTTCTAATTGAGGCAGCTGAACTCCAGAGAGAAATCAAGCCTTGGCCAGCCCTTCCAAACCAGTCCATGGGGTATGCTCATGTCTAGTCCTCTCATCTGTACCCACGGGAGGTTGTTGCTTTGGCTCCCTTAGTGCAGTAGTCTGAGACGTACAATACTGTGAATAGAGTCTATAGAGTTTAAACCCTGCATCCTGACTCCTGGTTCTTAGCTCCGGTTCCCAATGACACATCTAATTGGAATGAGTAGCGTTCCTCTCAGGATTTAGAAAGTTTATCTATGATTCAGGATATCTTCCTGGATTTAGTGTAAAAGGTTTAGATCCTGAAGCAGTTCAAATGGGACTGGAGTGGGACAGAGCCCTGGTGTGGCACAGTGGTTAAGAGCTGAGCTGATAACCAAAAGGTCAGCAGTTTGACTCCACCAGCTGCTCGTTGGAAACCCTATGGGACAGTTCTACTCTGTCCTGTAGGGTCGCTATGAATCGGAATCGACCTGACGGCCATATTTCTTTTTTTGGTTTGGAAGTGGGATAGAGGTGAAAGAGTAGATTTCATAGTTGGATGGCATTGGGAAGACTGGAATATTACATGAAGAAATATAAAACTGTAGCCCTACCTTATACCATATTCAAACATGGGCTTCAGATGGATGGAGGACCTAAATATTAAAGATAAAACCGTAAAGACAATGTAGGATGTATTTGTGAAATATAGGGAAAGTCTTCTAAAAAGACTCCAAAGCACAAACCATAACATGAAAAGTTGATGGATTCGATTCCATCAAAATTAAGAATTCCTGTTCAGTGAAGGATGCAATAGACAGAGTCAACAAACAAAGGATAGAGTGAGAGAAGGCATTTGCAGTATTTATACCAGTCCCATAAACCCATTGCCGTTGAGTCAATTCTGACTCATAGCCACCCTATAGGACAGGGTAGAACTGCCCTATAGGGTTTCCAAGGAGCGGCTGGTGGATTCTAACTGCTGATGTTTTGGGTAGCAGCCCAGCTCTTAACCTCTGCACCACCAGGGCTCCACTTATACCAGTCAAGGGGTGACTATCTAGAACATGTGAAGAACTCGCGCAGATCAACAGAAAAGAGACAGGAAACCCAGTAGAAAAGTTCTCAAAGGATATTCAAAGGTAATTTGTAGAAGGAACAACCTTAAATAGTTACCATATTTTTTCACAAATAAGTGCCCATGTAAATAACACGCCCACACATGTAATGAGCGGCGGAGCTCCCTTACAAAGACAGCGGGGGTTGCACAGTTGGCAAAAAACGAATAATGTGTGCATTATTTGCATGAACATATGGCAATTTAAGAATTATATTAGAAGATGCTGATAATCAGAGGAATGTAAATTATACCAGTGTGAAACCAGTTTGCACCCATCAAAATGGCAAAATAGGAAAAGAAGATAGTTCCAAGTATTGGCAAGTATATGAAGAGACGGGGACAATCAGACACTGCTGATCTGAGTGTAAAATATACAACCTTTGTCAAAAAAATCTGGCAATACTTAGTGAAATTAAGAATGTGTATGCTCTATGACCCAAAAAAATCCCATTAATGTTTGGTATACCCAGAGAAGTCCTCCCATGAGTTTGCGAAGGGACACATACAAGGATGCTAATTGTGGCACTGTTATGATATCAAGTATAAAAGCTACCTGGTATCCACCAGAGCAGATAGATAAGTAAAATGTGGTTCATTAATAGTCTGTAATACTAGACTTCAGTCTGAATTATTAACTAAATATACACATAGCCACATGGATAGACCTAAAAGCATAGTGTTGAATAAAGATTTATAGCACAATGTAATTATGTAAATTAAACCAAACCCTTTGCCATTGAGTCCATTCCAACTCATAGTGACCCTATAGGACAGAGTAGAACTGCCCCATAGGGTTTCCAAGGAGCGGCTGGTGGATT
>NW_004443962.1:1598018-1618863 GCF_000243295.1 Trichechus manatus latirostris | reverse complement strand
ACTCATAGTGACCCTATAGGACAGAGTAGAACTGCCCCATAGGGTTTCCAAGGAGCGGCTGGTGGATTTGTACTGCTGACCTTTTGATTAGCAGCCGTAGCTCTTAACCACTGCACCACCAGGCCTCCATGTAAATTAAAACACATACATAGAATAGCATATGCACATTTAAGACTACATCAGACACAACAGATTGAGTCTCAGAATCTAAGAAGGGATTAGGAATGAACATTGTGAATGAAGGAGAAAAAAATGTATAATAAGTAAACAAGAGAGAATCTTTGCATGGACTAATGATGATAGTGTTCTATGAACCAGTTAGTATAATTAAATAAACTCTGTGAACCCGACCTTAAAAAATAAAAAATAAAAGAAAGAGAAAAGAGGCTGCAGGATGTAGAGAAGAGTAACTCATCCTGACTGCCTCTCACTTGCTGGGTGAACATACGCTGGCTACTTCCTTCTCTAGACCTCCATTTCTCCTTCAATAGGATAAAGATATTAGACTAAAATTTCTAAGATCCTTTCCAGCTTAGTGCTTCAAGTACTCTGTTTCTCCTTTCCCATCGATAACCTCCGTAATATCATAAGCAACAATAAAACCATATCACCCATTTCAGAACATTTTCATTCATACTGAAAAAGAATCTAACTTATGAGAAGTATCTTTTGCTGAAGGTGTGTTTTTGTACACCTGGCCGATAAAGTGATGTCTTTTCTTAAAATATGCAGGCTTTGCCATCCTAAAGGAACAGTTTCCATCTTCACGAATCCATGAAAAAAAGAGAAAAAGTAAAAAGTGGCTTACATAAAATTTATGGAGACTAGATGTGCTGTAGAACCAAAGAACCGTAATTGGGTAACCAGAGCCTGGCTGATGATGATAATGATGATGATGTCAACGATGGTGGCAGCAAACTAGAAGAACGTAGATCCAAGAAGACTTAAGCTTGTCTCTGGACACCAAGCCTGCAGAGGCCACCAGATCCTTCTACATGGCCCGAGGTTTCTTTGGATCCCATTTTAATTTACTTTGAAACCTACTCTTAATATGAGAGCTAGAAAGCATTAGGAAATGAAGAAAGCCGTTTTATAGACCTGTGGACTCCATTTGCAAATTAAAACAACAAAATGGAAAAAATACCTATCATAGAAAATCTAATCTCTATTGCTCTGACAGAGGAATCCTATTGCGTTTTAAAGAGTTCATTAGAATGTAACAGTTGTCATTTCAGCCAATTAACATTTTGGCTATGCACAGGAAAATGGGTATGAATGACCGGTCCAGGGCAAACTAAAACATTTGCATAACATCAGCTCTTTCTTTGGTTGCATAAATTAATCATTTGGGATTAGCCATTTGTAAGCATAATTTTTCAGTTTCAGGAGAAATTATGTTTTACTTATTGAAACACTCTAAATTATGATTACAGCTACCGTTTATTAAGCACCCACTGAGTGCCATGCGTTATATATATATTAATTTTTATGCTCACTACAATATTGCAAAGTGAATATTATTATACCTGTTTTTTAGATTTGGAAACTGAAGTTCAGAGAAGGTGATTAACTTGTCCAAAATGATAAGGGATCCAGCTCATTTTTTTTAAGTGTATTTCTTAAATTTACATATAATAAAATTGACCTCCTTGGCGTACAGTTCAATGAATTTTAATATATGTATATATTCATGTAAGCACAATCACAGTCAGGATACAGAACAGTTCTATCATCAAAAAATGACCCTCAAGTTACCTGTCTGTAGTCACACCTTCCTCCCGCCTCAACCCCTGGTATCATTGATTTGCTCTCCATCACTGTAGTTTTGTCTTTTCGAGAATGTCATATAGATGGAATCATGCAGTGTATAGCCTTTTGAAACTGGCTTCTTTCACTCAGTATAATGCCTCTGAGTGTCATTCATGTCGTTGCATGTAACAATAACCTGTTCTTTTTTATTGCTGAGTAGTATTCCATTACATGAATGGATCACATTTGTTATCCACTCACCTGTTGAAAGAAACTTGGATTGTTTTCAGTTTTGATCGATTATAAATAGAGCTGTTAGAAACGTTCATGTACAAGGGTCTATATGAACACACCTTTTTTATTTCTTTAGGGTCAATTCCATAGGGGCAGAGTTGCTAGGTCATATGAGAAGTGTTAATTTAACCTTATAGGAAACTGCCAGACTGTTCTCTAGAATGGCTGTGTCATTTTGTATTTTCACCAGCAATGTATGAAAGTTTCCATTGTTCTACATCCTCATCAGCACTTGGTATCATCAGGTTGGGGTGGTTGTATTTTTATTTTTTTAGCCATTGTTTTAAACCACCTGAAATGTGCCAGTAACAGATTTTTGGTGTACAAAAGGGTAGAAAAGCGACATATCTGGCCTACCTTGATGGTCAAGAAAGAAAAGAAAGGCTGTCATTTGCAGTTTCTCCTCTGCCTGAGCCACTTAGAAGCCCCACTAAACATGCTCACTATGTATTCATATATTCATGCAATATGTGTATTTTGCCTCCATGTTGGGCACCACTATAGGATCGTGGAAAACAAGACATCCAAGGTTCTCCATCCTGTGCAGCTTATCATCAAATGGTGAACATACAAGACCTAAACATAGAACACAAAATCCAATAGCTATGCTTCATAGAACTAAAATTGTGTAAAGTGTACAATAGCTACCATACTCAGATTATCTTGGGTTGGGTGGCCAGGGAATACTTCTCTGAAGAGATGACATTTACACTGAGATTGGTATGACAAGAAGAAATCAAGCGGGTGAACATTGAGGGGAAGAGAATCCTGAGCCAAGGGAACCATTAGTCTGAAGAGCCTTAGGTGAATATAAGCTTGGAATATTTGAGAAACACCCAGGGCTCCCAAAAGTGATACGTGTAGCTAGAAAGTAGTGAGCCGGGGAGAGAAGTATAAACAAGGCTCTAAAAGGTAGGCAAGGGCAGATTGAAGAAGGGCTTTGTAACCAGGATAAGAAGTTGAGTTTAATCCCAAGTGCAATGGGAAGCCATTAAAGGGTTTTAACCAAGATGGTTTATGTGAACAAATATAGAACTGGGTTCCTGGACAAATAAGTGGCGACAGGGAGCATACTGAGTGCCCCAATCCCCATTCCCATGGAAAAATGTTTCCTTCCCACATTAAGCTATTTATTCCAGAAAGATGATGTGCATTCAATTCTAAAGAAGCCAAGTTGAGGGCTTTAGTCCTCACCATTTGTTTACCACTTCTTCCTAGCATGGACCATGAAGGGGTTGAACCTGGAAGAGGAAAAGTCACTCTCTGAGCTGTTCACTGAGCTCATGATCTGCTGAAGACCCACTGTAAAAGAGGTAGGGCCCTGAGTGTAGATCAAAAACCAAAAACACCAAACCCGTTGCTGTCGAGTCGATTCCAACTCATAGTCACCCTATAGGACAGAGTAGAAACGCCCCATACAGTTTCCAAGGAGCGCCTGGTGGATTTAAACTGCCAACCTTTTGGTTAGCAGCCATAGCACTTAACCACTATGCCACCAGGGTTTCCAATCAAAGCAGACCCTAAAGGGAGGGCCCACCGTCTCACTGCCCATGAAAAGTAGGAGCAAAGACTCCCGTTTGCAAGTAGAGTGAGTCATTTCATCCAGCTACTGCCCTGTGATTTCCCATCTTCATAAACAGTGAATTAAAGGGAATTAAAACTAGAGTATAGAATGAAAAAATCCTACATGGAAGGATTTTCCAACTGTGAGGACTTAGGAGCACTGGACTAGATTTCTGAGCAGAGGTGTGTACAACATCTTCACAAGACTATTGCTTTCATTCCGCTAATTTAAACTCTACTTTGAATAAATAACTACCTCTATAAAAACATAAACATAGCACCTTTCCCATTAAAGGGTCACCATTTCCAACTCTACACCATACCTTCTGTCATCAGTGTGTATGTATAATTTTTATCAAGTTATAATCCATGTGATGCCTGCTTCTTAGCGTTCTGGTTTCTGCTTAAAATTATTTCTCATATATTTTTCCATGTATCACCACAGTCTAAATATTTTCCGTTTTACAGAGCTGCACGGCGATGCAATGCCCTAAGAAAATCGCACACTAATGTAGTAATTACTGTCTGTCAGGCACTGTTGTACGCACTTTACACATTTTTACTGATCTAACGTTTCTTCACTGCAGCCCTGTGAGGCGGATACCAACTGTCTTAGTCTGGCTTCGAAAGAAAGCAGAGACTGAAGCGAAGAGTTCCATGTTACCCCTTTATCCAAGGTGGAATTCCGGGGAGCAGGAGTGAGGGAAAGTGAAATGAGGCAGGGAAGGAGGAATGGCCAATCTGAGGGTAAGTAATCAAGCTGCTTACCACTAAGGGTGATGGAGTGCTGGACCTCACGAGACTGTCCTCCCGAAAGCTGCAGAAACTGCATTTGAGACAGCCATACGGGGCAGGAAGGAGGAAGTTTACCCACCACTTCCTGTCCGTCCAGTGAGGCATTGCATCCCTCACTCCTCACACACACACGTATACACACACACCACGCACACACTCATACTGCATACACACACATATACGTGCACATGCAGATACACATACACGCACACACGTGTGGGTCGGGTAGGACTGTTTGCCTGAGCAGGTCTCAGGGCATGTCCACATCAGTGTCAACAGGGAAGCTTCAGGTCGGAGATAAAGAGGCAGTCATGAGGCCTTGAAGCCAGGAACTCAGAAGTTTGCCTCACACAGTCCCTCAGAGTCCACATCAAGCTGGTTGTGGCAGCAATAGCTGAAATATGTGACAGATTCGACTATTGCACTTGTTTTACAGAACACAGTTTGCCTAGCCTGACCTGAATCACTTAGCTAATATCTGGGGGAGTCACGATTTGAACCCAGAAAGCCAGGCTCTTAACAGTTACGCTAAACTACCTCTGATTTGGGGAGATCTGGGTTGCTTTCAGCTTTTCACTGAAATGATTTAGAGCAGAATGGAAAGATCACTGGCATCTTAGATTCTGGTCCTGGCTTGGCTCCTTGGAAGATCACTTTCCTGTGGGTCTCAATTTGCTCATTTGTTTTTGGAGCAGCTCAGATTTCGAGGTCTTAAATTCTGAGTAACACTATTCTAAAAAGTCTTTGAACAAACAATACTCCTTTTTAAAATACGTATCTTTAGGATGTAAGTCCAGAAATTAGATTACTGGGTCATCGGGTAGGACCATTTTTATGACTCATGGTTTAAATTAGCAGATTGCCTTAGAAAATAATCATATAAATTTAATGAATTTACAATATCTTCCATGTATGAGCATGCCTGCTTCCTTGCAGCCTGACCATCATTAGGATTAAATAAAATTATATATAAAATAATTAACTTTTGCTGACTGGATAGATACGAAGTGGTATCTGAGAATTGTTTTGTTTTCTATTTCTTTAGTGACTGAATAAGCCAAACATCTCTCCAAGTTGTTTTTTTTTATCCTCTTGTGTGAATTTATTCTTAGCAAGTTACTTCCACTCTCTGGAGGGTCAGTTTTGTCATCCCTAAAGTGAAAAGGTAGGCTGAGATTTCTCAGCTTGCTTTGCAGGTCAAGTGAGACGACCTACAAGTAGTACGTATTGCCCCAAAGTGTAAACATGATAATCTGTTTGTAGATTCCCAATTCCCCAGCCCCTTCAGTAAATAAAGTGAGGATGTTTCCATCTTCAGCATTTCTATGAGTCTAGAATCCAGCAAGCATCTCCCCTTGACCAGAGACTCTAAGAAATATCTCAGTCAACTAGATTGTCTTCTTTCTAGAATGATTCGTATTTTAGGCCTTTCTTGAAAGGGGGGAGATGAACTTAAATGACCTGATTATGTTTTCCCAATTCAATTAGCTTGTAATATTCTTGTATGATGAGCTACATATATCAAATTCCTCTTCAGAGGTAGCGCAGATCTCAGTTGGCTAACACTTCTAGCTTCTCTAAGGCTGGAGCTTCTGAAACATTTGACACATTTGTTCTGAACTTGTGGTGACCTACTTATTCTAAGTTCCAATCTTTTAGTAGATGAGATTAAAAACGGGCAAAGCAATGACGTCATCTTGTCATTCTTTTGGAGATTTAAAAGAAAATAGGCCAGAACTTTCAGATGCTGGGGCAGAGTAAAGGGACCTGGGAATTGGGACTCTGCAAGCAGATTACTATGTTTCTATTTTGGGACAAGGTTAAAAAGGCAGGGGCTGGTCCCTGGGAAGCTCCAGACTCCTTTTCCTAAGTGTCTTCCTCTATTCCATGGTGCTCCTCTTCTTCACTTTTACCCTCCTTCTGTGAAAATCTGTGGTCAGAACTGGACTAGGAGGGAGGAGAGAGAGGTTCAAGCCCAGCTCTGCCATTTTATAGCTCCATGAACTTTACTTCATTGTCTCAGTTTCCCCATCTGTTCCTGTCATTACAGCCCCTTTCATTGATTAGTCACAGTCTCCACTAGTTAGTATGTGAGATTCTTAAATTAGAAGCAAAGCCTTGTTATCTCTGTGACCGTCACAAGGGCTCACCACAGAGTTTGTCATATAAAGGTTCGCTCTACTCTTCAGTAGACTGAAGTTTTATGAAACCCTCTTATTCTCTGAAGGTAGCTGCTATCGTCCCAACTTTCTAAGGTTGCTCAGGGTATCTCTACGTCCTTACTCCTCCCCTCTCATAGCTCTGGACCTTGTCTCCTGCCCTCATCATGAAGAATCTTCCTCCCATGGACAAGCCCACATTGGAGTCATGGATGGCCACCTTTATTGTTCTCCTTAACAATAGGCTCTCCCTCCTTCTCCGGTTCATGTTCTGCAGGAGCCTGTTGTCAGGCTAATCTTGTAGAAAGAACAACTTGGCTAACTTCACTCCCCTGCTCGAAAACTTGTTGATGGCCCCCATTATCTATTGTTCAAGGGCCACACTTCTTCAGAAAGACATTCACAGACTTTTCCACGTGAGACCCAACTCACATTTCCAACTCTACTCTCACGACTCACCTCCATGCACACGCTGGATTGTCCTTTAGCCCCTTCACCTGTCCTTTTGCACCTCCATCTTCATGTTTTTCTTCTATACGGAAGGCCATTCTCTCTATTGCAGCATTGACAATTCCCACTGATCTTTAACAGCTCTTTTCTGAAGTCTGCCAAGATCGCCACCACCTCCCACCCAGAAGTAGTCACTCCCACTCCAAATTCCCACCATATTTTGTACTTCACTTGACACTTTTCATCTTGAAATGGGATTGTCTGTAATCATACCATATCTCTTTTGATTAAAATGTGGGCTCTTAAGGTCAGAGTCCCTTTCTCATTTGCCCAGTTTCTGGTTCTTAGGAGATGATATTTAGTACAGGTTTCTAAGGACAGAAGGAAAGAAAAAAGCAGGAAAGTAAAGGAAGGAAGGAAAAGAGGGAGGGAGGGAAACGGTGCAAGGAAGGAAGGAAGGAAAGAAGGACTCTAAATCAATGGTCTAGATGTTTCAAGCGTTGTGTGAATATTTTGTATTTCATGAATAGTTAAGCAGATAAAAAATAAAACCGACTTCTTTACCCCTAATTTCAAATTTTCATACTTATAAAGATAGTTCTTTAAAAATTATAAATTTGAATTTACCAAATAAATGCGTATTAATACAGTGTGTTTCTATCTTCTATGTAGGATCTGGGTAGGATTTTATTTTTTAAAAGAGTCCAAAAATAAATGTGAAAACCACTATAGCAATGAGGTCACTTACTGCCCTTGGAAGATGAAGTATTTGAATTTCCTCTTAACCTGACTTATAGTGACCCTATAGGACAGAGTAGAACTGCCTCCATAGAGTTTCCAAGGAGCAGCTGATTGATTCCAGCTGCCAACCTTCTGGTTAGCGGTGGAACTCTTAACTACTATGCTACCGGGACATTTCCTCTTAGATACCCTTCGTTCCAGGAGCCATAATGATTGTGGGAATTTTTTATCCTATGGTGACATTTAAAGGAGAGGGATATTGGAAGGCCAGGTAGCAGAGCAAAAAGGTGATAGGATTTGCAATCACAAAAACTATGACAACTCTGTCGTTCATTAACTGTGTGATTTGGGGAAAATTCCTTTACTTCTCAAAGCCAGTTTCTTTTTGGTTAGAATAGGGACTAGCCCTAATTCACAGGATTGTTGAGAGGATTAAATAATGCATTAGCATGAATGACATATAAGGCACCTAATAAATGACATCTACCTCAATTATAAAGACTTGTTCTAGTGAGCGGTGCCATGCTTTTCTCACTAGCTTCGTGAAGTACGGCGGTAATTCTAATAGAAGCAGAGAAAGCAGATGAGCAAGGCCTTAACCTTGAAATTGCCTCAAGGGAGAGTTAGCTAATGAAAAGCCACGAGAGTGAATTATCTGCTGACTGCCCTTCTTTGCTGAGATATGAAAGTACTTTTGTATAGATATCCAGTTTGCTAATTATCTTTTAAAAAATCAAATAAGAGTTCTTTCTATAGTCGTGGTAGTGACCAAGAAGATGTGTTAAAGGGAAAAGCATCTGATTTCACCTAAGAACCAAGAAAAACTCATTTGGAAGTAAACTTAGAACTTGAATACAACTTTAAAAGCCAAAACTAAATCAGGTGCCGTCAAGCTGATACCGACTCCTGGTGACCTCGTGTGTAGATAAAATATTTTCTGGATTGTGATCCCCTGACCACCAAGATTTGGGGCAAAGAAAAAAATTCTATAAATGACTCTGAGGAAGAAATTAAAAAAACAAAACAAAACAAAAAAAAAACCTCACTTCTGAATTAGGTTCGGTCCTTAAAGGGAAGCTAGTGACTGATTTCTTCTTACCAGTCCAGTTTCAGACATTGTTTTCTTCTTTCATGAGACTGCCTTTCGGTGTTCCTTTTATGGGTGTGGGTGTTCACTGGTTATAGGGGTGAAGAGTAATGTGTGAAGATGACCTGCACCTTTGTGTAAGGGGCCCATTCTAGATTTGACTCATTCCTAAAGGCTATAACACAGCCGGCCACACCTACCTGCCTCTGGATGTACATTCACTTTCATGACCCAGAAGTGCCCAGGGAAAGATGTTCATAGCTTACAGCTCTTGTCAAGAACCCTCTGCCCCGTATGCGGATCCTTCTAAAATTAAGTTCTGGGACCTAGAAGCTCTTTGTCTTTTCTCTACCCTTCTGAATATTACTACTACTTCCCACTCTATCTCTTGCACAAGGCATCAGGGCCCTGATTCTAAGTATTTTACTACCAATCAGAATGTTGTTGCTGTTACTAGCTGTCATTAAACTGGCCTCCCGACTCATAGTGACCCCATGCACAAGAGGAAGAAATGCTTCCCTGTCCTGCGCCATCCCTATGATCGGTTGCAGATTGGATCGTAACGATCCATAGGGTTTTCATTGGCTGATTTTCAGAAGTAGATTGCCAGGCCTTTCTTCCTAGTCCATCTTAGTCTGGAAGCTCCACTGAAACCTGTTCAGCATCATAGCAACATGCAAGCCTCCACTGACAGATGGGTGGTGGCTGTGCTTGAGGTGCACTGGCCAGGAATTGAACCTGGGTCTTCCACGTGGAAGGTGAGAATTCTACCGCTGAACACACTAATGCCCTACCAATCAGAACAGGGAACCGATATTAGCTAATCAAAATTGTACGGGAAAGAGGCAAAGTTTCTAGCATCTTACAAAGTACCTAGAGGCACTGCCAGAGCTGGTGGTGAATTTCTAATCTCCTTTTCTGGGAGCTTCTATCCTTTGCTTTCAGTATTCTTGTAAGGAGCTACTCAATTTCCACACAGGGGCTACCTGTACAAACTTATACTCACATCCCCTTTCCTGCAAGCCCCCCTCCTCCCCACATACACACTCACTCATTAGCTCATTCACATGCTAGAAGATGAAATCAAGACAAAATAAGTGCTCCCAGCTCTTAAGAGTATAATTTTCGTCCCTGAAAACTCCAAACTGGGCATCTCTGAACTTTTCATGGAACTGGTTGGCACAGAGCTTTCTCGGTGCTGTGGGGGGAACAAGACTAAAATGACTAGGGAGATCGGGTGTTTAGGAGGGACTTCTTTTTGCTCTTTTTGTTCCCTGACCTCCCGCCATCCCATACACGCTACCCTAAAGTTTGGTTTTGAAACAAGCCTTCCTTGTGGTTCTTCAGCTGTCTACCTTGATGCCTCTGAGAGGTTTATTTCTTTTTTTCCTCCACCCTCAAACTATACCTACGATCAAGGGATACTCAAAGCCAGAGGCCAAACATATCTTCCTGGTCCACAAATTCTACCTGAGGATAACCAAACCAAATTCACTGCTGTTGAGTCAATTCCAACTCATAGCGACCCTATAGGGTTTCCAAGGCTGTAAATCTCTGTGGAAGCAGACCACCACATCTTTCTCCTGCAGAGCCACTGATGGTTTTGAACTGCCGACCTTTCGGTTAGCAGTTGAGCACTTCCACTTCACCACCAAGGCTCCTTACTTGATAATAAAGAGTTTAAAACCCTACCTTTATATTAAAATAACTATACGTAGATTGTGTCAGAAAGCAAAGTTCTTACGTTACGTTGAGCCACGTGAAATTGCCAATAGTTGACCATGCTGACCTACAAAAATGGCGGTTTTATATGGTCCCATCTAATACATTTTAAAGGGAACGGAAATGTTTTTCTTTGAGTTTTATCCCCAGACCTAGGAGTAAGCCCTCTCTTTACATTGGCATTAGGGATACTGCAAATAAAAGTCTGAGAAGCAGCACTGTGCATAGTTTAATTTATTCAACTATACTTGGAATATTCAGTGATACTGAAGATGTTGACTCTAATCAAAAGTGGCTATCTTTCAAGCTAATTAGCACCTGATTCTGAGCGCAAAGGGAAAAATGACTGGTTTCAGTTTTTTAATTCTTTCAAAAGTATCACCTCCTTTGGAGCCCCTCAAAGTCTCATCCTCTACCAAACTTTCCCCTTTTACTGCTCTTAATCATAAAAATATAGTCAGCTTCTCTGCTTTATTTTCCCACTGACCAGAGCCTAATGATTGGTAGGAAACCCTGGTGGCATAGTGGATAAGAGCTATGGCTCCCAACCAAAAGGTCAGCAGTACGAATCCACCAGACGCCCGTTGGAAACTGTATGGGGCAGTTCTACTCTGTCCTATAGGGTTGTTATGAGTTGGAATCGACTCGACGGCAACGGATCTTTCTTTAATGGTTGATGAACCATGTAAGAAACCACATCGTCTCATACGCGTCTCCAGGTGGATCTCTCAGTATCTGTTCTCCTGTGAATCAGAAGAGCGAGAGAAGCTGGGCCGATGAAAACAAATTGTCTTTATTAAAAGTAGACAGGGTAAACTGAGGAAATCTGGAAAACCTTCGTACATTATTAAATTCTGCTACAGTCAAATTTACATTAAATTGTTAGCCATGTGATCAGGAACCTGTTAGTCCCATTTCTCAGCCTCATTTTCCTCACAAGTACAAGGTAGATATTTAACTGAATAAGAAAATCCCTCTAGCTTTGGCGTTTGAAGATCCTACAGTTTGAGAGCATCCTTACGTGTTAACAAAGCTAAGAACCAATGTGACAGCACTTCAGCTGGATCCTTCATCGACAGGGGGCACAAGTGTTGTCCTTGGTCATGAGACCAACACATTTTTTCCATATTCTACTGCATGTTAGCTTTGTATTGCGAGGCTTTGAGCTGTTCTGCAAAGATTACTAATCTATAATATCCAATAAATACAAAAGCAAGAAAAGTATTCAAAGTGCTAATAAGAAGAGGAATATGATAATTATGTAAAATAAAGTTGCTGTTGTCAGCTGCCATCAAGTTGGCCCCCTACTCGTGGTGACTCCGTGCACAACAGAAAGAAATGCTGCCCGGTCCTAGGCCATCCCCACGATCTGTTTTGGATCAGATTCTTGTCATCCATAGGGTTTTCACTAGCTGATCTTGCCAGGCCTTTCTTCCAAGTCCATCTTAGTCTGGAAGCTCCGCTGAAGCCTGTTCAGTATCATAACAACACACAAGCCTCCTCTGACAAATAGGTGGTGCCTGTGCATGAGGTGCTTTGGCCAGAAGTCTAACTCGGGTCTCCCACGTAGAAGGTGAGGAGAATTCCACCACGGAACCACCAATGCCTCACATAAAAAAAAGTAAGACGTATTTAAAAATTTAAAATGGCATGACTCACTAGACTGTAGGAAAATTTCTAAAAACAAAGCTATTCACAAAGCAGGTGAAAGAATCTGTCAATCAACAGTAATCACTAAGATGAAGAGAAAAGGGATAGATGAACCAGGGTGCCATTTGAGTGTGTGACTCTAGCATAAGCAGCAATATGTTCACTCAGGAGAAGGCTGTGAAGTTGTTAAAGAATTTAAGGACAAAGTACTGTAAGCCTGCTGGTGAAACTTGTCAAGAGTCCTGGAGAGTTTGTGGGTTTAAGGATCTCAGGAAGAGGGAGTGCGTGCAGGTGTGGTAACCGCGAAAGTGTTCTCCTTGCTACTCAGGGAAATAATCTAGGACGGAGGTGGTCTGCCTCAACAGATTTTCAGTGTATGAAATAAATAGGTTATTTTTGGAAAACATGGTGGAGGAAAAGTGTATCTATAAGGAGAAAAAGTGAATACCTGGTTTTAAAGTGTTGAAGGTCATGCAATCTTGTGGAGTAGAGATTAAAGTGTGGACTGTAAGATTTAACTCTTCTGTATTGGTTAAGGAGCCCTGGTGACGTAGTGGTTAAGAGCTATGGTGAGCTATGGCTGTGGCTGCTAACCTAAAGGTCGGCAGTTCAAATCCACCAGCTGCTCCTTGGAAACTCTATACAGTGGTTCTACTCTGTGCTATAGCGTTGCTATGAATTGGAATTGCCTCAACTGCAACGGGTTTGGTTTGGTTTGATTTGATTTTGGTTTTGGTATTAGTTAAGGTAAGACTCTCATCCTCATTGGCTTAACAGAATACAGGTTTGCTTCTCACTGATGTAAGAACTCAATGTGGGTGATGCTGGTTGGGAGACATTTCACGTGGTAATTTAGGGAGCCAGGAACTCTCTGTCTTATGGTGCAAACCTTCTGCAGGTCCTAGGAATCCTCTCCATTCACCTGCCAGACAGAGAAAGGGGCTGTGGGAAAGTCACACTCACCTCCTAACCGTTACACCCAGAAGCAACATGCATTACTTTCTCTCCCATTCCGTGCATAAGAATTAGCCAGATGTCACCCACCACAGAAACAGGATCAGGGACAGGGAATATAATCCATGACTGGGCATCATTTCTCCTAGCAACAGCCCTACACTATGAATGGGTCTTTGGTGCTCAGCTATCCATCTCTGCTATACCTTATTAGAGAACTTTCACTTATGAACAAAATGATTTACAACTAACTTTTCAGAACCTAATCTGTTTGCGTGTAGAGGAATAGAGAAACTTCCATGGTGGGTACTCAAAAATAGTAGCTATGACTCACAGGACCAAGTGCGTATAAAACAAACGAATAAAAGCAAATTTTCAAAGGGAAAAACTACAGTTTCAAGGAAAGAGATTTGTATTTTAGATTGTAAATTTGTTAAAGTCAAGCTTTGCACACGTGTGTGTGTGCGCGCGCGCACGTGCATGTGTTACCGAATATCTCTTCCTTTGGGAAATTACTCTTCCTTTGGGAAATTACTCTTGCATTATTCTGTAAATATCTTACTCAATTCATATGGTTAAAGGAGGTGGGGAAGGACTGACCAGGTTACCTCCTCACCTCAGGGGTTGCATATGACCTGGGCTGGCAAATCAAACCGCTTCTTCTCCCTGGACAGAGTGAGTTGGTAAGGCATGAGCACATGACCTAAACTAAGCCAATCAGAGCTCCTTCTGGTACTTTTTCCAAGAGACTCTTTCTCTGGAGCCATGGAAGCAGGAGCTGTTGGCAACCATCTTACTTACTATGGAAAGAGCCTCAGAATGAAGTCCATCAGAGATCTGATGACATTATTTGAATACCTGGGCAGCCTGAACAACCGTGACTGAAGTTGAACTGGTTGAACTGTCTAGTTATATGAGCCCATAAATTTCTCAATTTATACTTTGTTTGTTTTGTTTAATTTGATGTGAGTTGTTTCTGAAAATAAAATCTTCAAAATTAAAATGATTCTAATGAAGACACTTGGTTTGGATTTTTCATATCTTCATCATGTTACTAGTTTGCTCCACAACCTTTAGTGGGCTCATTAATTGCCCACAAAGCCAAATTAAAGCTTCTCTGCATCACTTTCAGAGAATTCCACTAAAAGGACCCACCCTTCCTAACCCAAGAATATACACCTTAGAACACCCAAGCACTTGTCTCTCGTATGGACGTTTGCTTTTTGTCCACTTTTGTCTTAGCCTGTCTCGACCTCTAAAATCCCACATACGTTAGCCCAATTTCCATGAAAGTTATTATGGCTTTGAGGGTAGGGACCATGTCTTACACACAGTAGTACTCAACATTACCACCCACACCCCTGCCCCTTGCAACATTTCAATCGTTAGTATGGTACAGAACCCATAAAACACTCAGCAAACACTTGCTGAATTACATTTCCACGGTGATATTTCACTGGGAAGCAGACTTTTAATTTTGAACAGCCTACATTTTTTTTTTCTTTCTGAGAGGGGAAAAATTGTCTAAGTAGACAATTTGGGGAATGAATTTACAGCTTGCAAAAGGTGCTGAATTGACCAAAGCCTTCCTGGAGGCCAGCGTTAAGGTCATCTTTTTCTTTATTTCATTTTCAACATAGTTATACCTCAGATAGAAATTCAGAGAAAGTTTTCCAGTAACTGACTTAGGTGGTAATCTCTTTTAAATGTGATTAAAAAAAAAAAAAAAAAAAGTCAAGTTCTTCACAGATCAGCTCTCCTGAAGCTATCAAATACCTATTCTTCACTATTTCCGGCACATGAAGGTATCTAGTTCTTCTTGAATGAATGAATTATTCCCTCCTTCCTTCTGGTTTTGCCCCCCAGCCCAAGGCCTCATCCACTTCTGAGCAATATTAGAAAAATAAAAAATTGAGGTATAATTTCTCATATCTTTATAGCATTTTGATAGTTCTTGTTCACGTTCAGTTTTTTCACATAGACTCCATAATAACTTTATAGCTAGGAGGGAAGAATAATGTCCATTTTGCAGAGGAGGAAACTGAGGTTCATAGAGAACAGAGAACCTAAAGGTCATACAGTCTGGGAAATGACAGTCTCAAGGAGTGACACCTCCTAACACAGCTGTACCACTTCCCACCCAGTACCCTACCCGCTGTATTGTCACACCCTCTAGGAGGTGATGAGGAAGACAGCACAGTATGGTGGTCGGGACTGTAGACACTCAGGCAGAAGTCTAGGTTTGCTGCTTACTATTATGTGGCCTTGGACAAATTCCATGATCAATTCAAGCTCCGTTTCCTACTCCAAAAATGGGAATAGTAGTACAACCTTCTCAGGCTATTGTGAGCCTTGAATGGTATGGTGTCTGAAACTTGATGAGTATTCAGCAAATACTAGCTATTAAGGACAAAGCTCTTTCAGGAATGAGAAGCTAGCAAGGTGCAGGAGTGGATACCAAAACTGGGCTTCAGTTCTTCGTTGAGATTAAAGAGACTCTTCAGTGCACTGTGAAGGACTGCCTCTGTGGGAAATGCCCCCTCTTTGCAGAACATCGAGGAGAGCTGGTATTTGAGCCTTACCTCCATGGAAGTCCTGGATTTTCAGTTTTTCATGGAAATATTATCCCTGGGTGAGTATGTGAGAGAACTCACCTGTTTTCTTAGTAAACTCAGACTAAGATTGCCCAAGGAAGCCAATGGCAGGATTAGAATGCTGGAATTAGAGGCAGGATCTCTGCTAATCCAATCTCACCTGAGATTTTCTACCCTTATTCCCAAAGAAATGTCTTACTAAAGCACTTCTCCACTCTCCCTACATGACAACACTTTTTCCTTTAATCATCAAGGCAACACCTGCAGCTTTTCCCACCACCCCTTGTGGTGCAGTCAAGTGTGGGAGACCCAGATTACTCACCCTACTTACCACACCTATAATCACCCCAAGCTCGGCCTCCGTGGAGCCATGGTCTTCTTTCCTTGCCATCTGGAAGTGACTTTTTTATTCATACCCTTCAAGTGCAAATCCCAAGGGAATGAGGCTTCTTCCTCTCTACCTGCCTCTGGCCTGCCTCTCTTTTCTGAGGCCCTGCCTCTGCCTCGAACAATTGTCTCTGAGGATGTCCACTCTTTTTAAGGAAGACACTGCTCTCCAACCAAAGAAATATGGCCTTATCCTGAGGCCAGCGTGAAACACAATAAATTAAACCTTGTTACAATAGATTAGAACCCATTCTTGGAGGGGACTTTTCTTGAATGAAGGCTATTAGTTAGCTGGTGTCATTACCGTTTATTTTCACCAATATGCTTCATGTCTGTCTCTCCACACTTGCCCTTCTAGGTGCAAACAGCAACTCTCCTAGACACACTTCTACCATGTCTTATTGACATGCTGTGGAGGTTGAATTCTACCCTTCAGAATGTTTGCCCATCCTACAAGGCTGTTGTGTGGATTAATGTTAAAATGGATAGCATGCAATAAATCAAAAGCATTACATAAACGTGAAGTATTATTATGAATCGAAGGCTCAAGATAGTTTCTAGATCTCTCACCCTTGGAAAATAATAGAAGAATGTCACCACAAGACAAATGTTCACTTATGCAATGAGATGAACTCTGACCACCCTTGAGCATTCCTCACATCTGTTAACATCCACTCCCCAGCGATGTCCATTCATTTAATACCTCTGATCAATAACCTCATTTCTCCCCAGTTCCCCTTTTACTAGTGGCATTGATAGATTTAATTAAAGTAATGCATTTTATGGGGATATGAAACCAGGCTGTCACTTGATGACATCACTTCCTGGTTTGGGCCCTCAGCTTCCCTTTCATAAAGTGAAAAGCAGAATGGGGAGAGGGTGGAGGAGAGGGACCATTTGCTTCTGCTCATTCACAGTGGTGTGAAGCTGAGTAAAGACTGGTCTGAAAAGTTTCTGGAATCCTTTAATTTCTACAATTATTTTAATTTTTTAAAAACGTTTTAAATTAGCCTAAAAGCCTGGCACATTGTTTTTGGATATAAAACCACCAATTTTGGAAACAAGCTCATGGCTGGTTAGTTCATTAGTAAAAAATATAAATTCCTATGTAAGCAAAAAGGATGACTGAGCTTAATGCAGAGATGGGAGAGAAGTAAGCCACAGGCCGTGTCTGTCTAATAGAGACTTGATAAACTAACAGCTGTTCCTTGAAATGGAGCCCTGGTGGCACAGTAGTTAAGAGCCAAATCCACCAGCCACCCTGTCCTATAGAGTCGCTATGACTGGAATCCACTTGATGTCAATGGGTTTGGTTTTGGTTTTGTTATTCCTTGAAATTAGGGAGGAGCCTGGGTCATGAGGAGCCCTGGCGGTGCAGTGGTTAAGCATTCGGCTGCTAACCAGAAGGTTGGCAGTTCAAATCCACTGGCCACACTCCTTGGAAACCCTACGGGCCAGTTCCTATAAGGTCACTATGAGTCAGAATCAACTCAAAGCCAACAGGTCTGGGGCATGGAAACTAGAAGGCTTAGAGGAATTGTACTGAATGGAACTAACAAAGCACAAAATTGAGAAAACAGGAGTCGTGGGTGAATTTTACTTTTTTTTTTTTTATTGTGCTTTAGATGAAATTTTACAGAGCAAATTAGTTTTTCATTAAACAATTAATACAAATATTGTTTTGTGACATTGGTTGCCAGCACCACAATGTGTCAACACTCTCCTCTTCTGGACCTTGAGTTCCCTATTACCAGTTTTCCTGTCCCCTCCTGCCTTTTCGTCCTTGCCCCTGGGCTTGTGTGCCCATTTAGTCTCTCTCTCTCTTTTTTTTTTATGGGCCTAATCTTTGTCTGAGGGGTGAACCTCAGGAGTGACTTCAGAATTGAGTTAAAAGGGTGTTCAGGGGGCCAGAATTTTACTTTATACATTATATACATTTTCTTGTGCACACCGTTACCCTGTCTACAACAACTTAATTATTGTGCAAAAACCAAATAGCCCTGGCTGAGTGGTGAAACCAATAAAGCTTTAATTTCATGATATAGAAATCCCTGAGTATCTGGTTTGGAGCATCGATACCTACATTTTCACTGAAAGTTAGGGCTTAATAAATTTCTTTTTAATTGAAGAATGAGGTGACTTTTCCGAAGACAGTTAAACTGAAACAACAGAAATAAAGCATAGCACTCCTTTCTCAGGGACAGTAAAACTCGTTTTTAAGCGTCAGCAGTATCTAGCTTCTGGAAGAAAATGGTATTGGCCTGAGCTCTTGGTGTAACACCCTGTAGGTTTTGCATGTAACTCTGGAGTGATCTCTTGATCTGTCTGTTTCATCTGCAAGCGTGTTAATAGCTTTGGAATGAGTACCTGAACAAGCACTGAGTAACCACTGGCTTAAGAAAAAAATAAGTTTTAATGAATGTTTTGGTATTTTCAGCCGAACAGAACACCCAATGCTTCTATATACATCACACATTTCCCTGACTCCACACTTTTGCTGGTGCCATTTCTTCCACTAGGAATGCCACCCTCTTGTTTTCCTGTGTTCTCATTGTACCCAGTTTCCAAGGACAAGGTCAACTGTCTTTATGTTTCCACCTTGTCCTGATTTCTTTACCTGAAAGTATTGCCGCTTCTTCCCAGCTCACAAGGATAGCACTTGTTCTCCACGTCTCTTATGGATTTTGTAGAGTTGCATATTTTTTATGTACTTAATTAAGTAAATGACTTACAGCCTCCTTTTAGAGGGCAAACGCTGTCCATGATTTATCTCTGAACTTGGCATCTGTCATATTTATCTAGTGCTGCTATAACAAATACCACAAGTGGGTGGCTTTAACAAACAGAAATTTATTTTCTCACAGTTTAGTAGGCTGTTGTTGTTAGGTGCCCTCGAGTTGGTTCTGACTCATAGTGACCCTAAGTACAGAATGAAACACTGCCTAGTCCTGCATCATCCTCACAATCGTTGCTGTGTTGGAGCCCATTGTTGCAGCCACTGAGTCAATCCAACTTGTTGAGAGTCTTCCTCTTTTTCACTGACCTTCTGCTTTACAAGCATGATGCCCTTCTCCAGGGACTGGTTCCTCCTGATAACGTGTCCAAAGTACTTGAGACGAAGTCTCACCATCCTTGCTTCTAATGAGCATTCTGTCTGTACTTCTTCCAAGACAGATTTGTTCATTCTTCTGGCAGTCCATGGTATATTCAATATTCTTCACCAACATCATAATTCAGAGGCATCAATTCCCCTTTGTTCTTCCTTATTGTCCAGCTTTTGCATGCACATGAGGTGATAGAAAATGCCATGGCTTGGGTCAGGCTCACCTTAGTCCTCAAAGTGACATCTTTAAAGAGGACTTTTGAAGCAGATTTGTCCATTGTAATATGTCATTTGATTTCTGGACTGCTGCTTCCATGGGCATTGATCGTGGATCCAAGTAAAATGAAATCCTTGACAACGTTAATCTTTTCTCCATTTATCATGATTTTGTTTATTGGTCCAAGTTGTGAGGACTTTTCTTTTCTTTATGTTGAGGTGTAATCCATACTGAAGGCTGTGGTCTTTGATCTTTACCAGTATGTGCTTCAAGTTCCCTTCACTTCAGCAAGCAAGGTTGTGTCACCTGCATGTTACAGTTGTCACTGAGTCTCCCTCCAATCTGATGCGGCATTCTTCATACAGGCCACCTTCTCGGAGTATTGGCTCAGCATACAGATTGAGTAAGTATAGTGAAAGGATACAACTCTGACACACAACTTTTCTGACTTTAAGCCATGCAACATCCCCTTGTTCTATTTGAACAGCTGCCTCTTGGTCTATGCACAGGTTCTGCATGAGCACAATTAAGTGTTCTCGAATTCCTATTCTTTGCAATGTTATCCATGATTTGCTATGATTCGCACAGATGAATGCCTTTGCATAGTCAATAAAACATAGGTAAACTTCTCTCTGGTATTCTCTGCTTTCAGCCAAGATCCATCTGACATCAGCGATGATATCCTTCATTCCACGTCCTCTTCTGAATCCAGCTTGAATTTCTGGCAGTTCCCTGCTGATGTACTACTGCAACCATTTTATGAATGATCTTCAGCAAAATTTTACTTGCAAATGATGTTAATGGTATTGTTCCATAATTCCCCTATTCCACTGGATCACCCTTCTTTGGAAAGGACACAAATAGGGATATCTTCCAGGTGACTGGCCAGGTAGTTGTCCAAATTTCTTGACATAGACAAGTGAGTGCTTCCAGTGTAGCATCCTTTTGTTGAAACATCTCAACTGGTATTCCATTAATTCTTAGAGCCTGGTTTTTTGCTAATGCCATCAGTGCAGCTTGGACTTCTTCCTGCAGTACCATTGGTTCTTGATCATATGCTACCTTCTGAAACCTTCGAAGGTCAACCAATTCTTTTACAGTGACTCTGTATATTCCTTCCATCTTCTTTTGATGTTTCCTGTGTTGTTCAATTTTTGCCCATAGAATCCTTTAATACTGCAACTTGAGGCTTGAATTTTGTCTTCAATTTTTTCAGTGTGAGAAAGGCTGAGTGTGTTCTCCCTTTTTGGTTTTCTAACTCCAGGGCTTTGCACATTTCATGATAGTACTTTATCTTCTTGAGATGCCCTTTGAAATCTTCTGTTCTTTTACATGATCATTTCTTCCTTTTGCTTTAGGTACTCTGTCATTCAAGAGCAG
>NW_004443962.1:1595403-1596636 GCF_000243295.1 Trichechus manatus latirostris | reverse complement strand
ATATGCAATCACGATGCATTGATAATTACTGGTAATTGGAATGCAAAAGTTGGAAACAAAGGATTGGTAGTTACAAACTATGGCCTTAGTTATAGAAAGTATGTGGGAGATCCCATGTAGAATTTTGCAAGACTAATGACTTCTTCATTGCAAATACCTTTTTTTAACAACATAAACGGTGACTGTACGCATCGATCTCACCGGATAGAAAACACAGGAATCAAGTCGACTACACCCATGGATAGAGACTATGAAGAAGCTCAATATCATCAGTCAAAACAAGGCCAGGGGCCAAATGTGGAACAGACCATCAATTGCTCATACGCAACTTCAAGCTGAAACTGAAGAAAATTAGAGCAAGTCTACAAGAACAAAATACAATCTTGAGTATATCCCACTTGAATTTAGAGACCATCTCAAGAATAGATTTGATGCATTGAACACTAATGACCAAAGACCAGAACAGTTGTGGAATGACATCAAGGATATCATGCATGAAGAAAGCAAAAAGTCATTGAAAAGAAAGAAAAGACCAAAATGAATGTGAGAAGAGACTCTGGAACTTGCTCTTAAACATCAAGTAGCTAAAACTAATGGAAGAAACGATGAAGTAAAAAGTTGAACAGAGTATTTCAAAGGGCAGCTTGAGAAGACAAAGTAAAGTACTCTAATGAAATGTACAAAGACCTGGGATTAGACATCCAAAAGGAAAGAACAGGCTCAGCATTTCTCAAGCTGAAAGAACTGAAAAAAAAAAAAAAAAAAATTCAAGCCTCGAGTTGCAATTTTGAAGGATTTTACGGGGAAAATATTGAACCACGCAGGAAGCATAAAAAGGAGATGGAAGGAATACACAGAGTTACTGTACCAGAAAGAATTGGTCAACATTCAGCCATTTCAGGAGGTAGCATATGATCAAGAACCGATCGTACTGAAGGATGAAGTCCAAGCTGCGCAGAAGGGAATGGTGAAAAACAAGCCTCCAGGAATTAACAGAATACCAACAAACTGATGCAGTCCTGGAGGTGCTCACTAGTCCGTCAAGAAATATGGAAGACAGCTTCCTGGTGATCCAACTGGAAGAGTTCTGTATCTGTGCCCATTCCAAAGAAAGGTGATCCAACAGGATACAGAAATTTTGCTGAAGATCATTGAAAAGTAGTTGCAGCAGTATATCCACAGGAAACTGCCAGAAGTTCAAGCCAGATTCAGAACAGATCATGGAACGAGGGA
>NW_004443962.1:1592135-1593699 GCF_000243295.1 Trichechus manatus latirostris | reverse complement strand
TGTGATTAAGATGTTGAACTGATAGAATTATGAATTCCCTCCCACCCTTCTCTAATATCTGTCGTTGGTATGCATGGCTGTATCCTTAGTTTTGTATTTATTTTTGTCATCACATGCCTTTGGATATTATTTGTTGCATGATGATTATTATTTCCTTCATTACTGATCATGCTATTGTCAGTTACTACCTGAGATTTATAAAGGTGCTCTTCTCCAAGTACTTAAAGAAAGCTGCAATGCAGATTTCTAGGATTAGACTTTTTTCCATATCTTGGTTGCAAGCAAATGAAAAAACTCCTTCAGGCTTTTTGCCAACATCATGGCCCCTTTTCCCCAAGTGATTTATAAGCCTGGCTGCTTCCATGTACCCTTCATCCTGCACCTGGGCTTCAGAACATCAAAACTTTGCTTCTAATTTTAGGGCTAGAAAATTATTTTCTAACTGTTTTGCAGCCTCTTGTAAATATTTCCCGGGGGTACTTTGTTTGAGTACCTTTTGCTTCCTCTCATCCTGTGGAGAGAAAGATTTCTGGACTCTGAACACCCATGCTGGGCCTTGGTTGGGCCAAAGTAACCAGAGGCTGAGTATCCATGCCCCAGGGTCAAGCTGCTGAGTGAAGTTCAGAGACTCGCTTTGCTTCATCCCCCACCAGCAGAGAATAAGAGGCTATTAGCCAAGATGTGCTAAGGAGGGGGTCTTAATGCACTCACAGATTTTCTTCTCATTTGATTTCAGCCTAATTCTTTTAAAGTAAAGGCCCTAAATTATTTTTCGTCCAGAACGTCCAACTGTGGATGGTCAAGCTGTGCAAGCATAGAAAAAGAAACAAATAAACAAAATGAGTACAGAATGTGTACCGAGCGGAAGATTGCTTTTTTTATCTTTTCACGGCAGAGTCACAGTCTCAGGCTGTCATGCTTGGATGACACCTTATTCTACTTACTTACATACGAGGAAGAAGAGTTTCAGAGAAGGAGGAGAATTTTCTTCCGATCATAGAACTAACCAGTGACCAAAGCAGGACTGAAAGAGAAGCCTTTTGACTTCTAGCCCACTGCTTTATCTAAATGTATTTATTCATGATGTATATCCTGCATATCCCTGCCCCCCCAAAAAAAATTTTTGAGACAATTTATGATAAAGTACATATCCTCATAGTTCCAGGGTAGTTTAAATAGGCACAAATTATCAGAAATTAAATAGAGTTAAGGGGCTGTGTGTGTCTTTCCTTCCTCCCTTCCTTTTTGGTCTGGGGTTTTTTTCTTTTTTTCTTTCTTTTTTTTTTTTTTCACTAGACTATGTAGAAGCGCAGGAGAATGTAAGAAGTTTGATGGTGTATTTTGCCTAGAAACTACTCAAAGAGAAAACAGAATTAGAAGGCATTGCCCGGGAAGTGTATTTATGACTGTGTGTGATAATGTTGTCAGAACCGAAGGAACATCAGCATTTTCCCCAAATGCTCTCTCTCCAGGTTTTGCAGCTTAGAATTTAAAATGAGCTTTGGACCACAACGCAACACGCCGGATCTCAGATTGGGGAAGCAGCTGCTCGTATTAATGCACT
>NW_004443962.1:1590223-1591164 GCF_000243295.1 Trichechus manatus latirostris | reverse complement strand
TAATCTTACGAAAGTAGATCACCAGGGCTTTCTTCCCCAGTGGTGCTGAGTGGATTTGAACCACCAACCTTTTGGTTAGTAGCTGAGCTCAAACAGTTTGCACTGGAAAAATATAAATGATTTTCCCCTGTGACAGTCCTTCATTTACTTGAATACAGCAAAGCAAGCTGAGTATCTTCAGTCTTCACATGCGTTGTCAAGCCCCACTTTGCGCATGATCCAGTCCCCAAGGTCCATACAAGGTAGGATATGGATTGGTGTAGAATTAAGACCTAGAGTGGGGCCTTTTAGCAAGTTCAAAGGCTAGAAGGGAGTGTGATAGTGTCAAGGGATTGGTCTCAATGGTTGATGGTGTTAAGGCATTCACAGAGAAAGAGGATTTCTAGGGTTATTTAAAATTGCCTGCAATTAATCAGTTTGCATTTTCTTGCCTGATGTGTAGAGGTTAAGTAGACTGAGTTTCCCCAAAAGATGGAAGCATTGAAATTCTGGACTTAATTTTTTAAGCATTATTTTGTCATAAAGTTTATTGAGCAGATAACCTGAACTTAGACTTTAAGGTAGAGAGAAGAAGAACAATAGGCTTTGTCTGTAATGATGGAACTTCAGTTAAGCTTTGGGATCAGAGCAGAGCATGGATATGAAATGTTGCATAAAACATAAAGCTGTCTGTACATATAATTAATTTTGATGTTATTCTGGATACCCAAGACTTTTGAACAACAAAGTCAGGGAAGTTTGATGGAAAGGACACAGACCATAAGGGTTTGAGACCTGATTCATTCATTTACTCTTTCGTTTATCAAACATTAATTGAACACCTATCAGGTGCTAGGCCCAGTGATGGGCACTGGGGACACATCTGTGATGAAGATGCACATAGTCTCTGCCAATATGGAGCTTACATTTTGCTGGGGGGACAAATTACCAGACATCTGCAA
>NW_004443962.1:1571163-1588097 GCF_000243295.1 Trichechus manatus latirostris | reverse complement strand
TACTGTCTCTACTACTTAGACAATTTTCCTTTCCCTTTCTATACCCCAGTTCTCCTACATGCAAAATGAGGGTGGTGAATGGGATTTATCCCCCACGTCCCTTCTACCTTCCACATTCTGTGTGTCTGTTTCTCTTTTTCCCGCCTACGTTTTCAAACCCTAAGAAACCCGGGCCACTTTCATCTGTTAGACTTTTCTTGAAAATCCAACTGCCCAGGAAGACTGGGGCAGCTGTTGAAAATCTTGTAGCCTGGGCTGTTATTTCAATCTCTGTCAAACCAGAGAATCTTCGTTTAAAATTATATTTTGTTAATCTGTCACGTGGATGTGGTGCTTGCTATTTTTAATGCATACTCTGCGCAGCTCAGTTATTCATGGCTGAGAATTTGCCACAGAAACTTCAGAGCCCAGTTTAAAAACAAACAGCTCCAGAGAAGCCAGCGAAGGCTCTTTGCACAAGCTGATAACATTCGGAGGTAGGGGAGAGTTCCCTCTCTAAGTGGGACAGCGGTTGGAAACCAGGGATTTTCTCTGGTATGTTCAATGCTGCAGGCACAGGTGAAGGCAGGACTTACCTTACTGATTATTTACATGGTCAACTTGACCTTTCTCAAATGCAATTTTCCAAAACTTTAGAAATGTGCCTTGGAAACTCTTTAATATCTCCTTATAATTATTGTCTCTGTCTCACCTTCTTCCCCATCTCCCTTCCTTCTTGGGTCGTTGCTGTGGCTGTGTGCCGTCAAGTCGATTCCGACTCATAGTGACCTTATAGGGCAGAGTAGAACTGCCCCATAGGGTTTCCTAGGTTGTAATCTTTATCAGAACAGATTGCCAGGTCTTTTCTCCCGCAGAGCTCTTGGTGGGTTGGAACTACTGACCTTTTGGTTAGCAGCCGAGCTCTTAACCGTTGCGCCACCAGGGCTCTTTCTCTAAGATCATATAAAATACGAAAGAAAATGCACATAGAGGTAGAAGCATTTAATTAAGCTCAAGCAGAAATATCTACATTTGTAACAGTTCCTGAGTTATAGTTGGGAAACCATGGAAAGCTTACTTTGAAATATTTAATTGTAGTGAAAATCACCTAAATACTGACTTTCTGGACTTTTGGGAGTGGTATATTAGTTCATTTATTCATTCAAACATACTCATTGAGGTCATAAAATGGGTCAGGAACTGTGCTATATGCAGTGTTTATAAAGGTGAAGAGACAACACCTTGTAATTTTGCCCTTGACGAGCTCTTAGTCAAGAAGGCCCAAAGGTTAAAATAGACTCCCAAGAGACTCATCCAGGAAATTTCTAGATTTTGCCAGTTCTACAAGGGATATTTATACCATCTTGTCCGAGTTCTGTAAGAGCCTATAAAAGGTACTTAGTTTAAATATACTGGTTGATATTCTTAGAGTTCTGATCTAGCTGATGGAAAGTAGAATAGACAGTGGAGAACAGCAGGGAGACCATTTATTGACCCGCTCATTCCAAACACCCAAGGCTAAGGTACAGTCAGAGCAATTCCTCCTAACTACTTGTTTTCTTTCTATGACTTAACAAAGAAAGACAGAAACAAAGGAGGAGCAATGCCTCATTTATACTTTTGGAAATTAACACGGAAACTGTCCTGACTTCTTTGCGTGAAGCATTCATAACTGTACCATGGAGGTTGGAGGTGGTTGCTTGCAAGCTTGAGCCAGGGCCATTCTGATCCATGAGATGACTGTGCCTCAGGCAGCTGCCTCTCAGATGCCTGCCATTGACCATGAGAGAAGCATTGGTGGATGGGAGTCCATCAATTTGCACTGGAGTTCCAACAATCTGCATAACTGATACCACTGCCCAGGTCACGGTAACACTCTCTCAGGATGAGAAGTCTGCAACATAGCAAAGGTGCAAAAGCCAGAGATCTGAAGTGCCTTCCACATCTGCCTACCAGCATTTATCTGGACATGTATCTTCCCTCTTTAAGAGTGGTTGATAAGGCTTGTTTCAAAGAGAAGGAAACTGAAAGCAAGGGAAATTAACTGGTCATGCCAAAGTTCTCCACTCATCCCTGATTCAGGAAACACAGAGGACTCTCATAGAGGGCTAAGTGCTGGGGGAAATACAAAGACAAATAAAATGTACTCCTTGTCCTCAAGAATGTCGTACTCCGAAACGTGCATAAACAATGATAAAGCAAGGTCAGCATTGATGAGTGTCGTGAAAAGTTCTGAGAGGGTGCAGTGGGGTTTCTGAGCAGGGCGGGGTTGCCACCAGTTTGGAGGGGAGGGTCTCAGGGGAGGCTTTAGGAGAAGGCAAGTATGGAATTGGTCTTGGTGTAAATTTGGGGAGGGAGTGAAGAGGAAAGGAATTCCAGGATGTGTCAATGGCCAGACCCGTGTTGTGTAAGGATCACCTTGGCAACAATAAATTGGAAAAGGGAAGGAATTAACTTTATAACGACAACAGTGGTAGTGGCTGATAATAGCTAACATTTATTAAGGGCTTATTATGTCAGGCATTGTACTCAGTATTTGATCTGTTTTATCTCATGTAATCCTTAAAGCAAGCTTTGAGACAGGAATTATTACTATCCCCATTTTATAGGAGGAAGCCATGACAAAGCATCAACTCTCTTCCAAGGATAATAAAACAGCATGTATTCTTGGCCATGAAAACCCAGGTAGGACATGACAAAAGCCCCGTCTAAACCAGGGACTGTGGGGCCGAAAAGAGATAAGATTTTGGAGAATTAGGGAGGAAGAGCCAACGGACATCGTTTCCAAGAGCCAACGGACATCTTGTGTTTAAGTCAAATACTTCATAAACATGAAAAACACCTGAGATCCTCTTCTGTCTAAAACACCCTGACTTAGATGGGACCTGCTTTGTCATGTAAGTGTAACCCCACTGCAGGAATCATGCCTTTGGACTTACCACTGTCCACTCAGATTCTGGCACTGTGCCTGGCAAGTAGTGGGTGCTCACATTGTATTTGCTGAATGAGAGAATTTTCACCACCTCATTCAACATTCACTGCAACCTGGGGCAATTGATTCTGTTCCTCCTCCCCCACAACCCTAATCCTTTTCCCTATCTTTGTATAAGGGCGGTTTGGACTTCATTAACTCATTATCTGTTTGTTAAATTGAGTAGGCTGTTACCCAGGGAAATTAATTACCTGGGGCAAAGGTAGGGATACTTTCATGGCTAATGGGAGTGTCTACATGGGATGGTGTGGGTACCCTCTTTTTGAAATAAGACTAACCCCGTCCTGCTTGGTAATTTAGGCAAAAAAAAAAAACAAAGAGGGCAGAAGATAGGTTTCATATTCCTTAGGGCGCGTTCTTTCACCATCTAAAGGCACTGGAGTTCTTGGGATAGAGATGGAAAAGCGTAACATTCTCGCCCAGGACACCGCCCTTCAAATCAGACAGAGGGAGACTCCTTTCTCTTTTGAACGCGCTTGGCCGCTTGGCAAGCCCTGCCCCAAAAGGGGTGGGGGGTGCAGAAAGAATATGTCCACACCTCACGCGTCTGCCCGAGTACAGATTGGCAAGTGGCAGAGACGCGCAGCCCTCTGTCATTTATTTTTCTTCCCACTGGGTGCGCTGTCCCTTTAAATGGGGACGCTGGTGCTGGCTCAGGAACACCGGAGCCGGCAGCTTGTTGATTTCAGAGCTGGTGAATTTCACATTGTTTCCACTTCACTTTCCTCGCCTGGAGGGAGGCTCCGGTTGGCGCTACGACCGCTGTCGCCGCTGCCAGCGAAGGCCAGGGGAGGGCAGGGACCCGCAGCATCGGGGCGGGCGTGGGGCCGGAGGAAAGGGTGTCGGGGCCACACACGCACCCTCGCTGCAGTCCAGTTCCTCCCGAGCCCGGACGCCGGGAGCGCACCGAGCTGAGGACCGCCGGCCCTGACGCCCGCCCGCCAGCACGCCCCAGGGCCCGGGCCACAGCCGGGGAGCGGGCGAGGGGAGGAGGCCCAGGGGGGCGGGGTGGGGGGCGGGGGTGGGTGCTGCCGCCGCCGCGGAGCTGCTACTCAGCGCGTTTTGCATGAAGATGGCGGCTCCCACCGCCAGCAAGGCAGCCTCCCTGGGCTGTAACAACAAGCCTTCGTTCCCGGAGCTGGATTTCAGGTCCGGAGCTCGGGTGGAGGAATTGAACAAACTCATCCAGGAATTCACGAAGCACGACCAACGGGAATACGACGACCAGAGAGCGCTGGAGATTCACACAGCTAAGGATTTCATCTTTTCCATGCTGGGTAAGCAGCAAAAGGGAGAGGCGTGTGTGTGTGTGTGTGCGTGCGTGTGTGTGGTGGGAAGGGTTAGAAAACCCATTCCCCCTTCTCGCTCTCTTTTCTCACGGGCTTCCTTCCTGGAGCCGGGTGCCTGCGGTAAAACCTATCTCTGTTCCGCCTTTTCCCTTCTTTCTCCTCCGCAAGCTGAGCTGCCTTCCCTCCCCTCCTTACTGTACTTTGCGCGGAGTCTCTTCTCATTTTTCCTTCGGTCATTGGCTCTTTCGTAATTTCTTACCCGCCCGGGGATGGTAGGCAGGTGGAGTGTTTCTGGTGAAACGCCTCGAGGTTGAGGGGAAGCCCCTGGAAGCAGCGCGGTCCAGGTGAGACTCGGCGGCGCATTTGGGGTTTGGCTCCCGGAGCCTCGGACCTTCCCTTCGCCGGGTCTCGGGTCCTCCCCTAAGCTTGGGTCGCCTGGAAAGCTTGGGGCTCTGGCTCGGCGCCCGAGCGACAAGTTGCTTCTGTAGTCTTGCGCCGCGGCGCTGTCAGCCGAGCCCCCGGTGGTCAAACTTGTTGGGTGTTCCCGAGTAACCCGCAGAAGTAGGCTGGGCGCCCGGAGTTCCTGCAACTTTGATTTGCAAATCGACTTCCCTTTGAAGAGATCGGAAGCATTTCCGGTGCTTCTCCCGGCTTTCTGAGCTCGGAATTCCCAGTGCCCAGCTCGAAAATGACCTGGCTCAGAGAGCTGACCCCCAGGGAGCCCCGGCTGCCTCCTCTTTGTGTATTGTTGGAGATGTGTGCCCCGAGTTTCGAACCGGGGAGATAACGGGAGGGAAGAAAATATGCCGTGCACCCCCGCCTCCCAGCCGGGCAGCTACGGGTCCTTAAACCGATTGTTGAATAGTGTGTAAAGGAAAATAAAGCAGGCCTTGGAGATGGAACCCCTCCTCAGGTGTCCTGTCTTTAGGATTATTGTTACTGAGGTATAGTGTGAGTGTCCGCTGGCAGCCGCGGATGCAGCCTGCAGGCTGCACCAGTGGAACCGTGGCTATCGTGAAATACGTCGCCGGGTCCTCAGCATTCCGCAGAAGTGGACTCGAGTGTAGCTGCCCGAACGGCGGGTCTCTGTGTGCGCTCTTGTGCGTTCCAGGTGGTGGAAATTTCATTGGAAAGGGTCTTTTGGCTACAGAGGAAGACAGAGCATTTGCCTTCCCCCTTCCAGCAACTTCCATTCAGCCCCGTTATCTGTTGTTGCTGGTTCTACCTTGGGGTATCTTCTTCCTCCCCACAGCGCAGCAAACCGAGCGCTCGGTCGTCGGTTGTAACGCTTTGGGAAGTTGAACAAAACCTGTGAAAGCTTGGGGCCGGATTACCTTTTGCTCTGCTCTCCCCAGGTATATCCTAGATTGTGTATGGCATTGAAAGGTCTCTGTTGATATATTTGACTATTCAACTATTTAGATGAATTACAATTTTTTTTTTTTTAAATTCCTAACCTGGTGGAAGTGAGCTTCCAGAGGGAAGTTTACGAAGCTTACAAAGCTTCTAGATCTGAAAACCAGTACAGTGATTGTCAGGAAGGTGAGGACACAGAGGAGGCTCGGGGGCAGTTATATAAGTTGCTTAATCACGGCCCTTGTCTTTGGCATAAATAATGGAAGTCTACCGCCCAGTTCTGAGGTCTCCTGCCCTACATCATTTACTAGAAAAAGGTACGGGGTCATGAAAAGTCAGGATAGTCATGGATTAGAAAATGGGAGGATGTGGGGAAGGGTAAGTTTAGATGCCTGTCTCATTAGGAACTTAGCTAAACACACAGCTGAGACACGGAATTAACCAAGCCTTTAGGAAGGGTGCGATATCCTGGGGCTCTTCATGTGTATGTGTGTTCAGTGTCACTGGTGGCGTTGTGTTGACAGGGAGACTACGTTTGCTTCTATTGCTTTTTACTCAACTGACCTTGCAAGAGAAGCCTTCCTTGCCTCCGGGGAATCTGGTCTTTCCACCTGCAGGAGAGAAAATTCAGGAGAGTGTCATTTAAGCCTCCGGCGCCTCTGGACACGCGAAGCAGATGGCAAAGTGAGCTGGCCTGCGTGTGGCGCTGCATTCATTTGTGAGTTCCCTGCTTTCCTGTAAGGAGGTGCTGGCCGCTCCAGGCGAGTGAGGGCGTGGAGACGGCGAGGGTCCTTGTGTGGATTTCCTTTTTCTAGAGCAGATTTTCACTTGACTCAAAAAACAGAATCTCTTTTGGTGCACTTTTTTCCCTTTCCACCACCTTGGGTTTGTCGTGGATATGCGAATACAGTGTCTTACTGAGCCCTGGCGTGGCACCCGGCCCTCCTTTCTGGCCCTGGGGGATGGTAGGGGGGAACAAGTCCCCTTGGCTTTGTTCTGCCTGCATTTGAGCTGCACCTGAGGATTGTCAAAAGCTTAGAAACATTATCTCCTCACACAGAGGAGTTTGGTATAGGCTTCTTTAATGGGGCTGTGGGTAGTGCTGCCTCTTTTTTTGGGGCGGGACGGTGGGCAGCTGGGGGCAGGGGCGTTCCCTGGGTGGCACAAATGGTTTGCACTTGACTACCTACCTAAAGGTTGGCAGTTCGTACCCACCCAGTGGCTCCGAGGGAAAAAGGCCTGGCAGTCTGCTTCTGTAAAGATTACAGGCACGAAAACCCTATGGAGCAGTGGACCAGTTTTACTCTGTAACAGATGGAGTCACCAGGAGTTGGAATCCACTCAATGGCAATGTTTTCTTTCTTTCTTTTTTGGTGGGTGAGGGGAAGCCGCTGTTTCTCTGTGTACGATTGTTAGCCTGGACTGAAGTCCACCACCGGCCTCCCAGATCTGTTCCCATTTTGTCTAGTTTGGGGGCAACTTTATGCAGAAGAGCAAAGTGGTAGTAGGCTGTTGTCATAATCAATGACCTCTCTGCATCTAGAAACCTCACCTCACTGTCCTGTCAGAGCAGGGTTCTGGACAGGCTTTGGGGCTGATCTGAGCCCACTTGGGGTCACCGTGGTCACCATGGTCACTGAGGTCTTCCTGGCTTCTCCTAACATTCTCTTTTTGTACAGAGATTCTGATTTCTATGGAGGCAAGTTTCAGCTGGAATCACCTGGACTCCTTATTTCTCTACACCTTGGTCTTTTAGGAGAATGATTGCTGTTATTAGCTAGTTAATATTTGAGAGCCCAGATTGCGTGAGAGGCTGGCAGTGCATAATAAACGCCATTTATCAAAATTCAGGGAATTTGCCAGAGTTCATTAATGTTTTAATAATATTTGGTATTTGCATAATGTCTCCGCCAGCTCTTTTGTTATCTTCATTCCCCGGTGAGGTCGGTTGGAGACTGGTTGTATCCCCATTGAACAGATGCAGAAGAGGGGATACTGGGAACCTAGAGAAGCCAGAGACAACAGTCGCTTAACCCCTAGACCAGCCATCAGCACCACGGCCTGGTTACTAGAGTAACTATCATTTATTGATTACTTTCCTGGTGTCAGCAGCTAATCTTCACACAGCCTTAGAAAAAGGTATTGCTTTCCCATTACACAAATGGGATGTTGAAATTAGTGGGGTTAAGAAGCATCCAGGGCCACATGGCTAATAAATGGTAGAGATGTTGCTAAAAGTCAGGTCTCCTGACCTGAGACCTGTTTCTCTTCTCCTGCTTGAGATCATTAACAATAGACACATGAAATCCAGAGGAGCGGCTTTGTTCTAGGAAGGACAGTTGCTTCCTGTTCTTTGAGAATTTTGTTTCTGAGTTCAGCTTTTGGTATTAGTGTAACACAAGCAGCATCTGTGGTCGTGTCTGGAGTAGTTTGAGTTCAAGTATTTTCTTCCATAAGATTGCTGTTGTTAGGTGCCTTGGAGTCAGCTGTGACTCATGGCAACCTTATGTATATGAAACATTGCCTGGTCGCGTGCCATCTTTATGATTGTTGGTGCATTTGAGTTCATTGTTTGGCTGTTTTGGAGAGACTTTCAACCTAGGCAACTAACTCATCTTCCAGCACTATATTGGGCAATACTCCGTGGTGTGACCCATAAAGTTTTCATTGGCTAATTTTTGGAAGTAGATTGCCGGGCCTTTCTTCCTACTCTGTTCTAGTCTGGAAGCTCCGCTGAAACCTGTCCACCGTGGGTGACCCTGCTGGTATTTGGAATACTAATGGCGTAGTTTCCTGCATCACAGCAACACCCAAGCCACCACAGTACGACAAACCGATAGACGGGTGGTGGTATTCCATAATAAGATCACCTTTTCCAATTTTTCATTAAGAAATTGATAGTTATAATAAAATATTAAAAGTTCCAGTCCCACTACTGCTTCTTGCTGTGTGGTCTTCATTTTCTCATCTATTAAACATGCTAACAGTCATGCTTCATTTCAGAATTGTGTGTGAATGTGAAATTACTTTGTACACTGAAAAGGAATGTATATATGATTTTATTATGTATTTAAAGTAATGCGTTTTATTAGAAAATCTAGTGGATTTAAGCTGGAATAATTTCTGCAATAAAATCTATGGAGTGCAAAGAGTCCCTGGGTGGTGCAGACACTTAAGCGCTTGGCTACAAACTGAAAGGCGGGCAGTTTGAAACCACCCAGAGGTGCCTTGGAAGAAAGGCCTGAGGATCTGCTTCTGAAAGGTCACAGACATGAAAACCTTATGGAGCGCTGTTCTACTGTGCAACACATGGGGTCTCCATGAGTTGGAGTCAACTCCACGATGTTTGATTTGGTTTATTTAAAAAAAAAAAAACCATTGCTGTGGAGTCGATTTGGTTCATAGCGGGCTTGATTAATTCCCACATGCATTGTCATTTGTTAAACACATACTGTGCTCACCTTTGTGCTAGCTACTTTGCATAAATCTATTATCTCATATAAACTTCTTCCAACAACTTTGTAAGAAGTATCATTATGCCTATTTTAGAAGTGAAGGAAGATGAAACCCTGAGGCTCAAAGAGGTCTAGCGCTTAGCCCACAACAAGGGGACAGAGCTTGAGTTTGAACGCAGGTATGTCTGACTTAAATGCTCACTCTCCTCCCACTGTCCTAGGCAGGAAGTTCCCATAGCTCTTGGGTTACATGACCAAAAGGGCTCACCCCTTGGGAAATGCTGGCCTGTAGGAGCAAGGATGGTTTCTCTTTGTCTGTCTGTCTCCATTTGGCTCCCCCAAATTCATGTCCTTCCCCCATGCAAAACACATTCGCCTCATCACACCATAATTCCTTGTTGTGCCGCCCATTGGCTAATGCATTGCTTGGGATTAGGCTGGCCTCCTGTTGTACTCACTGAAGTGTTGGATTCCCTCTTTATCTTGTCAAACTGAGAACTTGCCCTTGAGTGTTGTTAGCCCCTGAGACTCTCCTGAGGAGCATTGTAATAACTGACAATCTCAGGTCCCATTTCAGACTTATTGAATCTGAACCGCTCGAGATCCCCAAGCTGGCTGCTTAGCACCACTACATCTTGTCCTGTTAGCCCTCGTGTGGTCCGTGCCCCACCCCATGGGGCTGCTCCTGAGCACAATGAGCAGGACCCCCGTTGACTCTGGAGACCAGAGCCAGGCCGCTGAGCCTCACGATCAGATATGTCTGCTGGCTCCTGGTAGGCATTATTGAAGTCTTTCTACCTGGGGTGGGGGCAAGGAGGCAGAGCAAACTGGGATGAGAATGGTGCTTGCCATCCTTTGTTGATTATTGGCTCTGTTTCAGATGTTGTAACAAGGGGCTTTGCTTCATTGTATCATTTAATCCTTACCATGACCCTTTGAGATAAAGTACTCCAGAGAACCCAAGGTTGGATAGATTCAGGAATCTGCCCAAGTTTAACAGCAAGTAAGTGGCATAGCTGGGACTATCCAAGGTCAGGCTGATGTCAGAGCCCTGGCTTTTAATGAAAATGTCAATAGTCTTCCCTCAGGAGGAGGAGAAGGCTGGAATTCTAGCCCTAACTCCTCCAGTTACTTGCTTGTGTGCCTTTGGACAAGTCACTTAGCGGACTCTGAGCCTTAGTTTCTGAATCTGTAAGATGGGGCTAATAATTATACCTGCCTCATGGATTCAGATGCATGTAACACTAAATCTGAAAATTTTTGTACAGTGTAAAAGGAAATTTCTAACATCTAGTACTAGTCTACTTTGTAATACGTGATGTGTATGTTACCCTAAATAAGCCTCTTAAATCTCTTTTGGGCCTCTTTTTGCCCATTTTCCAATTATAGAAAATACAAAGAAGAAAATAAAATCACCCCCAAATTCTAATTAGTGTTAATATTTTGGCGTGTATCTTTCTAGACATCTATGGTTATACACACGTTTGCACCCATGCATGTTTACATGTGTACAGTTTTACATAACGGGGAAAAAGTGCCCTTTTTAAAAATTAACAATAGGTTCTCATCTTCCACACCTTAAAAGAGGAGCCATAACCTGAAACCTGTGGAATGGTCTCCCAGCTTCTCTTGCTCATCTTTTACTCTAAAACCAAAACCTTTTGCCGTCGAGTCAATTCTGACTCATAGCGACCCTATAGGACAGAGTAGAACTGTCCCATACGGTTTCCAAGGAGCAGCTGGTGGATTCAAACTGCCGACCTTTTGGTTAGCTGCCGTAGCTCTTAACCACTACACCGCTAGGGCTCCTTTACTCCAGAAGAAGATGCTGTTCTGGAATTTGGAGCATCATCTGTAATTTAATAACGGGCTGATGAACCCTCACATTGGCTTCTGAGGGTTTGGTCCGCCCCTCAATGCCGCCTGTCTCTTTGCATGTTCTACGTGGTCACATAATACACCCCATGTTTTCACCTTCTTCCTATGGGTCTTCGTTGTGTTCTATATCACGGGTCCTTAACCTGGGCCCGTGGAAATAATCAGGTGGAGTTTGCGAACTTGATGGGGAAAAAAAAAATTACATATTTATTTTTATTTAACCTCTAACCAAAATACAGCATTTTCTTCCATTATAAATGGAGGTAATAAATCATAGTGGTATTAGGAGTACCTGAGTTTTTGTTGCTAATAGAAATCAGAGACATTTGCATTTCATATTAGTGGTTGTAGATACGTCAAAATATAATTTATGGGGATTGCAATTAATGTCATAAAACTATGCGCGTATAAATTTTTGTATGAGAAATTAACTTGAGCTGCAAACTTTCCCTTAAAGCACAATTAAAAGAAAAAGATAAATGCATAGAAAAAGGTAATAATAATTTATAGCTGCTTTAGGTGTCCTTGGGTGGTACAAACAGTAAACATGCTTGGCTGCTGAAAAAATGACATGGCAGAGGTGTCTGACCTCCTGTAACTTCACCATGGGGAGAGAGAATCATTATCAGCATCAGCAGCCCAAGGCTGATTCCTACAAGGTGGAGGTCAGACATACCTCCTCTCTCCAACCTTTTTAGCAGTTCTTACACCAGCAGTCCCTCCACGGTACTCTCTACTTCTCTGCTGGGTTTGATAATTTGTTGCAACGGCCACACAGAACTCACAGACAATACTCACAGTTATGGGGTTTATTACGGAAGTAGCAGGTTACAATTCAGGATTAGAAGTGACTCAGGATACAGTTCTTTGATCAGGACAGCCTCTTCTCAGCCATGTTTGCATGCAGGCCTCTCTCTGGCCCTTGGCCCCTCATCCTGGCCTTAGCCCTGCTCAGGCGAGGGTTACAAAGCTCTAGCTTCACCAGTAAGTACGTGGGGGCACACCACTGCACCAAGGAGGCCTTGGCCCGAAGGCACTCAGCTCTCTTGCTCTGGAGATTGGCACACCCACTAACTGTCTTGCTCCGTGGGCCAGGAAGCCCACCGTGATGTCTCGTGCTGGTCTCCTGGTTCTGCTGCTGCTGGTTACCTGCCATGCTTACCACCACTTCTTGCCATCTTGTGCTGTCTCTGGTATTACAGCTCTCTGTCTACTGTGTCTAGGAGGTTCTCAGCTCAGGGATCCCAGGTCCAAGGGATGTGCTCCACTCCTAGCTCTTCTTTCTTGGTGGTATTGAGGTCCCCCACCCCACTCGCTTTTGTCTCCTTTTATCTCTTGTAAGATAAAAGGTGTGATTCAAGTAAGGTGTGACTTGAATAAGGGTGGTGAGGGTGATGACTGGGGTAAGGGTGATGACTTGAGTCACACCCCGTAGTAAGGCAGTGAGTCAATATACTTCCCACCCTAATTCTGCCTCATCAACATAAGGGACAACTCACTCCCAAATAGGATCATAAGCACAGGCATAGAGGCTAGGATTTACATCATGTCACACAGTGGAGGATAATTACATTAGATCACAAAATGGAGGATGACTACATCATTACATAACTGCCAAACCACTGAAAATCACGGCCCAGCCAAGTTGACGCATAACCTTAACTATCACAGGTTCCATACACCTTATTTACATAGTCCCACCTAATCATAGTGTGGGATTCACAAAGACTATGTCTGGAAGGGCCATATTAAGTAATTCACTGCACTGCGGCTGCTAACCAAAAGGATGGAGGTTCAGATCCACCCAGAGGTCCCTCGAAAGAAAAGACTTGTGATCTGCTTTCGAAATATCATTCACTGAAAACCCTTACAGAGCACAGTTCTACTCTGACACAAGTGGGGTTGTTGTAAGTTGGGATCAACTCGATGGCAGCTGGTTTTTTGATTAGAAATTATGGTGGTTATTAAACTTGCTGATAGATGTAGTTATTTAATGCATTAATAAAAAATCACGTTGCTTTATTACACATTTATTTTTAAAACACATTTTGCATTTAATATTGGTTTTCTTTGAAATCCCATTTATTTTATCATATTCATTTAAATATACTATCTGTTTAGAGGAGCCCTGGTGGCGCAGTGGTTAAGAGCTCAGGCTGCTCACTAAATGGTTGGCAGTTCGAATCCACCAGCTGCTCCTTGGAAACCCTACGGGGCGGTTCTACTTTGTCCTACAGAGTTGCTATGAGTTGGAATCGACTCATTGGCAGTGGGTTTGGTTTTGGTTTTTCTGTATTGCAAGAATAACAACACCCTCAAGACTTATCCTAGAACATTTTAAGAAATGACCAAAGTGACAACTATGGCTTGTTGACAGAGGGCAGCAAACGGTGACTCCTGGTAATGTCCCCTTTCTTGTGGACCCTGGCTTTTCTTCTGCTAGCATCTGGGGCACTCGTGGACCTCTGGCATGTCCACCCTCGGGACTTTGTGCAGAGAAAGCACAGGTCATCTTTCTCGTTAAGGTGTTTGGACGTCTAGTGTGGGATCTGAATTATAAGCTGCTATTGTTTGCAATCAGTAATCATGATTTGCCTTTACATAGTGCTTTATAGATTACACACATATTCACCTCTGGTATGGTATTCGTCTTAGGACAGGGCTTTGAGGAAGGTGGTGTAGGAACTATTAGCACCCATTTACACACGAGGGTACTGAGATTCTGGGCGGTGAGGTGACTTTGTCCGAGGTCATGGAGCAAGTTGTGGAACAGGACCACAGTCCAGGTCTAGAGTGCCTTCTGCTTATAGGTTATTCTGTCCCCTCTCCCGTCCCCTGACATCTTCCAGTGCTGCTGGGGCGAAGGTTCTCTGGACAAGGCTAGGGTGGCAGCTTGCCTTCCCCTCTGGGCATTTCTGCTCTCCTCCTCAGCTGAGCGCACGCAGTGGGTGAGGGGGGCTGTGAGCGGAGTGGGTAAGCACGTGGTCTGTAGACATGCAATCCCCAAGTCTGATTGTTAGGCCTTGGCCAACGGGTTCTTAGGGTCTGTGTCAGCGTTTACAATGGACCTGGCTAAGCACTTGCCAGCTGAGTGACTTCTTTAAGGGGCAGTTCATAATTATGCCATTATGTGAGGCCCCGTCTCCAGGAAACAGCTATCTGTTTTTTGCCCACTTAAGTGCCTTTTCATGAATTTCTGATGCATAAGATAAAGAGACAGATACTAGGGACAGTGCTGCTATGAATAAATTCGTTTATTTTTTATGTATTTTTTTCTGTACACGAGAAGACTTGATTACTATTTGTGAGATGAATCCAGCCAGTAGCGGGGGTTAGTATAAGGTCTTATTTAGGTTTTTTTGTTTCTTCCGACTAGTATTTGAGTATCTATAATGTGTTGTTAAGAATTCATTTATTCATAAATTCATTCAACATCTGTTGGAGTGCCAACTATGTGCTAGGCACTGGGGTGGTTACTGTGTACATGCACAGGGGTAAAGAAGAGATGCAAGATCACTGTCTCCATAGGGCTTCTGTTCTCTGGGGTATTCAACAAGATCGAAGCGTGCAGATAAATAGTGTGCTATAAAAAAACAAAAGTACAGAGTGTTATGACAGGGTACCTGGGTGGAGTGAAGATTGGTAGAGAAGACTTCTCTGAAGCGGAGCTATTTGAAATGGAAAGATAAGAAGGAGCCAGCCATCTGAAGAGTGGACAGGAGAATGTTCCAGGTAGACAGAGCAGCAAGTGCAAAGGCCCTGGGATGGTATAAGCCTAACAAGTTTGAGCCGTGGAGAAGGCCCGTGTGACTGGAGTGGAGTAAAGAGGATGTAACTGGTGGGAGATAAGATCAGAGAGGAAGAGGGGGTGATTTGTTCATTTAGGCCTTATAGACTATGGTGGGGACACAGAAGCTTTGGAACACAGTCGATGAATTGAAGGAGTTTTCATTCTGGCACTGGGAGGAGGAGACTTATGTAACGAAGCTATTAAATACAACTTCGTATCTGATTGGGTGCCCCATGCAGGGGTCTGGAGGGTGAGTGTTCCAGGCATTCAGATGAGGTGAGGGAGGGAAACATCATGATCAGAGAAAGTGACATCAGATGGTAGCTTAGTCTGGGGTGGACCCCTAGTCTGAGATTTGCTAATTCATTTTGAGGTCCTGTGATCAAGAGAGGTCGGAATGAAAGAAATCGAAAGGTAGAAAGGGACTGGGGATCTCAGCTTGAACTCGGGTTTCCTGCAGATGAGCCCCAGGGTCTTGATGTGACAAATGAACCAGTTAACAAAGCTAGGGAAATTCTGGCAAGAGGTCAAAGGTGATCAGTTTAAGATGAGTTTAACTGGCCGTTTTAAGGGGAGCCGTGCTGCCTTGGACGTTTGGGTTTTTGCTTGAAATTCATGAGTCTGAGTGTATTTTTTTTCAAATCTTTGACGCTATTAATGTGTCTGTTGAGAAACAGCGGTTAAGGTCCAGAGAGAAATTCTGCCCTCGCTTTCAAGGCTGCTTGAATGCTAGTAAGTCTGATTTGCCTTCCATAAAGGGGGGTCTTCGTCTAATGTTCAGATTTAGGCCTTATGTGGAATGGGCTGCCTGCCTTGGAATGGAGTGGGCATCCTGCGGGTGGGGATTCTCCTAGTGGGACCCCCACTTTGACTAGGCTCTTGTCCATAGCATTCAGGGATTGGAGGTGTGTCGGGGGGTGTAGAGTAAGGTGGGATTACAAAAGGCCCTTTGTAGCCACATGATTCTCTGATTTCAACTTGGATAACCCTGGGCTAGAACAGTGAGTCTTACTTCAGATGTTTCCTGGGGCCAACTGCAGCTTTCAGGAGATGATGATCAATAAGCCTTTGTATCTAGTCCTCCACAGGTTACTAAATGCTTTCATATGCGTAATCCCGTTTTGATTTACTCCTCACAACAACGCTATGAAGTAGGGATATTGTTATTAACTCTGTGTTAACACAGGAAGAAGTGGAGGATCAGAGAGGCTGAATTACTCCCCCAAGGACACAGAATGGCCGAATGGCGGAGCTGAGATCAAAGGCAAATCCTTTGAAACAAACCCCAAATTCTCTGTCTTGTATCATGCTGATTCTAAAAGCATTCTCCTCTCTACCCCTTCAGCTTGAAAGGATGATGGGTTCTTCTCTGGAGAGAGGCAGTGAGGGTCAGGAGGAAGAGTCCAGCCCTGAGCCTGGAAGTCTGCACGTGCCTGTTAATTGGTATTCAGCTAGTAAGCACTTTTTCTAGGCTGCTTGAAGATCACCCTTTTAGCAGCTGCAGCTGTTCGTAATAGCAGCTGCGTGTACGGACTGTGTTGTGATCGATAAAGGAACTCAACAGTTTGTTCTTTCAACTGTGCCGTTGGTGGGCACAGCCTGCTTTCATGCAGGCTGCGTTTTCGTGTCCGAGGGGCTCATTAGCCTCTTGTGAGAAGAGGTGGTCCGTCTAGATCAGAGCTGGCCAGCCAAAGCCCACCAGGGACTGGGCAGTAGGGAAAGTGGGGCTGACGGCAGCTCCGTGTCAGGGTCAAGGACGCCAGGGCGCGGTGGGAACAGTGGAGAAATGGAGATCACGCCCACCTCTCTCCTCTAAAGCGGGTGTAGTACCTGTTTCCCAACACCTGGTGATTGTTCCTTCGCTGCTGTGGTCCTCACATTTTAGTGTGGATGAAATCTCCTGGAAGGCTTGTTAAACCATACACTGCCAGCCCCCATCCCAGCATTTCTGATGCAGTCCTTTTGGGATGGAGCCTGAGGATTTGCCTTTCTAACCAGTTCCTGGAATCTCTGAGTGGTGCAAGTGGCACTTGGCTGCTAGCCAAAAAGTTGAAGGCTCGAGTCTACCCAGCAGAAAGCCCTGGCGATTTACTTCCAAAAAATCAACCACTGATAAAGCCTATGGAGCACAGTTCTACTCTGACCCACGTGGGGTCACCACGAGTCAGGCTTGACTCAGCAGCAGTGTTTTTGGA
>NW_004443962.1:1551169-1552250 GCF_000243295.1 Trichechus manatus latirostris | reverse complement strand
TGGAGGAGGTAGGGAAAAAAATCAGGCTGGGCAGCATAAGTACAGAGGTATGGAGTTCTGGCACCTGGAGGTTAGCACTGTTGGAGAGAATGAAATGTCAGCTCCAGCAGGGCCCTTAGCAACCGTTAGGCTCAACATCTTTTTTTTAACCCCACTAGTGTTTGTGTGAGTCGGAATCAACTCGACAGCAATGGGGTTTGTGAATATTTGTGTAGAGATATGCAGAGGGCAAAGAGCAAAGACTTTGGAGCTGGACAGTCCTTGTTCTGAATCCCTGCTCTGCCTTTGCCTGTCAAACTGGCCGTGTGAGTCTTAACTCCGTTAATCATTGTGGCAACTCACTGGGTGTTTGTGAGGCTGAAATTTAGTACAAAACATTCTTAGCGTGATGCCTGACACATAGTGGGTACTTAAGAAAAATGGCAGCCATCATTGTTACTGAAAGGTGGTGGAAGCCCAGAGAGATGGGAATGGTTGATCAAAGGCACCAGCTATAGGATGTAGAGCTAGTGTTGACACTGAGGTCTCCTTGGTGTATGTGAGGCGGCAGAGGTAGGGAGGGAGAAATGTGTATTTGTATCTGTGTCTGAGATTGAGTTGCCTCTTTGGGGAGTGAGCTAAGAGGGCAAGTTGAGGAATATCAAGATAGGACCTTGCCTACCTGTCTGAGATAAAATGGCTCACCCAGTTAATTTGAGCAGGAAGCTTCCAGAGGAACTTTGTACAAGTCAGAAGATGATGTATCCTAAATTACTTGGATCCTAAATAAATCTTTGGTGTCATCTTCCCCTGACTGGTGTTCTTTTTCTTTGAGATAAGCTGTTACAGAATGATGAAAATAACCTCTAAAAATACAATAACTTTAGACTTGGATAGAGCATGTCACCATCATTTTTCCCCCTACTCAAGGCAGTCTTTGAATTTTTACTATTATCTTAAAATCATCATTCTTTCTTCCTGTTCCCATTCCTCTGCTTGAACCCAATACCTAAAAAAACCTGTTGCCGTTGAGTCAATCAATTCTGACTCATAACAACTCTGCAGGACAGGGTAGAACTACCCCCGCATAGGGTTTCCAAGG
>NW_004443962.1:1539983-1550652 GCF_000243295.1 Trichechus manatus latirostris | reverse complement strand
GATTCACCCAAATCATGATATCCCTAAGTATATAGAGTTGAAAATGCTAGAAAGAAATCTTCTTAAGCCCTGTTATTTCTGATGGAAATTCCCCTGGCATCTGTGATCTGTGAAACTAGACTCTCTGCACAATGATGAAACTTTTTGTTTGCTTGTTTGTGTATTTAACAAAACTAGTTTTATGTATTATTTGATCTTCACACCTATCCTGCGAAGGAGGCAGGGACATATTTCAGTGATTTATTCCCAGGATGTATTTTTCCAGAACACCAAAGGATGTCAAGAAAAGGCTGTTCTTGAATCTTGTTTCTGTGTACTCTGGGAATAAATAAAAATGAAAAGAATCATTTTTCTGACTCGCTCTAGTTCAGAAACAGCATTAGACATTTCTTATTTCTAGAAATCCATCCTTTGCAGAGAAGACAAGGCATTGCTGAAGTCTACCTTTGGATTCTTTGGGGATTCTTGATTGATTAAGCAGCATGTTTGGTGGGGAGAGGTATTTCTTTGTTTTGTCAGTCTGGGTGTTGATTCTCTGGATGTGAGCGTTCATGACTTGAAGTCTTTCTATCTGATGTCTTCGGGCTGAGTTTAATCTTAGAAATGGTTGGGTTGCTTTTCATTATGGATGAAAACTTCTATTTTTACCATAATGTTTTACTGTCCAGTTGCACATTTTGCAGATAATCCACAAAACACTTTTCAAGTCTTTGTGCTCTGGATGTGTAGTTTTCTGCTTCTTGATTAAGTACTTTGGGTGCCAGTTTTGGCTTGGGTGTGAGGCACTGTGGAACAAGCATCTGGAAGCTGTACGTGGACATCTTTGCACGAGGTTTTCTCATCCTGTGATAAACTATTGGCCCAGGGCAGCAGGACAGTGGCCTGATCTGGGCAGGGGTGTTGTAGTTTCTCTGTAGGCTGCAAGGAAATGATTCTGCCTCATCTGGAGTGAGGTACAATGAGACTTTTTCAAAGAATAGTACCTACTCTGTACAAATTAAGTATTAAGTGCAAAATTAGAAATCCAAAGCCAAAAAACCACTTGGAATAACCGATTGATTGGCTTCTTCTCTCCCAGGAGCCCCAGCAGTCTGGTTCTCTGCATTCCAGCCATTGCAAGAAACTCACTCGTCTTAGTTCTCACATGCTTCGGTGCCTTAGTTCATAGTTTTCCTTCAGTTTAAAATACCTTCCTCATCTATTTTAAGTACCTGTCTTTCAAAGCCCGTTCCCAAAATCATCTTCTTAATAGAGACGTCCTTAATCCTCTTGTCAGAAGGATTCCCACCTCTGCCTGTTCTGAAAGGAATATGTGATGTGTGTGTGTGTGTGCGTGTGTGTGCGTGCGTGCGTGCACATGCACACACATTTGGTAAATAAATAAATATACTTTAATTTTTCCACTGAACTATACACTCTAAAGGGTTAAAAAGCAAAAATGTCACTTTGAGGACTCAGGTGCGCCTGACCCAAGCCATGGTATTTTCAATCGCCTCGTATGGATGTGAAAGCTGGACAACGAATAAGGAAGATCAAAAAATTGATGCCCTTGAATTATGGTGTTGGTGAAGAATATTGAATATACCGTGGACTGCTAAAAGAACAAAAAAATCTGTCTTGAAAGAATTACAGCCCAAATGCTCCTTAGAAGCAAGGATGGCAAGACTTGGTCTCAGTTACTTTGGATATGTCATCAGGAGGGACCAGTCCTTGGAGACAAGACATCATGCTTGGTAAAGTAGAGAGCTAGCAAAAAAGAAGACCCTCAATGAGATGAATTGATAGAGTGGCTGCAACAAAGGGCTCAAGCATAGCAATGATTGTGAGGATGGTACACAACTGGGCAGTGTTTCGTTCTGTTGTACATGGGGTTACTATGAGTCAGAACCAACTAGATGACACCCAACAACAGCAGCGTACACTTGTGGAAGGCAAGGACTGTGTGTGGATTCCTGCTGTCTCCCTGGCAGTGGCTGGCTCCCTGCCGTGCCTGTGTAAATGCAGAGAGCAGGGTCTGAGTCGTTCCTCTAGAAGGTGGGCAGCTTGGGACCTGGAGTTCACAGAACAGAGTGTGCAACTCTTTCTCTTTAACCTCATTCCCTGCTGAGAAAAGAGAGTATTAACATTCAGGAAAAATCTTTGTGAAGAGGGGAGGGACTTAGAAGTTCATAATTAGATTTCAAAAGACGATGAGTAAAGACAAAACATTTTAAGTGAAATAATCCACCTAAACTGCTTAGCGCTTGGCTAGCACTTAGGAGGCTCTCAACAAATGGGAGCTGTTATGCTCGTATGATAATGACTTAATCACATATAGCACGGCTAAACTGGGGAATCACCAGTTATAATCCCTATCCTCTGGGAATACATAATCTGACAGATAATAGTGCAGTCTGGGGAGAGAAGACTTGGGTGAAATCAGCCTGATGACCATAAGACATTAGAGGAAATCAATCTGTATTTTGTGGACAAGATGTTTCTGTGGTCAGAAATTCTTTTCTTGGTTCTTCAGAGATCTGGTGGTTGTTTAAGAGTGAGCATGCTTAAATGAATTTTCTTTCTTTATCAGATGGAATTTACTAGAGTTTCTAAGATGTTTTGCTCTTTTACTTTACAGTTTGTTAATGATTCCCAAGTCTTGGCTGGAACTCTGAACTTTGACTTCTAAACATGTGTTATGGATTGAACTGTGTCCCTCAAAAATGTGTGTCAACTTGGCTAGGCCATGATTCCCAGTATTTTGTGGTTGTCCTCCATTTTGTGATCTGATAATCCTATGTGTTGTAAATTCTAACCTCTGACGTTAATGAGGCAGGATTAGAGGCAATTATGTTAGTGAGGCAGGACACAATCTACAGGATTAGGTTGTATCTTGAGTCAATCTCTTTCGAGATATAAAAGAGAGAAGCAAGCAGAGAGGAGAGAGACCTCGTTACAACCAAGCAAGAAGCGCCAGGAGCGGAATGTGTCCTTTGGACCCGGGGTCTTTGTGCTGAGAAGCTCCTAGACCAGGGAAAGATTGATGACAAGGACCTTCCCCCAGAGCCGACAGAGAGAGAAAGACTTCACCTGGAGCTGGCACCCCGAATTCGGACTTCTAGCTTCCTAGACTGTGAGAGAATAAATTTCTGTTATAGCAGTGCTAGGTAACTCAGACAACATGTTTCTCTGGTTTACCAAAACCAAACCCATTGCCCTCAAGTTGATTCTGACTCATAGTGACGCTGTAGGACAGAGCAGAACTGCCCCACAGGGTTTCCAAGGAGCGACTGGTGGATTCAGGCTGCTGACCTTTTGGTTAGCAGCTGAGCTCTTAACTACTGCAGTCATTGCTTAATAGGTTTAGGAGCAGACTCTCTTAGGATAGGAATTTTTCATTGTTATTTAATGTTCAGTTGTACCAGGCTGGCCCTGAAGAAACAAACCTGATTGCTAGCATTCCTCTGCTTGTCCCCCTGCCATTTTGGTGGTTCCCACTAAGTAAATAGCGATGCCTGGTGCTGGGCTGCAAAAGGGGAAATAGGTGGGGAGGCTTTTCTCCAGAACAGAGTACCAGTGTTGGTACCCTACGAGTCCCCAGATAAGCAATCTAAACACAGCTTTACTGGTTTCTCCCCTTGCAAATGCTTGCTGCCTTTAAGTCCCCCCGTGCCGTGCTACTCAACGCGTGACCCATGGACCAGTAGCATCACCTGGGAGCTGGTTAGAAATACAGCATCTCAGGCCCTAACCCAGACCTACTGAACAGAAACTGAATTTTAACAAGGTTCTAAGATAATCTACATGCACATTCAAATCTGAGACGCACTGTCCGTTCTAGCACCACTACAGGTGAAGCAGGTTTCAGAACCATTAGCACATGAAAATATGCTGCCTTTTTTTGTACCTAAAAGCAAAACAACTTGTTAATGAACGGGTTTTTTTGTTGTTGTTATTAGGCTTAGCCATTTTTTTAAGACTTTTTATTTTGGAGAACTTATAGAAAAGTCGAGAGACTAGTACAGAGTAACTGGTAAGAGCTGGAACTCAATGGGACTGCCTTGTTTTTCCAGGTCTCCCAAGTTTTCTGCCTTTGACAGTGTACAGGCTTACCACTTTTATGTTGCTTGTTTTAGTGGAAAATATTCGAGTTTTCCTTCTTTGACAGGTTTCTGCATTACATGGGTTCCAGCTTTCGCAGGTTTTACTTTATGATGAACCCCCATGTACCTATCACTAGCTTCAAGAGTTATCAACTCACAGCCAATTTTGTTTTATCTATAACCCTCACCCCACTCTGGATTATTATAAAACAAACACAAAACAGAACTTCACCCTAAATATATCTTTTCCCTTTTTAATATAACCACAATACATACCATTATCACACCTCAAAAATTTAGCGTCACTTCTTTAATATCATCGAATATTCAGTCAGTGTTCAAATTTCCCAGAACATAGGCATCTTCTCTCCATGGAATTTGTGGCTCTGTTTGTACAGTGAAGAATCTAGAGACAAGATTGAGACTGGGGACTTTTCTCCTGTAGCCTGGTGGGATTTTGTTTAAAGACTTTATGATTTCTAGTCTTCTATTTTCAGAAATCAGAGTTTTGTAGTAGAAAGAACATGAATTTATGAGGAAGAAGAACTAAGTCTGAACTTGTCATTGCTTCTTAGTATTGGGTAAGGTATTTCCTCTTTCATCATCCTAGGCACAAGGTTATTTTGAAAATTGCATAAAAATTTGAATGCCATGTGGCAATTAGAATGAATGAGCTAGAGTTAAATTTCCAACCTAGGTAAACCTCAAAAACATAAAGTTTAGAAAAACAAGTTGCAAAGTGGTTTTCACAATAGAACACTATTTATTTAGCAGTAAACAGAAATCAACTCTATACATTTTTCACGAATACACACATGTAGTAAATGTATGGAAATATGCTGGAGAATGACCCCCACACATTTCAGGATAGTAATCACCTCTCTACAAGACAGAGGAGAATCAAATGGCATAACTGTATCCGTAATTTTTTAATTAATTAATTAACTTTTTGATACACTTTATTTTTTAGAGCAGTTTCAGATTTACAGATAAACTTGAGTAGATAACACAGAGTCTCCCCCCTGCACTCATTTTCTCCTATTATTAACATCTTGCCTTACCAAACCCGTTACTGTAGAGTCGATTCCGACTCATCGTTACCCTATAGGACAGAGTAGAACTGCCCCACGGAGTTTCCAAGGAGCGCCTGCTGGATTTGAGCCACCAGTTGTTTGGTTAGCAGCCGTAGCTCTTAACCACTACACCACCAGGGTTTGCCATCTTGCATTAGTGTGGAATATTTGTTGCAATTGATGAAACAATACCGATACTTTATTAAGTCCATAGCTTACATTAGAGTTCACTCTTTGTTTTGTATAATTTTATGGTAACACAATGGTTAAGCACTTGGTTGGTAACCAAAAGGTCAGCTGTTCAAACCACCCAGTGGCTCCACAGGAAAAAGACCTGGCCATCTGCTTCAGGAAAGATTATAGCCTAGAAAATCCTGTGGAACAGTTCTACTCTGTCACATGGGGATGCTGTGAGGCAAAGTGGACTCAACAGCACCCAGCACCACCAACATGGGTTTTAACAAATGCTTGATGCTGTGTATCCACCTTGTAGTTTTGTTTTTTTTTTATTATTCAGAACTCTGAAGGAAATGTGCCTAAGTGTCAAGATTTGTTAAAGCTGATTGATGATATTATTTCTGTTATGTGTGTTTGGAATTTCTGCAAATACTACCTCAAAACTGGTCAGTTTATGAGAAACTATTTCATAAACTCAAATACTGGAATAAAAAATGTTAGTATCTATGAAGTATTTATACCCCCACCTCATATAAATATTTTGCGACTGTGTACAAAAATTATGAAGATGTTGTGGTTCCTGGTGGGATTTGTTGTTGTTAGTTGCTGGCAAGTTGGCTCTGACTCGTGCTAACCTTATGTATGAAAAAATGAAATGTTGCCCAGTCCTGCACCATCTTCATGATCCTTGTATGTTTGAGTCCATTGTTGCCGCTATTGTGTAGAGCCTTCCAACCGAGGGGACCCGTCTTCCCGCACTGTATCGGATAATATTCTGTTGTGATCCATAAGATTTTCATTGATTAATTTTCAGAAGTAGATTGTCAGGCCTTTCTTCTTAGTCTGTCTCAGTCTAGAAGCTCCTCTGAAACCTGTCCACCATGGTGACCCTGGTGGTATTTGAAATACCAGTGGCATGGCTTCCAGCATCATAACAACATGCCAGCCACCGTAGTATGACAGACTGACAGATGGGTGTGGGCTTAAAGACTTACAAACATGTTAAAAGGAGCCACTCGTTCAGTGTGTTGGAGAGTCCAGAGTTGGAACTAGTCTTCTTTCAATGCTCGCATGCTCTCCCCACCTTACCGCTGTATATTCTGCTAAAGATCCAAAGAGTTGTAATGATGAACTAGAGCCATTTTTGTTTTTATTGGCATTTATTAACCAATCAACCAGTTGCTGTTGAGTTGATTCCAACTCCTGGTCACCTCGTGCATGTCATAGTAGAACTGTGCTCCATAGGGTTTTCAATGGCTTGATTTTTCAAAAAATAGATTGCCAGGCCTTGCTTCTGAAGTGCCTCTGGGTGGACGTGAACCTCTAGCCTTTTGGTTAGCAGCTGAGTGTATTAACTCTTTGCAGCATCCAGGGACTCCACTGGAGTTTATAACTGTTGTTTCCAATCAGGATTTGTGGTGACAAAGTCTCGGCTCTGCTGTGGTCTTGTGGCCTTGAATGCATCTTATGCTCACAAGAGCCTGCACATTCCACTCGTTGTCATCAGCTCCTGTTGCATCTTTAGACAGAACTACTTCTGAACCGGGAGACAGATGGCGGTTTTCAAGATCACTGAGAAGGGGATTCTCGGGCTTCGTGGAGGACTGTTGACTGTTTAATCACCTTTCCCGTCAGTGTGGCCTTCCTCCCGTCAGGCATTTCCCACGGTGCAGTGGAGGAGACTGTGCTCTCATTATAATAATCCTTCCCCGGAGGCCGTGATAAAGGTCACACATTTGATATTTATTCATGAGCATAGAACTGAAGCCGATCACTGTAGATGTTCTTTCTGGCAAGGGTGAAGCTTTGGGGTTTTAAACCATCAAAGTGTATGTTTATGGGGAGGGGAGCAGAGATATTGTTAATGAAGCCACATTGAGAGCACATGTCTTGCTCAGACAGAATGACAGACTACGTCTTGCTCAGAGTTTAAATAATGTGCTGTTCGTGCAGGTTGTCTTGGATCGACATCTCCGAGTTGTGGACTTTTTTGCTGTACTTCTGTGGAGCACACGACTGTAGTCACATCGATACCCGAAGATAGCCCTATGAACTGCCTCTTGTTTCCTCTAACCCTTGCTACTATGATTTTATTTCCCTCACAGAATCAATTTTTTGGTCCCTTAATCATATTTATGGCTCTTATCTCAACTCTGAAATACCTCTAATCTTCCAGAAACATATATAATTACCTTTTACGGGTCTGAATCGTGCCAGATGTAGCAGAAGAATTGCTTCCTGACTCTTCTGTGACACTAAATCTTTTTATATCAAGTTTTACCTCTTTAGAATAGGAATGATACTCTGTCCTTCTATATCTCAGAGTTATTCGTGGACTTGCCCTCTGGTTCAGGTATTCATCACCTGTTTTTTTAGCTCTTATGGGTAGGATAGGGAGCCCTGAGGGTGCGGTGGTTAAGAGCAATGGCTGCAAACGAAAAGGTTGGCAGTTTGAATCCACCAGCGGCTCCTTGGAAACCCTGTGGGGCAGTTCTACTCTGTCCGTTAGGGTTGCTATGAGTCAGAATCGACTCAATGACAGCAATGTGTTTATGGGGACGGTGCTGCGGTGGGTGCTTCGAGGGAGAGGCTCGTGGAAAATGGGGGGACATGTACGTATACTCGCAAGTTGTGAGAGAAAGCTATTTTCAGTTCACCCTCAGAATTACTGTTTGACTTTTTTTAAACCCGAAAACCCATTGCCATCGAGTCGATTCTGACTCATAGCGACCCTATAGGACAGGGTAGAACTACTCCATAGGGTTTCTAAGGCTATAATCTTTATGGAAGCAGACTGGCACCTCTTTCTCTCACAGAGAGGCTGGTGGGTTTGAACCTTCAACCTTTCAGTTAGCAGCCGAGCACTTTTAACCACTGTGCCACCGGGGCTCCTTTGGGTTTGACTTGAACTAGGATGGAAAAATTGCTGGGTTTGAAACAAACCCACGTACCTCTACCTACCTCACCCCCCTAACACTTGTTGCAAGTCTTTAACGTTTCAATTGCACATCGTTAGAAGTCTGGGGTGAAATCAAAGAATAACTTACTATGTTTGAATGCTGGGGAAGCTAAGGAACGATTGGTTTAGAATATAAACAAATGGCAACGAAGGAAGTGCAGTAAAATTCAGGTTTAACATCACTGCACAAATACCGAACCCTAACTCTCAAACAAAGGAGAACGTGCCATTTGATGTATTCTCATGCCAAGGGCTTGGGACCTGGTTTTTCATAGGTATGAACCCCTGTCCCCGTGAATCTCAGTGGCTTTAACTCATGTCTAGTACCTTTGCTGTGACCAGGAACCTCAGATGCCCAGAGACAAACAAGAGGAGCAGGCCACGCCTGAGAGGGTTGTGAGATCTCCTTGAGATTTGATTGTTGCCCTCAGGCAGCGGAGCCACCATTAACAGGACTGATTTTTTAGCAAATAGAAGACTTCTCTGTCCCCTACAGTGGGACGCCTCTAAAGGGGAATGGAGGAAGCTGGAACTGAGGTAAATGAAGTCTCTCAAGTCAGGCAACTGTTTAATCATCAGATAACTTTGGAGCAAGAAACTGGCAGTCACAGAGAAGCGACTCTTCGAGTATTACAGAGGCATCCCTGGGACTGGAATTTTGCTTTACTGAGTCTTCCCATTAAACTGTAGCCGAGTACAACACTGTGTAATGTTTTCTAGCTACCTCCTAGCCAATCGCTTCTTTTTCCCCTTCTCTTACGGAATGGCCAAGGATTTATGTCCATGACAGTAGATACTAAACCTAGCTGTGAACTCAGCTAGAAGCAACCTCTTTAATTCCCGGCATTTGCAGCTCTTTTTGCCTATCTCCTGCACTACCCTTTCTAACCTAACACATATATGTTTATGTACACATCTTACTTCTGTGCTAGGTGATGACCTAGATCAAGTTTTGTTTTGTTTTTTCGTGTGTTTCTCTTGTCAATGTATAATTTTTAAAACGTTATAAACATGACATGACTCCCATACAAATATAAAAGGAACACGTGTCAAAGACCTGTTTAACTCACGAGTGAGAGAACCAGCAGGAAGATAAAGTTGGTTCAAAGAGCGTTTGAGGAATGGTGAAGTCATAGGTACTGACAAATACTGGAGCAAGATTGCTAGGTTAGATGTGAAACTGGTTAATGTCCTACGGGGCAATAAAACAATAACGTTTGGGCTTATCGTTTTTACCAGTCGGAAATGATTTGCATCTTCAATGGAGAAAAAAATATTCTACAAGTTAACATGTAACTTCACAAAGTCTGAGCCCTCGTCAATGGTAAATAGCAAGCCAAACACAAATGCATCTCTTAGATCAAAAAACACCAAAACTGTTTTGCCTTCAAGTCAATTCCAAATCATAGCGATCCTATAGGACAGAGTAGAACTGCCCCATAGGGTTTCCAAGGAGCAGCTGGTGGATTCAAACTGCTGACCTTTTGGTTAGCAGCCAAACACTTAACCAGTGGGCCACCAGGGCTCTGCACGTCCTAGAGGATCAAATAGTCCTTGGGTGCGCCTGTTAGATAATACTCCAGCACAGCCCTGAAAAGACAGACACACAGCCTGCTTCATGCCTTATTTCCAAGTGTTGCATAATGTTTCTTAATACCCTTAGAGACAGAACTGAAGGAAACATGTGGTCCTTGCTCTCCTGGAGTTCAGAGACTACTCTGTTAACATCCTAAAGGGGAAGCACGCACAGTTTCTCTTCAGGAGTGGAGTTTTATTGTGGGGATCAGTGGTATCATTGGGTATCATCCTATTCTGCTTATAGCCCCTTTGGGTTCCAGTTCTTGTAAGGCTAGGATAAAATGCAAGTGTCACAGGATGACAACTGGAACCCAGCACTTTTTGGGACAAGAGCAGACAAACACTGATGCCAATTCTCTTTGTTCACTGGCATTTATGGAAGCAGCAGTCAAGAAATCAAACGATGCATTGCATCGGACAAATCTTCAAAGGACCTCTTTCAAGTGTTAAAAAGCAAAGATGTCACTTTAAGGACTCAGGTGCACCTGACCCTAGCCATGATATTTTCAGTGACCTCATATGCATGCGAAAGTTGGACAATGAATAAGGAAGGCCTCGAAGAACTTATGCGTTTGAATTATGGTGTTGGTGAAGAATACCGAATATACCATGGACTGCTAGAAGAACGAAGAAATCTGCCTTGGAAGAAGTACAGCCAGAATGCTCCTTAGAAGCAAGGATGGCGAAGCTTTGTCTCACTTACTTTGGACATGTCATCAGGAGGGACCAGTCCCTGGAGAAGGACATCATGCTTGGTAAAGTAGAGGGTCAGTGAAAAAGAGGAAGACCCTCAATGAGAT
>NW_004443962.1:1501430-1539883 GCF_000243295.1 Trichechus manatus latirostris | reverse complement strand
TGACAGAGTGGCTGCAACAATGGGCTCAAGCATAGCAATGATTGTGAGGATGGCACCAGACCAGGCAGTGTTTTGTTCTGTTGTATGTAGGGTCGCTGTGAGTCGGAACCACCTCGATGGCACCTAACAACAACAATGATGATGAAATATCACAGGGTCTAGTTTTTGCCCATCTGACATGAGGGGCCCCTATTGGCCAGTCCTACCAGTTTTCCCCAGAGGCCTCCCTCTGTTTGCCTCCCCTGGCACAGATGTGCTTACTTACTCCTGGTTTGACCAGTTTGTGACATAAGCTTCCGTAGCTTCTGTAGCAGGGACCTGGCAGAGAGGCTGCTCTTCCCCAGCAGGGCTGTGGTAACTGCAGACACTTCCAATTTCACGACTGTCAGTACAGTTTCCTTAGAGCAAGTCTGTATACTTATTTAGGGCATTTTGTATGCTTGTTGGTTAAATGTAATTTCTCATTCGAAAAATAATATCGGGGGAGGAGCGTGGCGATTGACATTTCTCTTAGAACAAAACATCAAGTTGGAACGACCCATAAGGATCTTCTAGCTTTCCCCTCCCCCAATGTACGTATAGGAAAACTGAGGTACAGAGCAGCCGAGATTATAGTGTTCTCATGAAGAGTCACTGCTGAATCCACAACTTGAGCTTAGTCTTGAGTTCCTTCCTCTATAGGTAGTTCTCAAGTCATCCAGAGAGGACAAGAGATTCTTTTATTTTGAGTTTACGTCTCTGTTTCTGTTTATAAAGGTAGATGCTTGTTAACAGAAAATTTAGCTAACACTAAAGATATTAAGAAAGCAAAAATTCTCTGAAATCACAACACCCAGTGATAATAACACTGAACATTTTGGGGAACATCCTTCCAGACAGTCTTCTACAGAGATAAATACATCTGTATGCATATGGGTAAAGGGTCCCTGGGTGGTGCAACGCAAGGCCATCCAGAGGCACCTGGAAGACAAACATGGTGATCTGCTTCCAAAACATCACAACCTTGAAAACCCTATGGAGCAATTCTGCTCTGCACACATGGGGTCACCATGAGTTGGAATCAACTCCATGGCAACGAACACCAACAACATATAGGTAGGTAGATAAGTTGTTATTGTTAGGTAACTTCAAGTCAGTTCCAACTCAGAGCCACCCTCTGTGTACAACAGAACGAAACACTGTCGGGTCCTGTGCCACCATCAAAATTGTTGCTATGTTTGAGCTCATTATTGCAGCTACTATGTCAGCCCATATCGTTGAGAATCTTCCTCTTTTTCACTGATCCTCTGCCAAGGATGATGTCCTTCTCCAGGACTGGTCCCTCCTGATGACAAGTGCAAAGTAATTGAGATGAAGTCTCACCATCATCACTTCTAAGGAGCATTCTGGCTGTACTTCCAAGACCGATTCGTTCATTCTTCTGGCAGTCTATGGTATATTCAATATTCTTCTCCAACACCATAATTCAAATGCATCAATTCTTCTTCGGTCTTCTTTATTCATTGTCCAGCTTTCACATGTATATGAGACAATAGAAAATACAATGGCTTGGGTCAGGTGCACTTTAGTCTCAAGGTGATATCTTTGCTTTTTAGCCCTTTATAGTGGTCTTTTGCAGCAGATTTGCCCAGTGCCATATGTCATTTGATTTCTTGCCTGCTGCTTGCATGGGCACTGATTGTAGATCTAAGTAAATTGAAATCATTGACAGCTTCAGCCTTTTGTCTGTTTATCAGGATGTTGCTTATTGGTCTGGTTGTGAGGATTTTTGTTTTCTTTATGTTAAGGTGTAATCCATACTGAAAGCTGTGGTTTTTGATCTTCATCAGTAAGTGCTTCAAGCCCTCTTTGCTTTTAGAACGCAAGGTTGTATCATCTGCATATCGCAGGTTGATAATGAGTCTTCCTCCAATCCTGATGCTGTTTTCTTCATATAGTACAGCTTCTCGGATTATTTGCTCAATGCACACATTTAATAAGTATGGTAAAAGGATACAACCCTGGCACACACCTTTCCTGACTTTAAACCACGCAGTTCCCCTTGTTCTATTAGAAGGACTGACTCTTGGTCTATGTACAGGTTCTACATGCACACAATTAAGTGTTCTGGAATTCCCATTCTTCACAATATTATCCATCATTTGTTATGACCCACACAGTCGAATACCTTTGCATAGTCAATAAAACACAGGTAAACATCTTTCTGGTATTCTCTACTTTCAGCCAGGATCCATCTGATATCAGCAATAATATTCCTGTTTCCACGTCCTTGTCTGAATCTGGCTTGAATTTCTGGCAGTTCTCTGTCAATGTACTGCTGCAACCGCTTTTGAATTATCTTCAGCAAAATTTTACTTGCATGTGATATTAATGATATTCTTTGCCAATTTCGACATTCTGTTGGATCCCCTTTCCTTGGAATGGGCACAAATATGGATCTCTTTTAGTCGGTTGGCCAGGTAGCTGTCTTCCCAATTTCTTGGCGTAGATGAATGAGCGCTTCCAGTGTTGCATCCATTCCCTGAAACATCTCAGTTGGTATTCTGCCATTATCTTCAGCGCAGCTTGGACTTCTTCCTTTGATACCATCAGTTCTTGATCATATGCTACCTCCAGAATTGTTTGAACGCAGACTGATTCTTTTTGGTACAGTGACTGTATGTATTCCTTCCATCTTCTTTTGATGCTTCTTGCATCATTTAATATTTTGCCCATAGAATCCTTCAGTAGTGCAACTCAAGCCTTGAATTTTTTTCTTCAGTTCTTTTAGCTTGAGAAATGCCGGACATATTCTTCCCTTTTGGTTTTCTAACTCCAGATCTTTGCACATTTCAATACTTTATTTTGTCTCCTCTAACCACCCTTTTGAAATCTTCTGTTCAGCTCTTCTACTTCGTCATTTCTTCCATTCGCTTTGGCTACTCTGCATTCAAGAGCAAGTTTCAGAGTCTCTGCTGACATCTGTTTTTGTCTCTTCTTTCTTTTTAATGACCTTTTGCTTTCTTCGTGTATGATGTTTTTGATGTCATCCCACAACTTCTCTGATCTTTGGTCATTAGTGTTCAATGTGTCAAATCTATTCTTGAGATGGTCTCCAAATTCAGGTGGTTTATATTCAAGGTTGTCTTTGGTTCTTGTGGTCTTATTTTAATTTCCTTCAGCTTCAACTTAACTTGTATATGAGAAATTGTTGGTCTGTTCCACAGTTGGCCCCTGGCCATGTTCCGACCGAAGATACTGAGCGTCTCCAGTGTCTCTTTCCACAGATGTAGTCCATTTGATTGCTGTGTATTCTATCTGGCAAGATGTATATGTATAGTTGTCATTTATGTTGTTGGAAAAAGGTATTTCCAATGAATATGTTGTTCGTCTTGCAAAACTTGTCATTCTACTTTTGGTGTCATTTCTATCACCAAGGCCATATTTTCAACTACTAATCCTACTTCTTTGTTTCCAACTTTTGGATTCCAATCACCACTAATTATCGAAGCATCTTGATTGCATGTTTGATCAATTTCAGACTGCCAAAGTTGGTAAAAATCTTCAATTTCTTCATCTTTGCTATTAGTGGTTGGTGCATAAATTTGAATAATAGTTGTATTAACTGGTCTTCCTTGTAGGCATATGGATATCATCCTATCACTGAAGATGTTATGTACTTCAGGATAGATCTTGAAATGTCCAACTGAGAATCAGTGCGACGCTGTTCCTCTTCAATTTGTCATTCCCAGTGTGGTAGACCATATGATTGTCTGATTCAAATTGGCCAATACCAGTCCATATCAGCTCACTAATTCCTAGGATATGGTACATTCCACATTCTGATTATTAATGGATGTTTGCAGCTGTTTCTTCTTTGAGTTGTGCTACATCAACAAATGAAGGTCCGGAAAGCTTTTTTCCATCCGTGTTGTTAAGGTCAACTCTACTTTGAGGAAGTTACGTGTTTGGAAAAGGTGGATGTGATAGCCACAGAGAGGCACCACCCAGATTTCCTGCAAGAGAGGACTTGCTGACCATTTGGAGAGTGCAGTCTATGGACAAGAGCCCTGCCTAGGACAGCCAGATCTGGTGACTGGGTGAGGTTGAGGGTATAAAGGCTCACTGGACATCAGAACACCCCGTTTTGTAGTTTCCGCCTCTTCTTCTGTCCGATCCTGCTTCCTCCCCTCCCTTTGCAAATGTTGATCCCTAAGAAACATCTGGAACCCCAGACTCTGTCTCTGCATCTGCTTGAGGAGAACTCTACCTGCAACAGTGGATTTTGTTGTTTGCTTGCTTGTAAAGTGCATCAGTAGAGATTTGCAGCAGCAACTTCTACTGCAGCCCCACCCTCTGGTCCAGTCCAGGTGCTGGTGGAATCCAGCTGCCTTCTCAGAGCATGTTCTTCCTCTCCTCCTCTGGCCCTTGTCAGAAGTCTGGCACTTGAAGAATTTGGTCTTGGGCAAGGTGCTGAAGCTGACTGCTTTGTGGTTTTAAGCAGCCGCTTAAAAGGCTTTCTTGCTATGAGTATATTCTGCAATAAAGACCCATTTTAATTGTTAATGACATTAATCAATTAAAGATTTATCTGCCTTGGGAGAATGTCTCTACAACAATGTCTCTCCTGTCCACCTAAGAGTTGGTTAAGAAGGGATTGTTCACCTCCAATGGATACCTCTGTCTCTGCTCTTCCCTATTTCCAACCTCTTGGTGAATGGTTTCCTCCCTGGGTTCCCTATTTGCACAGCCTCTCCAATCACTCTTAATTTCCAGAAGAAATGGATTGCAAGAAAGGAGTATGGAGATGGGAGTTTGAAGGATGCAGTGAATGCCTTTTGGAAAAGCCTAACGGGGGGTTCGTGCCAGTCCTGCATTTGCTCAAGTGCTTTGTCATCTCTGCTAATACTGGGGACATCAGTGGGCCCTGGCTTATTCTTCAGGTCCCTTTAGAGATCTTCACTTCAGGGCTCTTTGTGCTGCAGCTCTTGTGCTGGTGGCATCATTCAGGTCCTTTCAAAACGCTCCTCTGTTCATCAAGTACCATCAGAGGGCAGAGCCATTCTTGATCTTCCCTGCTCACCCCCAATGGCTCAGTTTATTTTGTTGCTTGAATCCTCAGCTTATTTTCATGCTTTCACCTTCAGCCTAAACCAGCAACTGCTATGAGGTTTTTAGAGTCTGCATGAATTTTAGGGAGATAAAGAAGGCCTGCACGAAGCATTTGGCCATGTCTTGTTCAGCGCCTCCTTCTCTCTCTTCTTTTTTTGGGGCTCCCCTCCTTTGGGATTATGCTGACACAGTGATCTTGCTCTTCAGCTTACAGTGTCTGCCACGTGACTGCAGGTTAGCTGGGACCAAAGAGTGGACTTGGGATTTTCAGAGGAAGCTCTGCAGGTATTCGAAAGCCACCTTTGCTTAATGGATGCTTTTAAAGCTATAAGAAAGTTTTTGTTTGTTTGTTTGTTTTGTTTTATAATTAAAGGGCAAAGTAGACAGAAGATGTGGCTGAATAAAGTCTTTCATCTGTAGACAGTAACAGGCAAAGATCTGATCCCAAAGAAGTTGTTGAGCTTTTTATTTCTTGTTCGGTTTTCTCTGTAGGGGGAGAATGGTCTATAAAGGCACTCATCTGTGTCCATCTTCTTAATAACAGTCCTGCCACTGGATTTGCCTGGGGCAAGAGAACTCAGAAGTAGATACTATGCCACAGAGTCAAAACATTTCTTAAAGTCATATAGCTCACTCTCGTTATTTGGAAGGTTGGGAGGTGGGAAGAGCGTAAGGGACTGCTTGAAGACACACGCTGGGGAGGGGCAGTCTCTACCTCGTCCTTGAGGTCTCCCCCCATCATGCCGCCTCTCAGTGTTTTGTTCTTTTTCCACAATAGGCTCCTGCAAAAGAGGTCAGGATTTATTTGGGAACTCCTAATTCCCAACAGCTGGTGTCTTTGGCCGTTCCATGTTCAGACAACAAAGATACCCATCAGAATTTAGAAATGGTAATTTCTAGAGAGAAAGACGCGCAACACAAATGCCTCGATATGGAATACTCGCATGGGAATTTACTAAACCGTCAGCCCCCAATCTGAGTAGCTTGGTGTCACTCAGCTGTTATTCTTCTTAACGAAGATTTATTGGATAGAGTTTCACCTAGATTCCTTGAGCAAACTTTGGCATAACTCTAGATAAGCATTATTCTATATATATATGTTCAATATGTAACTACAAATAGTGATACTTGAGTAACTACAGATTAATGATGTACATGATAGGAAGTTCTTTCCATGAAGCACCATGGGAGTACAGCAAGACAGTGATTGAAGTCTACCTTTAATGTGGTTGACATGGGTCAACTAAGTTAGCATTGAGATGGGCAGAACTCACAGAAGAGAAGTGGGAATGGCATGAACGTAGTTTCAGACATTGTGAAAGTACAAAGTCCATGCATGGCCTGTTTGGTGAAGGGTGACTAGTTTAAAATGGTTCCAAACACGGAGAGTGATTGTCAGATATCATTACTTTGCAAGTTTAACTTCAGATTTTTTTTTTTTTAATTATGATGTAGATAATTATGGTTTTTCCTTGGTGAGCTTGGAAACATCTGGAATGATTTGGGGTAATATTGCTTGAATACAGAATAATAGTTATGGTGATCTCTGGGAATTCATTCTATCTCCTAAGTTATAAAACTAAGAAAATTGAAATGTGCAGCAAGGGCCTTGTGGACTCCTTGGGGTCCTAGCTAACACGAGTCCTGTTGTAGTATAGGGGCTTGGGCCTGCTGGAAAAATGGTTGCTTTTCCTCCCTCCCTCCCTTTGTCTCTTCCACCTTCCCTTTCATGCCTTCATCCATAAACATATATTAAGTAGTCATTGTGGGCAGACACTGTCTAGGTCCTGGAAATAAATGATGACCAAGCCTGTGCCCTCCAGTTGCACTCAGAAAACAGACTATTACAATGCTGAGTAATAAGTATCAGGGGTCATGGGAGCACATAGGAAGAGCACCTAAACCAGTTTTGGAGCCCTACGTAAAGAAGGTTTTGGAGAAAGCTGGAGCCTGAAGGACCAGTAGTAGGAACTAGCCAGACTAAGAAGGGGAGAGAAAGGAGAAACAGAGATGTTCAGAGAACATATTATGTTCAAAGCCATGAGCCAAAAGAAAGAGAACCTGGTCCCTGGCAGAACCACAGGTAGCTTAGTGTGAGCAAACAGTGGAGAGAATGAGGGGAGTGGTAAGAAGTAAGGCTGAGAGCATAAATGGGCTAGATAATGAAGAGCTTCATGTGCCAACCTCACTATCTATGGCATTATCCTAAGGCCGATAGCTATCACTGAAGAGCTTTAAGCAGGAGAGTACATGCACCACTATGGCTGGAGTGTTGAGAAGGGACTGAATAGATTGAATGAAGGGTGACCAGTTAGGAGTGTGTTGCAGTGGTCCAAAACCAGTTGCCATCTAGTCAACTCTGTCTCATGGTGACCCCATGTGTGTCAGAGTAGAACTGTGCTCCATAGGGTTTTCAATGGCCAGTTTTTCAGAAGTAGATGGTCAGCCTTTCTTTCGAGGCACCTCTGGGTAGACTCAAACCTCCAACCTTTCTATTAGCAGCTGAGCACGTTAACTATTTGCACCACCCAGGGATTCCTGCAGTAGTCCAGGAGAGAGATAATGAGAGCCTAAACTGGAGTAGGAGCAGCAGTGATACAGAAAATGGGACAGATTCAAGAGATAATTAGAAGCTGAAACTGATTAGAGCTGGTGTTTTGATGTGGGTGGTAAAAGACAGGCAGAAATCCAAGATGATGGTCAGATTTCTGTCCTGGTTACCCAAATGAACTGTGCAACCATTGACAGGGAAGGAGGACAGAGCAAAGGGGAGCAGGTTTCAGGGGGAGAGTTTGGCATTGGTCCTGTTGAGTTGGCAGTGCCTGGAGGCCATCCAAGAAAATAATACTGGCATTCCACCTTTGCTTTCAGGTGTCATAACACTAGAGGTAGTGAGCTGTAGCCTGTCAGGGCTGGAGGGACTTGAGGATTTGGCAAGCACCTCTAATTTGATGCATGAGGAAAGTGGAATCCAGAGAGGTGGAACAACTTGCGTAGGGTCACACAACTACTTTAGTGGCTGATCTGCTACTAGAACGAAAGCCTCTGGCACCTCAATCCAGGAGTGTTTCCACTCCTGCTGTTAGTTTAACAGCCGCTAGAAAACATGTAGAAATAAATTTGCATGGCCATGTTGTCCTTTGTTTTGGAAGAACTGCTAAAAGTAAAAATGTGGGCCATAAATCCACGTGGGGGCTATGCCCCATTTACATCTCATTTGGTTCCATCTGCCCTGTCTTACCATGATTATGGCAACTTCGTTAGGCAAGTGGTTGCTTACCACCGTGGAAAGCCTTAATTACTCCTTAATAGCTGTGTACAGCGGGGAAGGCAACTTTAATGTTTAATCATTTAGTTGCCTGTTGAAAAGGTTTGTTTTAGTATTCTATTTGTGTATCCATAAAAACAAACAAAAAAAAAAAACCCAAACCCGTTGCCATCGAGTCAATTCCAACTCTTAGTGACCCTATAGGACAGAGAAGAACTTCCCCATAGGGTTTCCAAGGAGTGCCTGGTGGATTCGAACTGCTGACCTTTTGGTTAGCAGCCATAGCTTTCAACCACTATGCCACCAGGGTTTCCAATCCATAAAATATAGAAATGCATATTTGTTTCTTCTCAATTTTCATTGCAGATTTCAGTGACACCAAAATATTTTCTTTTTAAAGTATTATTGCTGTGTAAATATAGTAACTTTAATGAAAATTTAAAAACCCACCCACAATCTTTCCATAATAACAACAGAAACTAATCAAGCTTTATGTTCTTGGAGTCGCTTTCTTTATGCAAACATATGGTAATCCTTACTTACATTTACTTTGCTAACCTTTTTTTCACTCATTAAATATTTTACCATGTTTGTTTGTTCCTTCGTGTGTTCGTTTATTCCTTCATCCATTCAGCAAACAATTGACCATTTTCTGGATGCTAGACTCTCTGCAGGGTGTTGGGGGTATAGTAGTGACAGTCCTCATAAAGGTGACATAGGGAGGGTCAGGGAGAGTTTGGGTGGGTCACATGTAAAACAGATAACCAGTAAAGGCAAGTAGAAAAACAAATGCTATTGGGATAATAAATATGGCCCAGGATATTCTTTTCGTGTTATAAGTATAACATAACTGACTTAACTGCTTTCTTCCTGTTAGACATGGAATCCTTTGGGCCCTCAGTAGGAAACGTGGCATAGCCAAATGAAGAGAAATAGAAGTGTTTCGCACAGGATAGTTTACAAAGGTGTGGTTAGGGTGTATGGAAATCCTCACGGTGGTGCACTTCCCCAGTACCAGGGTACAATGGTTAAGCTCACAGGCTGCTAACCAAAAGGTCAGCGGTTTGAACCCACCAGCTGCTCCGCGGGAGAAAAGACCTGGCAATCTGCTCCTGTACAGATTACAGCCTAGAAAACCCTATGGTGGCAATTCTACTCTGTCTTATAGGATCACTATGAGTCAAAATTGACTCAAGGGCTCACAGCAACAGTGTACTGTAAAGCACCTCTAAGCATACAGAAGCCAGGAGAGGGAGAGGTCTCTGGAACCTGGAAGGGAGAACTGGGTAGAGAGGACATCTTGAGAGAAACACTGATGAGTTGAAGGAAACAATCAACCCAAGGCGACCTTGCAGAGAGGGAGTTAGGAGAGTCAGTACCCCGAGCTTCCTCTCCTCTCTTCCTCTGATGTTCCTTTGATTTTCTGTTGGGCTCCCTGCTATTTGGACTCGATAGAAGCTAGTGGGCAAGAGAGTCTGTGGGTGCAGTCCACAGAGGTCAGCTCCCCAGGGCAAAGAGTAGCGGGCAAGTAGATCTGGAGGGGCAAATAGGATATCCAGCACAGACAGTGCTGTGTAAATTATTTGTCAGAAAGCACTGGATATACAACTGTGCAATACAGTATAATGAAGTAAGGGGTGGGGATAGAGGGCTGGAACTAGGAAACTGGGACATAGTAGGATAATTGGGTAAAATTTGCTGCTTGTGGATGTGTTTTGCTTATCTTTAAGCATAAGCAAATGTGAGATTTTATTTCTGTATTTGCTTAAGGTTTATAATGTATCACAGACATAGTGGACCTTGATTCGAGCTCTGGCCGTTCATTCATTCATTCAACAAACATTTCCCCACCTTTTTATTGAGATTTAACTTATGTGTGATAAAGGACAAAGATCTTTGTGTAGAGCTTGATGAAATTTTACATATGTAGACACCTACGTAACCACTACCCAGATTTAGGTATAGAAGTTTCTAGCACTCCAGGATGCTCTCTTGTGCCCCTTCCCATTCACTGCATCTTTACCCCCCACATTCAGCACTGTGAGGATGTTTATGAGCTTCAGTTAGTCTGGTTAGCTCGGCTGCTAACCAAAAGGTCAGCAATTCGAATCTACCAACTGCTTCTTAGAAACCCTCTGAGGCAGCCCTACTCTGTCCTGTAGGGTCGCTAGGGGTCGGAATCGACTCGATGGCAACAGGTTTCAATCTTCATATTAATAGAACCGTATCGTTTCCATCCTTCTGTGGCCGGCTCCTTTCCCTCCTTGTTATGTCTATAAGATTCTTTTCTTTGTGTGGTTTGCATGTATCAGTACTTCATTGTTTTTCATTGCTGGTGTTTCCATGGGGATTCTTTTTTGGCATTTCTTGGGAAATTTGTTTTTCTGATTTCTAGGAAAAATCAGTCAAGGAATTGGGAAACTAAGAAAAATAATCATCCTGCGAGAATTAAAGCTTGACAATCAACATACAGACATTACTGGTTGGAAGGCATCCAGTGATGACAAATGGAAAACAGGAGCAGGGACCAGTGGAGTGAAAGAAGGCGAAGATCACTATTCCCGGGAACTGGGACAGGAGCACAGAGGAGAGAAGAGGCCAGTCTCTCTGGTCAGTCTTGCTTGTAGCTGAAGGCGTTGCTGTGTTGTGAGCGTGCGTTCTGGTCTTTTCTGCTAAAAGTGAGCCCTTGGCCCAAACGAAGTAAATATGAATACTTTTATATGTATAGTATACTTTATAGTAACCCTATAAACAGTGCATTCTGTGGGTCAAGTTTTGGAAGCAAAATAAGCCCGTGAATTGGCAGTCTCAACATGGGATTCGTGTAGCGCTGATAACCTTGCTACAAGCTCCTTATATTGTTATTCAACCACTACTCCATGATGTTCACTGGCGTTTTCCAGTGTTAGAATATCTGCTATAAGCTATAGTTCTTTGTAAATAATACTAAACTGAATATTTCTTATTTGTTAAATAGTTCTTTTAGACAGCCTAATAATGAGTAAAGAGTATGAAGGCTGTTGTACGTATGTACAGGTAGTCCCCAACTTATGACGTATTTGAGTTAGGATGAACCGCACTTACGACCTTCAGTGTTTTGTTTTGTTTTTTGTTACATCTTATGCTTAGTAATATATGCTACATACAGTGTTGCCGTGCATAATTTGCTGATGTATCATTCTCATGTCAACCCCTAAAGACAAATAATGATTGAATTTATAAGGATACTGATAATGAAAGGCAATAATAATGAAAACTGAAAAAAAAATAAGGTATTCGACTTATGTCAGAATGATTCCAACTCATAGTGACCCTATAGGACAGAGTAGAACTGTTCTTTAGGGTTTCTAAGCTGTAATCTTTATGGAAGCAGATTGCCAGGTCTTTTCTCCTGTGGAGCTGCTGGTGGGTTCGAACCACTGACCTTTTGGTTAGCAGCCAAGTGCTTGAGCACTGTGCCACCAGGGCTTCTGCTGAATCTTAGAGATATTAGAAACCTTTCTCCTTTGGACATGGTGCAGTCCAGTCCTTCCATTTTACAGATCAGAAAACGGAGCCCTTATGTGTTTAAAAATTTTGCCTGCATCTTCCAGTCCTCCCTCCCCCATAGAGGTGATTTCTTTGCAAACGGATGACTGATTTGAATAGGAATGGAAGAAATCAATGGTCAGTGACAGCCCTCCCCCATTAACTGGCAGTTAGGCGTTTCTACAGCAGTGAAGTGCTAGACAATGCAACATCAACTTGCTTAAGCAAAATATGAAGTGTTGACTTGGGTCACTGCAAAATCCAGGGGTAGGGCAGGCTTGGTCAAAGGAATCACGTGATATCATCTGTCCTTGCTTCTCCCCCTTTCCTGGCTCTGTCTCCACTGCATGACTCCATGTTCAGGGCGGTCCTCCACTCCTGCTCCAGCTGCCTCTTCTGTTTGCAGTCCAGCTCTCCTCCAGCCTTCCTGGCACAGCCTCACTATGTCTCACAGTGAATCAGTCAATCTCCGTGATCAGAAAGATTATCAGGCCAACTGGTTTAGTGAGTGTAACTACCCTTGGAATGATGGGAGGTGAATTGCCACCTTTTATGTGGACCGAGACTGGGGAAGGGCTGGGTCCCTGTCTTAGTTACCTAGTGCTGCTGTAACAAAAAATACTACAAGTGGGTGGCTTTAAAGAACAGAAATTTACTTGCTCATGGTTGAAGAAGCTAGAAGTCCAATTTAAAGTTTCTGTTGCTTTCTTAACCTGAGCATTTGGGGGAAATTCTGAGCCCTACACGTGAACCCTTAGCTTAATTTAATAATATTCAGGGAGGAGCCCAACAGGGCAAAAGACGAATGGCTCTCTTCTGAGTTTCTGATCAACGATTTCAGTATTATCTTTGGTATGTCCTTGTTATCTCCTTCTATGGCCTTGCCTCTTAATGGTGGCTTTTGGTTACCACACGCATACCGAAACAGGGGAACCAACAGCTGGTCAGAGAGAGGAGCTCAAGGGGGCTGGTGGACCGGGTCTGTTCCCTGAGCTGCATTGCAGCCACATGCATCCCATAACTTCAATTTCTACCCCCAACCCCACTTTTTCACTAAGACCTGGGAATTCAGAATGTGGACACGTGATTATTTGGATCATGGGAGTGAACTGTCTCTTACTGGGAAGATGAAGGAAAGCAGAACCTGCTTTTTTGGCCTTTCTGATGGAATCTTCATCCTGGTAATTGCAATAATTTCCGTTTACTCCTGTGGAACAGTTTTCCCAGTATATGATCCCAGAAGCCTTTGTTACCATGCTTCAAATGCAAAAGAAGAAAAAGAAAAAAACAAGCAAAAGAATTCAAAGGGTGACAGCCTCCCAGGGTCAGGAGGCTGGGTTTGAATCTTGGGTCAGCCTCTAGCTTGCACTTGGTCTAACCTCTGGGCTTCCTTCCACCGTCGTCAACACTGCTCAGCTCCCGTGGCTGCTACCAGAATAAAACCCAGTGCCATTATGAGAGCACTCTGCAAGAGTGGAAAGCTCTAGATGCAAGAGGTTATATAATTCTGTTTTAAGAAAGCTTGCAGCTGTCAGGCGTGACACACTGACATATCTCATGTGCCTTCACTGTTGGAAGCAGCTGTGAGCTTCATGTTTGCCTCTCCCTTCTCCATCTGCCAGTGAGGAAAAATGAATGGATTAAAAATGTGTTGGCAGAGGGGCACACCATCTGAAATCTCTTCTGTCTAGTGTTTCATGACTGAGTATGTTCGTTTTGATATCCCCATTGAAACTGCAAGGTGGGTATAACCAATGCGGAAGGAGAAGTATGGTGCCCTAGTCACTCTAAAATGGAAACATGGAAAACAATGAAAATAACATGGTGCTCTGGGGAGTAACTGAACAAGACTGTTAAAAATTGGAGCTGGGGTTGGCTAAGCATGTGTGGGGTCTTCTAGGCTAGTTTGTGCACAAGCTCAGCTGCTTCTACATAGCTCTTGAGTTTCATTTCTTGTCCCTGCCTCCTCATACTCTACATCCACCCATATTTGAGTGTAAGACCTTTGAACAGGGTTTGTCATCTCTTGAAAGCACTTCCCTACCTTGTTCACCAAGAATGCCTACTTATTTAAGATCTAGTGCACAAGTAACTCACAGGTAACCATTCTTTCCTATACATTCCTTTCCTTTACGTTTCCTGTGTAAATGCCTCTGTCACAGCCTCCAGCACTAATACAGGGGTGTCAGTAAAATTATGTCTTTACATGCTTGGTGGACAGTTAGCTCTTTGAGGGCAAGACTCATGTCTCCTTCATCCCCGCATCCTCAAGGCTTAGCAGAATTCTTGGCACATATCAAGTACTCAGTAAATGCTTAATACGTGCCTGAATGAATTAAGAAGAAAAAACATTAAACCAGTTTTCTTAACATTTCTTAAGGTTCAAGCATTAATGTTCGTGCTCCATCAAAATTCCCACTTGGAAAATAACTCTGAGTTTCTAAAACAAAGAGCATTACCAAGTTCAGGTGTTGGTACATTGACCTCTTATCATGGAGTCTAGGTGATTTAACTCCTCAGCCTCTCTTCCAAGTGATTGTCTAGCCTCTGCTTCAACTTCTCCAGCAGGGGGAGTTATTTTCTCTGGAGGTAGATATTCTGTATTGAGCAGCTGAAGCTTTCAGGGAATTTTTCCTTTTATTAGGTTCAAATCAACTTACCTGCAGTTTCAATTGTTCTACCATTAGGGTTTGTTATGGATTGAATTATGTGCCCCAAAAATGTGTGTTAACTTGGCTAGGCCATGATTCCTAGTATTGTGTAGTTGTCCAGCATTTTGTGATCTGATGTGATTTTCCTACGTATTGTAAATCCTAATCTCTGCCTGTGGTTATTGAGGCAAGATGAGGTTATATTAAAGAGGATTAGGGTGCGATGCAACACCCTGCTTACGTCACAGCCCTGATCCCATGTAAGGGGAGTTTCCCTGGGGTGTGGCCTGCATCACCTCTATCTTACAAGAGATAAAGAGAGAGAAGTGAGCAGAGCAGAGAGATTGGGACCTCATTACCACCAAGCAAGAAGTGCCAGGAGTGGAGTGCGTCTTTTGGACCCTGGGTCCTTGCGCTGAGAAGCTCCTAGACCAGAGGAAGATTGATGACAAGGACCTTTCCCCAGAGCCAACAGAGAGAGAAAGCCTTCCCCTGGAGTTGGCGCCTTGAATTTGGACTTCTAGCCTTCTAGACTGTAACATTTCTGTTTGTTAAAGCCATCCACTTGTGGTATTTCTGTTATAGCAGCACTGGATGTCTAAGACAGGGCTATTGGAATAATAAGCTACCCCTTTCTGGGGCAGGGGGAGGAGGAGCTTTCAGTTTTTGAAGATGGTGCTCTTGGCCCCATGTCTTCTTTTCTCTAAATAGTCCCCGGAACTTCCTGGTTGTCCTCAAGTTGTGTGAAACTAAACTTAAATCTTCTCAGGTGTGACATGAGCAGCGCAGAACGAAGCTGACCCATCTCCTTCCAGGGAATCGACGTCTTTGCATGTAGCCTTAGTCACACTGTCTCCACAGTCACAGCACATCCTTGAAACATTTTGAACTTACTCTTGGTTGCATGTGACGCTACTAAGCCCTGTTCTTCTCATTTAGCATTTGGACCCCAGAGCACAGCCTGGCCCTTGTGTGGTTATATTTTACCTTGTTGTATGTTGCACTCTCCTGCAGCCCTAATCTGTGGAAACATCTTCATCAGAGATTTGCCATTGCACGTTTTAGGATGATAGTTGTGGTGGGGAGACAGTGAAGGCAGGCTCCATCACTGTAAATAAGTCTCTGTGAGTGGTCCCCGTGTGATTCTCCATTCTCAGACAGCTGATCAGAACAAATCCCAGATATAATTTGTGGATGGCTGTGGAAAGGCGATGCGTTCTTCTACCGCTGCTCCTGGGCTGCTGAGGTGAGGACAGCTCCTTCATCCCGTTTTGAGCGTTCTTCTTTAACACTTGGGGTACTAGTTAGATACAGGCGGCCTCTGGTGGTCCCAACCTTTTCTACTTGAACACATTTACATAGATGAATAAATAAGTACCATTCGTGGTCAGAACCAGAAGGGACAGGGAGAGGATAATCTGAATGTAGCATAGGGTTGAGATTAAGAATAAAAACAAAGAACAGTTGCTGTTGAGTAGATTCTGACTCATGGCGACCCCACGTGTGTCAGAGTAGAACTGGCTCTTTAGCTGTTTCAATGGCTAAATTCTCTGGGAATAGCTCACCAGGCCTTTCTTCCAAGTCGCCTCTGAGTAGACTTAAACCTCTGACCATTCTGTTAGTAGCCAAGTGTGTTAACCATTTGCACCACCCGGGAATGCCTGGAGTTAAGAATGTGAACCCTGAAATCAGGCAGACCTGGGTTTGCTTTCCTGTTCCACCTCTTGTTTGTGACTTTGGGAAATCTGCTTTGTAAATCGGAGTTAACAGTATGCACTCAGAGGGTTGTTGTGGGAAATGATGAAAAAACAAAAACCAAACCTGTTGCCATTGAATTGAGTCAGGAAGGGAAGCTGAGACCTAGAGTTATCCAGTGATTTGCCCACGATCACTTGGCGTGTGCCACCTCACCTGGTGTGCACTGTCTCACCTGGAGTGCGCCATCTCACCTGGTGTGCACTGTCTCACCTGGTGTGCCTTCTCACTGGGCTTGCGCTGTCTCACCAGGTGTGTGCTGTCTCACCTGGTATGCCTTCTCACCGGGTACGCCCCATCTCACCAGGTGTGTACTGTCTCACCTGGTGTGCCTTCTCATTGGGTGTGCGCTGTCTCACCAGGTGTGTACCATCTCACCTGGGGTGCGCCGTCTCACCTGGTGTGTACTGTCTCACCTGGTGTGCCTTCTCACCGGGCGTGCGCCTTCTCACTAGGTGTGTACTGTCTCACCTGGCATGCACCATCTCATCAGGTGTGTACTGTCTCACCTGGTGCTCCTTCTCACCTGGCATGCACCATCTCACCAGGTGTGTACCGTCTCACCTGGCGTGCGCCGTCTCACCAGGTGTGTACTGTCTCACCTGCTGTGTACTGTTTCAGACCAGGAATGCACTTCAGCCTTCTGGCTCTTAGTTTAATGCTCTTTCCTTTAGTCCCCTCCAGCACGCCAGAAACCATCAGCCTGCTTTATTCACCAGTCTTCCTTCGTTTACAGAGTAAAGGAATGAAAATAAATAAAATTGGCATTTAAAATGTTGCTCACCTGAGCACTGATTGAGTTCCTCTGAGTGTCTGTGGATTTATTCCAAACGTGTCTGGAGGAACTGTGAGGAACTGTTGCCCACGGTGACAAGGACGTAAGTGAAGAAGTTGTCCCACACCTTGATTGCTCTCAAGACTTCTAATGTCTCCCCTCTGCTGGGTGGCTCTGGCCGGCGCCCGGGCCTGGCTGGCATGGCGCAGAGGCTCTCTGTGCACAGTCAGCAACTGCCTGCAGCCCGAGGCCATGTTACCTCCATTTAGTATGCAGTGTGGACTGTATTTTCCTTCAGTTTCCTCTGAATTGGAGAGGTGCGTTATGCCAGCTTTCCTAAATTGCCACAATCAATATTCTCCTGCCTTCAATTTTTATGCATGCTAATGACTTTTCTCCTTCTTTTAGAATGCACTTGTTTCCCAGATCAGTCTTTGCAAAATGAGAAAATAAATAAACAAGAAAAATAAAAAGCCCTCTGTATCAGGGTGAGTTTCTGCCCTGGGTTATAAGACAGGAATCCAAATAGGAGGCTGAAAACAGTGCTTGGCAGGGCTGGGGAGTCCGGGCTGGCCTTTGTGAGCCAGCCAACCCAAAGCCATGGCGTTTGGTGTGTCAGGGGGAGGTACAGGGAAGCACAGGGTCACGTGGGGAACAGCTCGAAGGCCTAGGCTATGGTCATCGGCTTTTAGGAATCTTTTGCATCCCTCCCCACAGCTGAACGGCTTTCTGTGTGAATTTGGGGGCACCAAGGTGGCCTCCTGAGAGAGAGGGGTAGCCCTCCCCCCTATTTATGCAGAATTATGTCTAAACACCTTGGCAGCCATTCTGGCCTCTGTCCTGCATCATCTCTGCTTCAGTTTTCCTCATACATCTCACATGTCTCTCAGTGGTCTTCTTCTGGCCCCTACCCTTCCTCCTCTCTGAATAGTTTTCCACACTGTTTCCTCCACCTGTGATGTTTAACTCTGGTTCCCACCTTGCGTCAATGTCTGCTTTTTATACGTACCATCCATTGTTTAAGAATGAGCTCAAAATATTACCTCCTCCACGAAGCCTTCTCTGATTTCTGTTTTTATTCATTCCTTGACTCATTCTTTTCAACACATATTTATTGAGTGCCTAATACATGCCAAGGTCCCTGAGAGGTGCAAATGGTGTGTGCTCTACTACTAACCTAAAGATTGGCGGTTTGAACCTAGCCAGCAGTGCCATGGAAGAAAGGCCTGGCAATCTGCTTCTGTGACGATTACAGCCCAGAAAACCCTACGGAGCAATTCTGTTCGCACACACGGGGGTCGCCATAAGTTAGAATCAACCTGACAGCAGGAACCTTATAATCTTCTTGCAGGAGCAGGGTGGAGGAGAGATTATATAGGATGTCAGATGGTGATAAAAACTGTGAACTCTGGAGAAAGACAAAGCAAAAAGGGGAGGAATTTGACATGCTGGGGAAGGGACTGTAATTTTAAATAGGGCAGGCAGTGGAGGGAGGCCCCATTGAGAAGGTGGTAGATGGATTCGGATCTGAAGATGGAAGTGCTTCTCTTTCTCTGATCTGGCACTCTTAGTTTGATTGTAGCAAGAGCTGTATAGTGTGTGTGTGTGTGTGTGTGTGTGTGTGTGTGTGTGTGTACGTACACTTCACATACCACCCAGTATTATATCTCACGCTGTTGTTAGGTTCCATCGAGTTGATCTCAACACATAGTGACGCCCCATGACAGAGCAGAACCACTCCGTAGGGTTTTCTGGGCTGTGATCTTTATGGGAGCAGATCACCAGTCTTTCTGCCGCTCTGCAGAGCTTCTGCAGGGATTCGAATCGCCAACCATTAGGTTAGCAGCCGAGGGCTTAACTGGTGAGCCACCGGGGCTCCTTGGAATGACTCTGAAGTGAATGTTGTGGACCTGGCTTGTTTGACTGCTCTTCTCAGTGAGGTAAAACAGGAGATCGTCCTTTATTCTGTAGTGTGCAGTATTGTTCTAGGATGGGCCAGCGAGGCACTCCTCTGGGTCCATGGTCTTTGTGGTGACAGTGCTGGAGGTGGCCAACCATGGCTTTGCTGTGTACCTGGCTGTGTGAGCCCAGCACACATGGCTTGGTTTTCACAACCTCAAAACAAAGGAGTCGAATAAATCACTCCTAAGAGCTCTTTCAGCTCTAAGGTTCGTCCATTCTCTTCTAAAATCCTAGTTCTAGTCTTACCTTGTGTAGGAATCCTTTACTGATAATTCCAGCTCACAGATTGCTCCATTTTTTTGTGCTCGTGGTCTCTAGCCTGTAAGTAGCACCTATAGGATTATTATCTTCTAAACTGTGTGGCTTGGGAGAGTCTCTTCTCCAACTAGATTGTGAACACTTAGATGAGAGGCCTGGGAACAGAACTTGTCCCTTTGACAACCTGCAGTAGAAGACTATGTATTCAGAGTCAGTGGATTCATAACTCTATCTATCTGTCCATTATTCATCTAGTGTGTAGAAAGTATGAGGAATCCCTGAGTAGTGTAAAGGGTTAACACACTTGGCTGCTAACCGAAAGGTTGGCGGTTTGAGTTCACCCAGAGGTACCGTGGAAGAAAGGTCTGGTGATCTACATCTGAGAAATCATCCATTGAAAATCCTGTGGAGTGCAGTTCTCCTCTGACACACAAGGGGTCACCATGAGTCAGAGTTGACTTCACGGCAGCTGAGTTTTTTTTTAGAAAATGTGATGGGTTCTGTGTTAGCTACTGGAAATACAGAGGGGAAAGTTGCGAGGCTTGCTCTGTAGATGTTCAGCGCGTTATCAGATTAATAATGTTATGTGTAAAAGGCTTTGTCGTTTGCACTGGGCTTTCACGTCCCTTTTACCATATTGATCTTCAGGCAACCCTGTGAATGAGGTAGGACCTATACCATGAAGTTACATTACGTGCCCTTTAAATGACTGGAGTATAGTGATATGGCTCAGAAAAAACCACAGAGAGAGAGAGAGAGCAATTTAAACGATATGATTGGTGCTGCAGCTCGGGGCCTGGAGTCCTCAGGGGCAGGAGAGGGTTCCTCAGACACGAGTTGTTCTCTTTTGGCCTCAGTTCCCTGCCCCATATGCATTAAAACATGTCGAACCTTCCTTTTGAGAGATTTAGGGATTTCCAAGGGTGCTACTACAACATGTGATATTTCTCCTTACTCATTGATTGAAGAACTGAATCCCTGGTGCAATACATTTCCACCTTTCCCATTTCACAGATGATGAGCCCGTCCAGAGAGGGGACATGTCCTCCTCCTTCTGCAGTAAAGGCAGAGTTAGGATTGATTGCATGCCTTCCCACCCTGCACCCAGTGCTTTTTCCTCTTTGCTCTGGTTTCTGTAATTCTGTGGGGATTACAGCCATGTTTACTAGCCATGCCTCTGGGGGAAACGAGTCCAGAAGCTGGGCAAGATATGCCTGCTGGAAGGGTTAACAAGAGAGTGGTTTTCCCTGGAGCTCCCAGCAGCCCTGGGGGCTGCCTTGGGCTCCTTCTGGACCCGGGTTGGAGACGCCTGTTTGGAAATCTGTAGCTGCTACTGCTGCTTGCCTGGCGTATAATGAGTTCTGACCGACTGACTGCTTCCCTGACTGGACTGCAGTTCTTTAAAGCCCATTTTCCACATGGAATCGGCAGGTTCGTTGAATTGTTTGGGAGCCTGATAAAAATGCTTTGTTCTTTGTTCCTACATTATGCCATTTCAAAATATCTTTTCTCCCACAAATGGCTGAGACTGTTCAATTTGGACCTTCAATTGGTTCTCGCCCAGCAGATCTTTCCATTTCTATTCCCAGGCCTGTTCTTTTTGATTAGACTGTTAGGATATCAGTTAGGCTTCTTAATCTATTCGTTCATATTTCTTTTTTACCTTTCTCTTTTCTCCCTTTAATTCTCTTCCATTGTGAAAAGTATATAGTCCTGGTAGCTGTCATGGAATGCAGATTGCTTCTTTTTCTCATTCGCCCCTGTAGTATGTAATCTATTTTTTTGTTTGTTTAGGTTTTAGGGTAGTATTCATAATAATTATAATAATGTCATTCTTTTCATTATTGTTTTTTATTTTTAAATCAGCTCCTACTGGAGATTATTAGTGGGCAAGAGAAAACATGTAAACTTGTTGCCATCGAGTCGATTCCTACTCATGGCAACCCCGTGCGTTTCAGAGTAGAACTGCATGTAGGTTTTTAGTGGCTGCGACCTTTTGGAAGCAAATAGCCAGGCCTTTCTTCTGAGGCATCTCTGGGTGGATTCAAACTGCCATCCTTTTGGTTAGTAGCAGAGTGTTTATTCTTTGCGCCATCCAGGGGCACCATTATCTGGACTTTAGAAAACACACCACGCATAGTGACAGGTGCTGGGATACAGCTGTGACCAGGGTAAACTAGGTCACTTTCCTCATGGTGCTCACAGTCTGGTTTCCTCAGTGTCTTCTCGTGCCTCCTCATAGCCATCCTGTGACATAGGCATCAGCCCACGAGGAAACAGAGACTCGGGGTGCTGAACTGGTCGGCTCGATGTCGCACGGTTAAGGAGTGTCAGAGCTGGGTTTTAATCCCAAGTGTGAAGACTCGAGGTCTAGTGTTGGAGTCTGTGTGTTAAAAGAAGATATCCTATGTCTTAACTACCTCAAACTTGACCTCTAATAAGATGGGATGGAGACAGGTCCCTTTCTGGCTGCATTCGGAGGCTCTTCCTGACTCTGCTGTATTCTGAGCACTGGAAACACTGAGGCATGTAGATCTCCAGCTCTGTCTTTGTCTTGCTGTAACTTCTCTGAGCTTCATTTTCTATCCATTACATGGAGAAGAGGAGAGGAAGAAGAGGGAGAGAGGGTTAATATTGAAGAAAATGAGTTTAGAATCAACAGATCTTGTATAGAATCCTGGCACTGCTATTTTTTTTTTGTATTTATTTTTTTCTTTCGTTGTGCTTTAGATGAAGGTTTACAGAGCAAATTAGTTTCTCATTAAACAATTAATACACATATTGTTTTGCGACGTTGGTTGTCAACCCCACGACATGTCAACACTCTCCTCTTCTTGACTTTAGGTTCCCTGTTACCAGCTTTCCTGTCCCCTTCTGCCTTCCCGTCCTTGCCCCTGGGCTGGTGTGCCCATTTGGTCTCATTTTGTTTTATGGGTCTGTCTAATCTTTGGCTGAAGGGTGACCCTCCGGAATGACCTTCATTACTGAGCTGAAAGGGTAACTGAGGGCCATCCTCTTGGGATTTCTCCAGTAAGTCAAACCATTACGTCTGGTCTCTTTTTGTGAGTTAGAATTTTGTTCTACGTTTTTCTCCAGCTCTGTCCGGGACCCTCCACTGTGATCTCTGTCAGAGCAGTTGGTGGTGGTCGCCGGGCACCATGCCACTACTACTTCTGGCCCTGTGATCTTGCAATCTCAAACTTCAGTTTTTTTCTTGGTAAAACGGAGATGATAGGATCTAACTGAAGGGTCATTTGAGGATTTAATTTTAAGAAAACCAAAAACAGAAATGTAAGTGAAGCAGTTAGCATAGCACCTGGCATTTAGCATAGGGCAAAATAAACAACAGATATTAATTGTCTGTTGGAGTCATTCATTCATTCAGTGTGCATTTACTGAGCAACACTCAGATTGGACCTCTGTCTTATGATCGCATCTCTGCATCCGACCTGTCGTAGGTACGCAACAAGGCATTGTAGATAAGACATGATCCAGTCTGCAGTGAACTGAAACATCGTGGGTGTCAAACGATAGTCTCGTCGCCTTCAATGTGTGAAAAACCACTTGGTACAGAAGCCCTTTGTAAGGAAAGGACTGGAATTCTGACAGGGTCATCGGGGAACAGAATGGCTGCTGGGTGTTGTAAGGATATGAAGAGAGGTGGTCTGAAGTGGCAGAAGAGCCTGGGATGGTGATGTGGCTGATGGGTATGGTTGGGCTTGAAGGCCGGGCTAAGGAGTTTAGGCTTCATTCACTCATTCATTCATTCATAATGCTGGGGCTATGTGAAAGAGGGATCGAAGAGCCAGTATACTAGAGATAAGTCAAGTCAAAGGCTATTAAGATGGCCTTAGAGGAAGAGAGATGATGGAGCTGGATTAAGAACGTGGTAATGGAAAAGGAAAGTAGCTGAGAGAAATGAAAGATGATGCAGAGGCATTTTAAAAGCACTAGATTTCCAGATGGCCATACTGGAATTCTCACCTTCCACGCGAAAGACCGTGTTCGATTCCCAGCCGATGCACCTCAAGTGCAGCCACCGCCCATCTGGCAGAGAAGCTTTGGTGGTGCTATGATGCTGAGCAGGTTTCAGCGGAGCCCCCAGACTAAGATGGACTAGGAAGAAAGGCCTGGCAATCTACCTCCAAACATCAGCCAGTGAAAATCCTATGGATCCCAATGGTCTGATCCACCACCGACCATGGGGATGGCAGAGGACTGAGTGATGTTTCTTTCCATTGTGCATGGGCTTGCCGTGAGTCCAGGCCAACTCACAGCAACTTACAACAACAACACGGAAGTAGAAGCAGGCAAACTCCGGGTAGCTTGGAAAGGCAATAAGAGCACTACAGACAGAGGATTTCTGCATGTTGACTAAAATGACCTAGAAAGGCTGTCCACGGGGTCTGTGGTGGGGAGCTACTTCTGAAAGTTCCAGGGCAAAGTCTGAAGATTTGCTGGCCAGCTGGGCTTCACCTGCTTCTAGTAGCCATCTGCCTCCTGATTATGGTAGCCATCCTGATAAATGGATGTTGGTTTATATTTTGGTCTCGTTGTTTTGAATTTCCTATATTTATAACTTTCTGGATCCTGGAAAATGTGAAAAAGAAAATTATATTTTTTGTTCCCACCATGAAATGAAGAGACTGTTACCTCTTCTTAATTGAGGCTATACCTCCTCCCCCACCCCCTTCTGTCCTTTTTTTAAGAATTTCTGCTGAGAAAACAACCTCTAGAGCATGTATATGGGACAGGCTGCAAGGATGGTTCAGCTGGGTGCTGGAATATATTCAAGAATCCTTCACTACTGCCAGTTCAAGCAAAGAAACTGTTGCTTTGAAATACGGGGCTGTTTGTTCCCCGTGCCATTTTCTCTCCTTACACCCCTCCTTTCCAGTCCATTTATTTTTGTGGCTATTAGGGCTGTTAATGAGAGATTGTCTAAACAGGTCTGTTTGTTGGAAATTGATGCTGTGCATGCTGATGGCGTCTCTGATTATGAACTTAACTGAAAAGATGAGGGAGGCTCCCGCCACCCCCTTTTCATCCCTGAATCGGTTGGACTGAATTCGGCTTTTTGATCACTTCCCCTGTGGGCAGAACCTGCCTTTGACCCTCGGCCACAGAAAATCCGTGTACGCTGGCCCTCCTCCAAATGCCTGGGGGTGAAATTTAGCGGAGTTGGCCAATCATTCTGCCCAGCTTCTAGGCGGGTCTGGGCTTTGTTGCTATTTCCTAGAAATGCTTGCCTCCTTATTTGTCATTCCTTGGTTTATTTGACATTTAGCTTCTCTTACTTTGTGCTGGGCACTTTAGGGAATACAGTGGGGCCCTGTCCTAGAGTAGTTCAGAAATGAGGAAGGAAGAGAAGGAATAATGCCTTTGTATAAAGCATGCAGTTTAGTGGTCTTTAATAGATCCACAAAGTCAGGCATTGAGCACCGCTATCTAATTCTAGAACACTTTCATCAGGGACCCAGAAAGAAACGCTGTGCTCATTAGCAGTCACTTCCCGCTCATCCCTCCCCCCAGCCTTTGGTAACAGCTAAATTCCTTGTTATTCCTGTGGATTTACCTATTCCGGGCACTGCATGTAAATGCAGTCCTACAATATGGAGTCTTTTGTCTTTGGCTTCTTTCACTTAGCACGTGTTCAAGGTTCATCTGTGTTGCAGCACGTATTATTCCTTTTTATGGCTGAATAATATTCCACTGTGTGAATATACCACAGTTTGTTTATAGGAGTAACATCGGGGGTGTTTGCTTTGGGTGTTTTGTGTGTCCATTGTTCCAGGGGAGCACTAGTGGCACAGTGGTTAAAAGCTCAGCTGCTAATCAAAGGGTTGGCAGTTCTAATTACCTTTTTAATTCATTTGGCCTCACAATCACCCTGCTTGGCAGGTACGATTATTATCTCCATTTAACATATAAGAAGTAGGCACAGATAGGTCACACAGTGAATAAGTGGCGGAGCAAGCTCTTAATACCACACTCTACCCCCTACAAGTCAAACAGAGCATATGAGTCATATTTAAAAATGACTTACAATATGGGGGTGGGTGGTGGTTCAGTGGTGGAATTCTCACCCTCCTTATTGGAGACTGGGGTTCGATTCCCGGCCAATACACCTCATTTGCAGATACCACTCTTCTGTCAGTGGAGGCTTGCGTGTTGCTATGATGCCGAACAGGTTTCTGCGGAGCTTCCAGACTAAGACAGACTAGGAAGAAGGGCCTAGTGATCTACTTCTGAAAATTAGCCCATGAAAACCGTGCGGGTCACAACAGTCTGATCCGCAGCCAGTTCCGGGGATGGCGGCGTTCTGTTCTGTTGTGCATGGGGCCACCATGAGTTGAGGGCTGACTCTACAGCAGCCAACAACCACACACCAAAAGACGACATGGGAGAAAGAGACCAACATCCTAAACGTGTAAAATAAACTACTACGGGGGTTCGATAGCTTGGAGTTGGGGCCTGTCCTGTGGTTTGGGGTGGCTGACCAAGTACCTTTTGGATTATAGGTCACAGTGGACTCAGGGCAGCAAAAGTGATCTAGATCACACTGCGATGGGGCGAGGCTCCTGACTCACTGCCAGGTCTGATCATGGCTGACTCAGCCAGTGGGTGGGGCTGTGCTTGGGGCAGAGGTCTTCAGATAATACCTGTACCTGGGTGGGGCCAGGGCTGGCAGGGACTTGTTGGCAAACAGTTCTTTCCAGCTGGAATGTAGAGGAGAGCACGTAGGGCTAAGCGTGGTGTCCACTACACAGTCTGGACTCACCACACATGTAATAAATGAAGGAATGAAGGAGAGATAAGGTAGGTGTGTGCCAGACTGGAGAGCCGTGAACGTCAGCCAAAGAGTCTGTGCGGTGAGGTGGTTTTGGAAGGGGTTGAACCCTGCCATTAAGTGTGGCTTGATTTTTGGGTGTGTATGTCTTGCACAAGTCTGTCCACATTTCTGTCACCCTGTGTGAGCATGCTGTCCAGTACTGCCTGGACATACTGTGTGGGCCCTTTCCTCTGGCATCAGCATCTGTCTCCTTGGAGATGGGAGTCTTCAGGCCTGGTCTTTGCCTGAGCGGTGCTCCAGGGTATTGTTCTGTGTCATGACACTTCTGTCTCTGGCAGTTTAATCATTGATTCGACAAATATTTGAAGGCCTACTATGTGCCAGGAATTGTTCTAAGCATTTGGGACATATTAGTGAACACAGTGAAGAAAGATCCCTGCTGTCTTGGAACTTAGACATTCTACCAGGAGGAAATAGGCAATAGATGTACTAAGTAAATTACAGAGCTGTGTTTTGATTTTGGTTAATATGCTAAGTGTTATTAAAAAAAAAGAAGAAAAAGGAAAGGTAGAGCCAGATAAAAAGAGAGGAGGAGGGGTGGAAATTTTAAATAGAGTGAGAAGGAGTCTCAGGGTGATACAAACAGTTAAACACTCTACTACCAGCTGAAAGGTTGGCAGTTCAAACCCACCCAGAGGCGCCTCGGAAGACAGGCCTGGTGATCTGCTTCTGAAAGTTCCCAGGCTTGAAAACACAACGGCGAAGTCCTACTCTGCACGCATGATGTCACCGTGAGTCGGACTCGGCTCGTCAGCAGCTAACAACAGCAAGAATAAGAAGGTGAGCAGCACCTGGCTGGAGCAAATGGTTAATGAACACCTCTGGCTGCTCACAGAAAGGGTGATGGTTTGAGTTCACCCAGAGGCGCCTCAGAAGACAATTAGCCACTGAAAACCCTGTGAATCCCAACAGAATATTGTCCGATATCGTGCTTGAAGATGAGCCCCCTAGATCAGAAGGCACTTAAAATATACAGTGGCCGCAGCAAGGAACTGGAGCATACCTGTGAAGATGGGACAGGGCTGGGCAACGTTCTGCTGTCCATGGGGTTGCTGTTCATCAAAGCTGACTCAATAGCAACTAACAACAACAAGTGCATACTTTAAGAGCTAAAGATGTATGTGGATAGCGAATAGCTCCTGGATGCTTCTGAATGAACCTGTGAGAGGTTTATCCCATTTCACAAGTTCTCTACAGGTTAGAAATATGACCTTGAAGTGTACTTCCAGCCTGCAAAATACTGGGTCTATTACACAATCCTCACATACTCCTTTGGGAGTAGGAAATGGGTCAGGCAGTAGTCACGTTACCTATTATATGTATGGACAGCCTCTTGGGGCATAAATGGGTGATAGTACAGTAAGAAAGTACTGACGTCACTTATTTTATCTGGCTTGATTTGGGACCTTCTCTGGGCCCAAATGATTTGAAGATGCCTCCAGAGTTTGAAATTCATCTTAGAGTTGTTTTTACTCCCTATGTGCCCTTCCCAATCGAGATTTGTAGGCTAGCTCTTTGACAAAACGTCTATGCAGACGTTTGTAGAGATGGAATGAATTAAAAAGCAGAGCAGGCATTTAACTGGCAGGCTGGAAGGAAAATGTCAGCTTCCGTGGGTTAAGCAGGATCTTTACAGCATATTTAGCACTCGACTTCTTCCAAATTTGCCTGTGTGAAATAGCCTCTCTCAGTTTTCACACATGAAATATTTGAATAACTGTAAAATATGTGTGTAATGCTGGGTATGTGACCAGATGGAAGAGCTCTTCTTGGCCGCTGAACGTAAACAAGCTGCCACCAGTGTTAACGTTACAGCTGTGACATAAGAGGGATTTTGGTTTGGTACATTTTCTGTTCGGGAGTATACAGTACTTTGAAACGAAGCCCAAATTGAGTTTCTATTTGAATTTCTTGATGTAGCCTTCGTATGTGTTACTCATTTCAATAGCCCTGATTTGCTAGAATATTTTCACCCCGTGTAAAATGAAAGCAAAGGAGCCCTGGGGGTGCAATGGTTAAGCGCTCAACCGCTAACCAAAAGGTTGGCAGTTTGAACCCGCCAGCTGCTCTGCAGGAGAAAAAACCGAGTGATCTGCTCCCCTCGTGATCTGCTCCCGTAAGGATTACAGCCTGGGAAACCCTGTGGGGCCGTTCTTCCCTGTTCTATAGGGTCACCGTGAGTCGGAATAGATTTGATGCCACGCAGCAACAACAAAACGGAAGCAACTGTTTACGTCTCTCAGACAGCCTCCAAAGAATCGTTTCCATCTCCCGTTGCCCGGGGAAAAGTGTTAAGCAAATTTAGGGTGTGGTAGGGAATTGAAAGTAAATTCTCCACTCTGTTGAAGGGTTACTGGGTTTGTAAAGAATCTGGGTAACTGACCTGCTGCTGGGTTTAATTGGGAGCTGTTGTTTTGCCATGAAAGAACTTTGATTTTGTGTGTTCAGATGAATGGTGTTTCATTGTTAACCAAAAAAAAAAAACAAAACCCGTTGCTGTCGAGTGGATTCCTACTCATAGCGACCATATAGGACATTGCTTTAACCCTGAGGTGAAGCCGGGGAGGGCTGTAACATGACAGAGCATTTACTGTGCGTCAAGAAAGGTCCTTGGGTGGCACAAGTGGTGCTAACCTGAAGGTTGGCAGTTCGAACCCACCCAGCAGCTCCACGGAGAAAAACCTGGCAATCTGTTTCCATAAAGATTACAGCCAAGAATACCCTATGGAACAGTTCTGCTCTGTCACACATGGGGTCACCAGGAGCTGGAATCGACTTGACAGCAATGGGTTGGGTTTGGTTTGGTGTGTCAAGAACCATCTTGTCACTTGCTAACCATCTTGTCATTTGCCGTTTGGATTAATCTTAACTTTTCATGCATGCTGGGCCTTTTCCTATTTTATAAAGTGAGAAATCAGTCTTTGACAGACACCATTCCCAAGATCACACAACTGGTTAGTGGGAGAATCAAGATTTGGACCTGGTTACTCAAAAGCCCAAGCTTTTTTCACTCTACCTCACTGCTTCTAGCCAGGGAGCAGGGTCATGATGTTTGTCAAGCATGTTCCAAGTGATTGCGTCTGACATATCTAATGTTTCTTAATCTCTAGATAATTAAATCGAGAGCATATGTCTTTCCTTGATTATGAACTTGTTTTCAACATTTAATCAGCAAAGTAATGTTAACTCTCTGAGATCCAATCGTCTGGATCTTATTTTGACAAATATAATTGTGTGACTTGTTGGGGACTAATGAAGTCTTAGGTTTCTTCCAGCACCAGTGACCCCAAGACCATGAAGATTCAGGAATTGTATTGCTAAAACCTCTGTCTTCATGTTGTAGTGGATCTTTCCCAACTGGGCTCCAATTCCAAATAAAGGGGTCCAGGCAACCCTCAAACCAGGTCACCTGGGAGCTCTTAAATTAATTGGCATTTAATCAAAATGTTCGTAGGAATCAAGGTGCCCATGTACGCAGTTGCCTCTGTGTGCAGCCATACGCTTGCCTCTTAACATAGGGATGATAGAAAAGTGAAGATGAGTCATTCCAAGAAGACCACAGACTCAAAGTTTAAGATACGAGGAGCAGGAATGATAGGTGGTTCCTGGCTTTGTTTGATCTAGGGAGCTCTTTCTAGCAGTGCATGTTCTGAATGTGATTTGGTCAGATGATGACTGTTTCTCTGATTCTGAATGAAACTGCATGCCTTTCTTGTTTAGGGTATTTTTGGGTATATTTCCAATAGAAAGAGATTTGTCTGCGATCCCAAAGCCCTGAGTCCCATAAGGGGTAATGCTATGCGTGGGCTGGGGAGAGGAATGGGAACAATGTTGTCAGTGACCCCACGGTGTGTGTTTGTGTCTGTGCATGCGTGGACATTGACCCAAGGATGTGGTTTGTGGCATAGCAGGGCAAAGAAGAAACAGTGGACCACGTAATAGATAAAAAAAAAATAATAATAAAGTTTCTGTCTAGTCAATTCCATATGTATCAGAGTAGAACTGTGCTCCACAGGGTTTTCAATGGCTGTGATCTTTCAGAAGTAAATCACTAGACCTTTCTTCCAAAGCTCTTCTGGGTGGAGTCAAACCACCAACCTTTCAGCTAGTAACCATTTCAACCACCTAGGGACTCCTAATTAGATACACCAAAAAAAAAAAGAAACCCACTACCTACATCATAGGCATGTTATAAAGAATAAAGTTCATTAGAAATACATATAAAGTACTCTAGGCCTGGCATAGTAAGTAGTAATAAATATTACTTGTTTTTTTATGTTATTACTATTGATTTTCTTAACATCATATCAGATGCACATAGAAGAGAAAGGCTTATCTGAATTATGTAATTATATGAATTACAAGATGTAAGTTTTATGACATTTATAACTGATAGAATTCGATGATGACTGTGATTAGAATCTAACCAGACACGTTAGAAGACTGAGTCTCCAATCAGAATTCTCTAATGATTTGGCTAAAGACATTATTTTAGAGCATATAATGAACATTGACTCTTGCATGCCGCTCTTTCTAACGCTCTGCTGGAGGGAGAAGAGAGCGGGCCAAAGTGAAATTTGACATTTGGGTCTCTGTGCTGCCGTTCTGGGGAGGCCCTTTCAGAATGTTCTGGTGGGGAAGGCAGAGATCATCAGCCGGTCTGGGTGAGGAAGTAGCATTAACAGCTGAAATAACAATTGTGAGCTAAGGGGCAGAAACTAAGGGTTTCCTCACCTTTGTGACCCTTCTGTCTTTTGGTGGAAGTTTATCCTTGAAGCGTTATCATGGATTGAGTTGTGTCCCCCCAAAATACCTGTCAACTTGGCCAGGTCATGATTCCCAGTATTGTATGATTGTCTACCATTGTATCATCTGATGTGATTTCCCTGCGTATTGTATATTCTATCACTATGATGTAATAAGATGGATTAGTGGCAGTTATGTTGATGAAGTCTACAAGATTAGATAGTGTCTTAAGCCAATCTCTTTTGAGATATAAAAGAAGTGAGCAGAGAGACATGGGGACCTCATACCACCAAGAAAGCAGCACCAAGAGCAGAGCACGTCCTTTGGACCTGAGGTTCCTGTGCTGAGATGCTCCCAGACCAAGGGAAGACTGATGACAAGGACCTTCCTCCAGAGCTGACAGAGAGAGAAAGCCTTCCCCTGGAGCTGATGCCTTGAATTTGTACTTGTAGCCTACTAGACTGTGAGAGAATAAATGTCTCTTTGTTAAAAGCCATCCACTTGTGATATTTCTGTTATGGCAGCACTAGATGACTAAGACAAGCGTAGATGAGGATGCTCATCTGAACTATTTGGTCAGAAGAGCTAGGAAGTCATCCAAAGCTCAGCAAGTCAGAGGATGAGGAGAAACATTCTGTGAATGGCAATTGTAATTCATAGACGGCAAGATGGTCCCCACCACAAAGCTCACCATTGACTCTGTACTGGGAGGAGAGAGCCGTTTTTGGATGCCAACACCACTTGCCTGAGTTAGGGATGGTACATTGCTCTTCCTGTGGCTTGTAACTGATTAAAGTGTTTGGAGTTACTTTTTCTCTGGCTCTTAATTCCAAGGGAATAGGAAAAAAAGAAAAAGAAAAAACCTTAGTAAATTATGTCATTCGAAGAATATGTGCCGGTCACCCTATAATCCTTCTGTTACTATTCTTTAGATTTCTCCATGATTTAGTTCTCAACGTCCGAACTTCCCAAGGAAATGAGACAATGAATACATGTGTTTCTTTTAATTTTGAATCAACTTTACTTGGCAGCCAAATTTTTAGTGAGCAGAGGATCACTCTTGTTTAAGAGGCTGTTAATCACCGAATGTAAAGGTTCTAAGTGGGAACCGCAGTGCAGAGCTTTAATCCCGTTGGCCTTCCTTTGGAAGGAAAAAGGAAGGAGGCTGCCAGTGCCTGGCTGAGAGATGGGAGGCTCCCAAGTGCCTTTCTCGGGCACATCAAAGGAGAGCTCTCTGCTTATTTGGGTTTCTCTTTTTCAGGCAAAATACGGTAACGGCTGGGCATGACTGGTGTCATTGTGAAGGAGCTGGTTGGGGAAGGGGTCATTTTGGGGCTTGCGAGGGGTGAGGGGAGCGAAGCATTTCTTCTCCCTTTGGGGCCACAGATCTGTGGTAGTTTAGCAGCTCTGATATAATGGTGGCATAAGCCTCCACAAAGGAGCCCTGGTGGCATAATGGTTAAGTGCTTGGCTACTAACCGAAAGGTTGGTGGTTCGAACCCACCCAGCTGCTCCACAGGAGAAAGAGCTAGCGTTCTGCTCCTATAAAGATTACAGCTTTGGAAACCCTATGGGGCAGTTCTACTTTGGCCTATAGGGTAGAACTGAGTTGGAATCGACTCAACGGCAATGGGTTTAAGCCTTTGTTAGTTTCTCTTGGTGAGTGTTGCTAGACTCGTTTGCCAGACGAGAGAAATGACAGTGGAGATCTGCTTGTAAACAGAAGTAGGGGGTGCCATTTTGTTCCATTCCCTCACCTGTGTTTTTGGATTGCATTTCAAATAGTGTGGTGGATCTGATAATCAACCCGTCAGTCTATGAAAGGGAAGAGAAGGGAAGGAGAGGGGCAGGGCCAGGGGAGAGGAGACTAGAGATTGCCAAAGGTCTGAGGAAAGGGTACTTATGCCTCTCAAACATTCTCACTAGTGTGAGCATCTGTTTCACAACAGGCCAATCAATGCAGGGAAATTCCATTCACCTGAGCGCTAAATGGAAACCCTGGTAGCATAGTGGTGAAGAGCTACGGCTGCTAACCAAAAGGTCAGCAGTTCGAATCCACCATCTGCTCCTTGGAAACCCTATGGGCCAGTTCTACTCTGTCCTGTAGGGTTGCTATGAGTCAGAATTGATGGCAATGGGCTTTTTTTTTTTTCTGAGCACTAAATCGCACTAAAAAAACCCCAAACCCATTGCCATCAAGTTGACTCTGACTCATGGCAACCCCATGTGTTACAGAGTAGAACTGAGCTCCATAGAGTTTTCTTAGCTGTAATCTTTATGGAAGCAGATTATCAGACCTTTCTTATGCAGCACTGCTGGGTGGGTTTGAACCACCAACCTGTTGGTTTACACCACCCAAGGATCTTAACTAGCCCTCAGAGGACACAAAAAATGTCTAAGCTCATCTCTTTCAAAAAATTTTCTGGAACTATTGCCTTGAGATAATGATTAAACCTTAAACCAAAAATATCCCCTGAAGTCTTCTTAAAACCAAGCATGGGTTTAGCTTAACTAGTAAAGAATGTCTGCCTTGAGCATTTGCTCTTTTAAGAATGATCTATATGGGATCAGTTTGCCAATGGTAACTCAAAAGATTAGATAGGAAGCTGAAGGGGACAAGTGAATTTATGTTAATGGGAGAGAAACAATTAGGAAAATAGGGTGAGAATGTTTGCACAACTTGAAGAGTGTAATGAATGTCACTGAATTGCACATGTAGAAATTTTTGAATTGGTGTATATTCTGCTATGTATATTCTCAACAACAATAACAAAAAAAGAAAATAAATTAGAAAAACAAAGTTGGAAAGTAAAATAAAATAGAGATGAATGTTGATGGGTATTGTGTCCCGGACCCCATCCTATCATCATAAAGACAGGGCCACAATAAGTGAGAATTGCTGGCTGCATTAGATGTCTCCTGGCTAGGTGGGGAGGGCTCCATTCAGGTAGCGTCGGGGTAGGTTTCTGGTCCAGGGATGCAGAACTAGGAAGAACAAACAAACCAACAAACCCATTGCCCTTCAGTTGATGTCCATTCATAGTGACCCTATAGCATAGAGTAGAACTGCCCCATAAAGTTTCTAAGGCTGTAAATCTTTACAGAAGCAGATCACCAGGTCTTTCTCCTGTAGAGCAGCTGATGGGTTTGAACTGCTGACCTTTAGGTTATCAGCTGAGCGCTTAACCACTGCGCCACCAGGGCTCCGACAGGAAGAACATAGTTGAGCAGAAGTCAAGACCTGGAAGATAACAGCGTATTGCATAATGATGTATGGTATGGGAGGAGGAGGAGGAGTTCTGGAGCTAGGAGACAGGAGGTGGCAACAAGAGCTGTGGCCCAAGTCTGACAATGTGGGATTTAGTCTGCAGATAAGAAGTCAATTCCAGAAGGGTTCTTTCTTGTCTGATGGGTGCCTGAAGGGTGGCCATGACTGCTTACAAGCTTGGTCTGGGGACCGGATAAACACTTCTCTCCTCTGGTCTTCTTGACAGGTGGGCACAGTGTTCTTGTTGTGTGATGTCGAGTTGATTCTGACTCATAGCGACCCTATAGGACAGAGTAGAACTGCCCCATAGGGTTTCCTAAACTGAAATCTTTATGGGAGCAGATTGCCAGGTCTTTTCTCCCATGGAGCTGCTGGTGGGTTCAAACCACTGACTTTTCAGTTAGCAGCCAAGTGCTTTAACCATTGCACCACGAGGGCTCCTTGTGGGCAGAGTAGAGGTATTTACTTCTATCTTGCAGACGGGGAAGCCAGCCTCAGGGAAATGCAATAACTTGCGCATTACATAGCTGTGAAGTGGCAAAGCCAGGATTTGAATCCAGGTTTTCTGCTACAAGGCTGGGGCTCTTTCTTCTATGTCCCAGCTGTCTTGCTGTTTATATGTATGTACTGTGGACACCTCCTTCAACAAATTTCAGTCTTTTACCCAAAGAGATACATTTATATTTCTGTGAGTTTATCAAGTCCGATTTTCAAGAGCAAATGCCCCTACCTCGATTGCTTTTGAACATAGAAGGATGTTTGGTGTGCCTACTGCCCAAAGACAGTCTGGTGTTAGCAGAGCTGGCCCCGGAGCTGTGATGACAGTTCCCCTGTGTTAATCATAGCAGGTGCAGAAGCAGAGGACACTAGAGCTGGGTTCTCAGCACCTTTTCCTCATGGGTAGGCTGATCTGCGTTCCTCTGTGACATGTCAATGACAGGAAGGAACCAGCTTTCAGCACTTCTCTTTTGTAGTTCCGCTGATACGCTAACTTAGTGACAGACAACAGTTAGCCAGCTTCAGATGTGGCTGATTGAGCCTCCCCCTGTCCAGGGTTGAATCATGTCATCCCCTGAGTTAAAAACTTCCACGTCTCTCCATTGTCTATAAGGTAAAGTTGAAACTTCTGGAATTCAAAGCCTCTGCAGTTTGGCTTGAGCCTCTGCTGTAACTCGTCTCCCAGTAATTCCCCTCCCAGGCCTCCTTAGATCCAGCCTTCCATTATATGCCCTGGACTTCCCAACCTTTCTGATGGTCTCTCCCACCATCTTCCCCCCTCAGGGCACTGACCACCCTCCACATGTCACCTTCCGCACTAAGTCTCCTCCCATTCACCCTTGATAGTCAGCCTTTGGTTAGTCAGCTCTGACCACTGCCTATCTCTATGAGATCACCCCAGTCCCTGCTTCCATTAGCTCACATACTCATCCGTAGCTCATAGAATCTAGCAGAGTGCTGTGTGTATAGTAGATGCTCAAAGTTTGTTGCATTGAAAGGTTCCAGTTTTACTTCTGGATGCCATCAGTAAATCTCAGAGCACACGTATTCCCTGGAGGCTCTTCAGAAGAATCTTTTCCTTCCTCTTCTTACTTTCACCACCATGGGCCCAAGTGAAACTGTAAGAGTGCTGGGCTGGGGCCTAGAGAAACCCCGAGTCTACACCTGATTGATCCTCTAGGTTGTGGGACCTGGGCCAAGAGCTTTAACTCCCTGTCGGCCTCAGTTTCCCCAGCTGTAAAAGGAAGATGGCCTGGATGACCTCCTGTGCATGCTAAACCAGATGGACACTTGCCTTGCATATCTGGGAAGGGAAGCCACATGCGCTCGTTTCACCTTGATGGCATGTTACTTCTTTTCTCAACGTCCATAAAGGATTGTGTCAGACAAAAATGGTAGGTCAAAGAGCAGGGCGCTTTTCGTCAGTTTTTCTAAAAACCTGCTGAAGTCCCTAGAATGGCCCTAATTGGACTTCACATGGACGGCGAATCTGGCAGCCCTGAGTAATCAGACAGTGTCCACTTTCCTAGAGAGGAGTGTCATTGAACTAGAGAACCCCAAAGATCCTAGTAGCTAACTGGTCTTTGAATCTCCGTTGGCATCTTGGTGATTTTTCTCCTGTTCTGTAGGAAGGCTTAATGAGATTGATAATACTAAATTGTTCCCCAGTGCTTTCTTCCTCAGCCCTGTCACTGTTGTGAAGGATTCTTTTTTTTTTGCATTTTCTATGGATCACTCCCATAGCGTGCCTTCTTTTATTATTATTACTTGGCTTTATTTATTAAAGATAGCTGCATAATATGGACTTGCTCCTTGTGGCTGAGGCGATTTAAGGGGAGACAAAGCTTGCACATTTACTGTAATTTTGTGTCTATAACATCTGCCATATTTACAGCATTAATTTGGTGGTATTGTGTGTTGTATTACCAGAGCAGCATTTTTTACATGCATGAATGGCGGTGCTTTGACGCAAAAATGCATCCTGTGATAGCTTTGCCCTCAGGTATGTAACTAAATACGCATGCAGATTAAATGACCCAGTGAGTGTTCAGAAACCTCAGGCTCTGACAGGTGGCCGTGGGAGGCCAGTGTTTCACATGGTGGACTGTTCATGATATACCTCTCATTTATCTTCTCTCTACATTCCTGCTTCAGCTGCATTCTAGTTCAGCCCCTTGCTTCCTCCCCTGGATCATTATAGAAAGCTCTTGTTTGACCTCCCTGGTCCTTACGCATCTGATCCATCTTCAGCATGCCCACCATGGGGCGTTCTCAGTCCTAGTTACTGACCAGTCATCCCCTTGCTCAAGGACCCTACTTACTCTCCATTGCAGAGATCAGGGGTACACACTCTGTCCTGGTATCCATGTCCCTTCTACACATTGTCCACTGAACTTGTCTGATACCTTCCTGCCCCTATGCCTGGTCACTCTGTTGCTCATGTCTGGAGCACATTGTCACTCCCCATGTCTCACAAACTCATCCTTCCCCCGGAACCTACTTCTTTGATAAAGAACGTCCAACCTTCAGAGATCTCTGCTTCTTCCAAACCCTGCAACTCTGATTGTAGCCTAATGTATTAGTTATCAATTGCTGGGTAACCAACTGCTCTATTCCTTAGTGGCTTAGAACGACACACATGCCTTATCTCCTGCAGTTTCTGAGATTAAGAATCCGGGGTGGTTCAGCTGCTGGTTCTGGCTCAGGGTCTCTCATGAGGTTTCAGTCAAGCTGTCATCTTGGACCACAGTCAGTCATCTGAAGCTTGACTGGGACAGGAGGATCAGCCTCCCAACTCACTCATGAGACTGTTAGCAAGAAACCTGAGATCTTTACCATATGGGCCTCTCCGTAGGCGGTCATCAACAGCATGGCAGCTGGCTTCCCCCGAAGTGAGTGATGAGAGAGAGATACAAATGGCAAAAGGGAGGGAGGGATAGAGAGGGGGAGAGAGAGACAGAAATGGAGGGAGAGAGTGATGAAGGGAGGGAGAGGAAGAGAGAGACAGAGAGAGAGAGTAAGATGGTAGCTGCAGTGGCTTTTGTAACCTAATCTTGGAAGTGAAAATCATCTGTCGATCACACTAACCAACTTGGTACAGTTTGGGACATGAATCCCCAAGGGTGTGAGTACCAGAAAATGAGGCTTATTGGGGGCTACTGTGGAGGCCGGCTACCACACCTGCTTTGTCTTTTTTTTTTTTTTTTAATTGTACTCTAGTTGAAGGTTTACAGAAGAAACTAGCTTCTCATTAAACGGTTAGTACACATATTGTTTTATGACATTGATTAACAACCCTATGACATATCAACACTCTCCCTTCTCGACCTTGGGTTCCCTATGACCAGCTTTCCTGTCCCCTCCTGCCTTCTAGTCTTTGTCCCTGGGCTGGTGTGCCCCTTTAATCTCGTTTTATGGGCCTGTCTAATCTTTGGCTGAAGGGTGAACCTCAGGAGTGACTTCATTACTCAGCTAAAAGGGTCTCCAGGGGCCATACTTTCAGGGTTTCTCCAGTCTCTGTCAAGCCAGTAAGTCTGGTATTTTTTTGTGAGTTAGAATTTTGTTCTACATTTTTCTCTGTCCAAGACTCTCTATTGTGATCCCTGTCAAAGCAGTCAGTGGTGGTAGCCGGGCACCATCCAGTTGTACTGGACTCAGTCTGGTGGAGGCCATCGTAGATGTGGTCCATTAGTCCTTTGGACTAATCTTTCCCTTGTGTCTTTAGTTTTCTTCATTCTCCCTTGCTCCTGAAGGTGTGAGACCAGTGGAGTATCTTAGATGGCTGCTCACAGGCTTTTAAG